>NC_092523.1:70493030-70796060 GCF_037038585.1 Patagioenas fasciata | reverse complement strand
AGGCCACAGCAAGGCCGGGCAAGTTCGTGAGAACTTGCCCTGTCAGGCCAGTACAGAGCCTGAGACCTACTTCTAGTACACATGGAAGTTTTATTAGCTTAAGAAAAGCTGCTGGATTTAGTCTCATGTTTCTTTCTGACGACATACAAGTGAATCTGCTATAGTACATGTAGGAATTCTTAAGTTGGCTTGTTTAGATCATGAGAAACTGGGAGGTCAAAACATTGCCTTAATTACAGACTCTTTCTAATTCTTGTAATGTTAAAATGAAAATTATAGTATTATTTTAGATAATGGTATGCAGCAAAACCTGTGTTTGAACAATAACTACGGCTAATTGCCTTAATGTTTCCCCAGATAACTAGTTTCAGCTGTGGTATTTTAGTCTCTCTTCCACATATGTATTTAGATGCACATTCTCAATGGCTATACAGTGCTCATACTGTAAAAAGGGTTGAAGTACTCTTTTTTTAAAGAAAACTAAAAATGATTGAAGATAAAGGGGGATACATATGAAATGCATTTGGTTTTGGATGTTATTATATCAGTATTCTATTTATGCACCTACTAAGGCATCTATCTCTACTATTGATTTGCATCAAAAAAAGTTCAAAGCTCATCATAGCGTTGTGTCCTCTGTGTGTTCAACAGAGGATGGTGAACACGTACTGTTGAAGCAGCTTGTATTCCTTCTACTATTTTAAATTCTCTGTGAGTAGGACTTTGGTCTATTTTGTATCATGAATTTTGTTGCCCCTTCACCAAAAACTTGCAAGAAAAAATCCCCAACCACTCTTAAAAGGGCTTTGTAGCTTATATCAAGTCAAGGTTCAGTGAGCTTGATACAGTTGAAGAGGATCATTCAGTTAGATTTTTTTGCCTTTTTGATATGTATTACCTTTATTATAAGGGTAACAGAAGGGTGGCAGCTCCCAGTAGCAGAAGAATGTTCACATGGACCCCCCAAAAGAGGAATGAAATAGAAGAAACCAACTGATAGACTGAAGTTTTTTACAAGGTTTAGGTAATATATTTCTTCATTAACATTGAATTAGAAATTTAAAATCTTAAACTAGCTGTCCAATCATCTTAATTTATATTATATTTAGCAAATGTTTCTTTTATCAGAATAGCAATAATTTTACTTTCACGTATATATTTTGATTAAATCAATCATTTAGTTATGTTCATCCGATTCAAAATAGTAGTCAGGGATTTTTTATTTCCCAGTTTACATTAAAATATTACATATTGTTGCCTTGTCAGTCCTCTGTCAATTTTAATGTAATGTGCAACTTCTATGTCTCTTAAATTTGTAGAAATAGCTTTCTGTAAAAAAGTCAGAAGAATTCTTTTCTCAAAAAAGCCAAATAACCCCTTGCTCACTGCTAAAAAATACAAATGGTCATAATTTACTTACTACATTAGACAATGAAAGACTGTAATGACAGTCCATAGTTTGTTTTTAGTTATGTGTCCAGTTTATATTCGCACATTGTTTCTTGCTGCCCCATCTCTCATCCAGCTGCCTTGACAATCAGTGAGGGCTGTTTTCTTTGCGAAGTGATATAACTTGAGTAAAAGTACAACTATATGCTTGCTTGTGAGTGTTTGTGTGATGCCTCAAGATGTGTTAGGAAGTGGGAGGCTAAAATCTGATCAGTGTTAAAACAACAAAGACAATATATCTCTAGATAAGTACTATTTGGAGTTTTGTTTATATACCTGGCAATATTTATATATGAAAATCAGTGATCTGTAAAATCCCTATGCTTGATGTTTTTAAATATAGTTATTACATTGCCAGTAATCTGCTTCCATCCATAGCTGTAAAGCTATTTTGTAATGACTGGTGATTTCAGGATTGTTATATATACACTTCAACTTGCAAATGAAAATTATAGCATTTTCATGACTTTCACCTGAAGGAGTTTTCTGAGCTTCCCTTGACAAGTCTGAAGTCGTCTTGATGTATGATGTGTATGATTTGTTCTAAGCAAAGTGTTTTATTGCAGACGTGTCTTCAGGTCTCCAATTATCAGAAATGACAACAAAACAGGAGTCAAGCTTAATTTAGAGGAATATGACAGCTATTAAAAAAAAAAAAAATTCAAGGCATCTGGCAGGATTTTCTTGCACCAGCATAGATCCAGTGTATAGCCTAAACACAAAATTCTGTGCTTTAGGAATATCTTCTAAAAATGCATAAGAAGAATTAAAAACATTGTAAAATAATATTAAAGAACATCTTTTAAGCTGCAAAATTTTGATTCAACAGTTAGCTTTAACTGTGGCGTCCTTCTTGTTAAAGTCATTGTGCTATGAGTTCATCAGCTGCTGGAAAGCAGCTTCGTTCTGCTTATTAACTTCTTTTTCCTAACTTATTGCTGAAGTTTATCTCACTTATTGCTGAATACCTAATATATTATTATTTAATAATATAGATGAGCAGAACCTTTAAAATTTATGGGGATCTCAGACAAGTATTAGTTCTGATGTCATTTAAATTTTATGCATGTTATGTGGCCTTTATTCATCTTTCATGAATCGCCCAAATTCATACAGATTTCCTGCAGACAAAATTCAACCATCGGTCAAAACCTCCACCAAACACTTTATTTAGTGTTAAAACCAGGCAGTAGCAGAACAGAAAAAGGGAAAAGGCTTCAAAAGATTTTTGTAGACCTTTTTAAATGACATGAAAGTGAACCTGAACTATTTACTTAGGGTCTTTCTAGCTGGCATAAATCTCTTCCCTGCAGCATTTGTGTCAAGGGTTGAAAGAGTAGAATCTTGTTGGAGTAGAGTGAAATCCAGTAAACAATCTTCAAACACCAACAAATTAAGAAGGACAGACTTCCAGTAATGTGAATATTGTCACAAGTTAAAAACTGTTTCTATAAGTTCAGTTTGTGACTGCATAGGACTATGTCATCATGAGACAGCATATTGCCATGGAGGTACTGGCTTTGGATCTTAAATTAGCAGTATTACCTTGTCCTGTTCAGGAGGGAGAGGTGTTTTGAGTGCAACACCTTGGGGAAGTCTGAAACTAAATCAATGAGTGTCATGATCTAATCCCAGAGTAGAGTTAACCTCAGCAACCACAAAAGACAATGAATTTGCTCTCTTGATTTTTGATTTGAACTGAAACACAATAAAACCTACTCTAGTCCACGCAGGCAAAAGGACTAAAACAGTTGCATATCGTACACATAGAGCATGCCAAAAGCATGTATTAAGGGCTGAAAGTTAGTTATTCTGTAATTCATTTTCACACAATGCGTCTTATTTTTTGAACATTATAATATTACATTAAGATAATACGAACATGTCTGTTCAAGCTGTTGGGAAAAATGAGTTGTCAGCTGTGATGTATTTTACTTAGCTTTCATAACTTATATTTTAAAACAATAATAGCTATGCATGTTATACAAACGCATAATATATGCACACCAGATGGCAATTTGGAATATATACATGAGCTGAGAATATATGTAATGCTTTGCTCACTGCACACCTTGGATTCAAGGAGCATTTCAAAGAACATATTGATTTTTTTTTTCTTTCCTTATAATGAAGCACTTTCTAAAAATTTTTGTAAAGATGTTTTCTATTAAGATTAATGAACTAGGATTGGAGCAACACATCTCTCAAACAATACAGTGCTCTAGTTTGTTCTCTTTCCACTACTATATTGAAGCATTAATATTAAAAGCTATAATGGCTTGTGGCTTAGAGTGGTTATGAAAAAAATCACATAAAATGTCTGAAATAACTGTAAGAACATAAATACGTTATATTTTTATCTGTAATAACGTCCTTGCATTATAAGACAAGCAAAAGATCCTTCCTTTGAATTTAAACTTTAAATTACTCTCTATGAATTTCTAAAAAGTTAGATTTTTAGATTAGTAAAAGAGGATTACATATTTATAATGCAATATTTGCTTATATTTCCTGAAAAGATGCTCCCAGAAGATCTAAAAGCCATACACTTGGGATGCAGGTTCATTAAGAGTTTGATAGAACTGTCTTCAAAATCCCTTACATTTCAGTTTTTCAATTTGCACATCTTGAAAGAAAAATGTTTAAGACCTTACAAAGTAGTGATTTGGATTTTAATATGAAGTATAAAGTATCTTCAGTATTTAAATCACAAGATATGTATAATATTTTATTGTTTATATTGGGCTATGTAAATGATCAAGCTTGAAAATGCAAGGTTTGATTTGCTAGTTCAGCTGCATTGCACATGTTTAAAAATCCCAGCTGAAGTGGGGAAAAGGACAGGTCTGTGTCTTTGCATGCCTTGAGCAGAATTTGGGAACTGAAAATGCTCCCTCCCATTCACCTCTGATTTGAACAAGTAGCTCATGAGACTCAAGAACATCACACCAGAGAAAACCCAGAGCAAAGGGAATGGCCATAAACCACCACACAACAGCACAGCAGCTTTCTGTGCCCTGATCTCCCTGTTTGGGGTTTACTTTTTCCTCTTTATTTGTCAGAATTTCTATTCTATCATATACTTGACCTGGAAGAATATCTCCTCTATCATGTTATGGAAGATAGTGGTGTGGTTTTTTTACCTTCTTTAAAGTAAGTGGGAGATGTCAGTGGCAAGTACTCTAGCTGTCTAATCTGTCTGATTTTGGCATGGCAGTTGAGCAAAATAAGCAGTGTACACAGCAATTGTGTTCGCTCTTGAGGCCCGTGTAGTGGCAAGTAGTCATCTGCAGCTCTCTTGTTGTATAGTGAGAAGGACACCTTGTATTTAAACATTTATGGTAAGGAAGACTATAGAACTACTTCAGAAAGAAGTAGCAGAAGAAAGAACATCTTCCTGTTGAGGAATGCTCTTTTTTGTCGTGGTCATTTTCTTGGAAATGACTTTGGGTGTGCCTTGCCAAGTACCTCTTGTGAGGAAGAGCCACCTACCTGCTGATCTCAGTTCTGTAATTAGCTGCCCAGTAAAACTTGTCTCTTATGATACAAAAATAATCTCTTAGAACATTGGTTATCCAAGGTAACTGTTATCCCAATTAAAAGAGGTAATTAAGATTTCTTATTTTTTATGGATATCAAAATCCTCTTGAAGATAATTGAGATTTAAATCATCAAAATTACTCTGAGACTATATTCCGATGTGTAATCCTACAACAGTAGTAACCTCCTCTGCAGTATATAATTCAGTTGTATGGAAGCTGTATGAGTGAAAAACCCTTCCCATTCACTAAGGCAATTTCTTTTGCAGCATATGGTATGAAGTATCATTTTGCATCTATATATAGCAATTGGATTATGATATATGTATGTTGTGCATGAAATACATTTGTAATTAACTGAAACTATCTGGATGAATTAAGCTAAAACATCTAGTATTAGTCTTTTTCTACTGTTTTCTTCATTGCATTCCAGCCCCTACTTTCAAACTCTGCTTCAATAAATGACAAGACAATTCTGTAAAAGAAATAGAAGTAAATTACTTTTTTTCTCTAAAGTACATCTGCTGCCATCTGTTGACTTCTGAAGTACTTTCTAGTCTTAAATAAAATACAATCAGATTATCAGATGTTATAGATAAAATTGAACCTCTTAACACCGCTTCAAGATATTGCCAATTAGCCACTTGAAACTGCGCCGTATGTTTGCATTTGGTGATAAAAAAGACACACAGAAAAGGCTAGAATCTGTGGAAATTCACAACTACTTAGCATAGCATGGTACAAAATAATTTGTGTAGCTATTGAGGAAAATATTTGTAGTGAAATCAGTTTGAAAAGACTAAGGCTGCAGCATAGTGTTCTCAGGAAGACACTGATATTTAGATGTAAGACAAGTAGAATACTAATGTATGGCAATGTGAGGTCCAAATTCGCAGCTGGGTTCAGTTTGGTTTTGGGAAGATTTTGGTTTTGAGCTTGCTTATGTAAATATACAGGATTCATTTACAAGTTAAAATGAGAAAAAACTACTTTGTGAGAGTGGAGGACATTACAACAAAGTAACTCTATAGCTATTCCGCATAAATTCTGTTTGCTTGTTGTGCTGTGTGCAGAACTTACAGTTTTTTATGGACTCCTTCCAGTTGTTTTCCCTCAATACCGTATTTAGAAATCTGTGAGTCTTATTAAGGGAAAGACGCATTTTTTCCTCATGTTTGCAGCAGCATCCAAACATGGAAGTTACTGGCATATATATAGAATTTGTAAGATGTCCTGTGTGTCGCAATGTATTTGAAATGTAGTTAATGAAATGTAGCTTGTTCTAAAATGTTATTTTTTAGGACAATCCCCTATATATGTATAAGTAACACAATCATGGTACGTTGTGTAATATCTGTGGGCATTAAGTTCTTTTTTAAATTATTTTTCGTAAGTTGTATTGTACTCCTCTCCAATAGAATTCTTCATCCAACAATGATGCTTTGTCTCTATCCTTTTCCTAATTGGTTTGTAAGAAATATAGGACTTAGCATGATGAAATTCTGCACTGTAAGAGTATTTTTCCTGTCTGAAATGAAACGTCTAAAATGCAGTGATTAGTCTTTAACCCATTTTGCTATAAAGAATGAAATATAGTAATCTAGGCAGCATCAGTCACTGCACCTATTTTCTACCTTCTGAAGTGTGTTGCAAATTCTTAGCTCTCTGAAGATTAAGAAAAGCCAAACATAGCCTGTCACTATTAGTATTTTAATCCAAAAGTAATAAGGATCCTAACAAAATGCAAGTACTACATGGAGTTCTTGACACTCTTGTAGTTTTTATCATTTCTCCCTCTGCTTCAGAATAAAACGCATCTTTGACCAAACCAAACCTACTGATGTCCAGAATAAGCGCGTCCTGGTATAGCATTCTAAAACAGATCCTTTCGTTCCAGTGGATAACACAGCTCACTTGTCTGTGGTTTAAGCTGTGTCCAAACTCATTCTCATTGGTGACTTAACACAGGCATTGTACGTTGTGCTTCCTAGTTACTGGCGATGTGCACTAGTTTTTACAATGCTAAAAGAAAAAAGTCACCTCTGTAGCTTTAAAGTTTTGTTCCTGTGGCAGACTATGTATTTTCTAGGTGTCAGTCTGATGAGTCAGATTTATTCTGATCCAATATATAATTGTTTTCATGTTTTATGGAGAAGTAAATAGTATGTTTAACGCAAATGCAATTTGTTTATCTGTCAGTTGCTTTGGCTTAGATTTATCCTAGTTTGTTACAAGAATCACAAATGTCATATGTAGTCATCGTGCTTACCATCTCCTGAGAAGTGATGTCTGCTTTTCCAGAAGGATCTGATCTCAGTTGGTCTTAACAATTCCACCAGGAAATGACAGTTGTGAACCTTCTACCAGAGTCTCTAGAGATACCCAACCAATACAGGACTTTGCAATCAGTGCTTCATTTTGCATCTTTGCCCAAAAAAAAAAAAAAAAAAAAGACCTCAGACCTTTTTAAGGATATTCTGATTAATTTTCTATCTTATTAGATTGAATTTTTTTTTTAAAATGTTTTCTCTTCCAAGTTCCCTGGCTGTATCTTCTTTATTTACTAGCTGTAGAGCAGAAACCAGGGACCTACTAATAAGTACTATCAATAAAAATTGAACTAATTAAGTTTCAGACATAATCCCCTATTATTATAAGAGAGATCAGTGAGATATAAGATAATGGAGTAATAAACCCCTCAAAATTGGAATTCAGCAAGGAAATACCAACAGAGCTTGGAATGTAGTGTTGTGATCTCAATGATATAATAAATGTTTAATCAGCTGCTGTTGATAAATTTTAAGCAGCAGAAGGACCTGAATACAACAGCAACAGAATTAAGTTTAGACATAGGTTATTTGCACCAACTTTGCATCTCCAGTGAAAGCAGAAGCCCAGATTTAGAGGTTTTAACAGAATTTATCTGTTAAAGGTTAGTAAAATTGGTGCAAGCATAACCTGACACCTCTGTGCCTATAGAAATAAGTAGAATTCAGATGATCCATTTTCCTGTCATGACAGATATAATAATTTGAAGGAATTCCAAGCTATTAAATATAGTATGCTAAAATTGCAAATCATATGTTATTATTAAGGCAGAAATATAGGAGCAAAATGTTCTGACACTTCTTGAAAAGTTTATTTAAAAGCTCAATCAGCTATAATTATATAGTATATACACTTTATACTATACGATCATATATATGAACAATTTTTGGTTAATTTTTTTTTGTTGATTACAGACAAATCAATTTATTCCATCATCAGCCAAGAGCAACTCTGTAGAAATGTGTTCCAATATGTTGTGGTGCACAAATGAGTGACTGCCAACTTAGCCTGTTCAACCGAGATAACAGCTGATAATTATGTTTAAAAAATGACACATAGCAATTTAAAATAATTTTGGGGGTTATGGTTGGCTTTAAAGTAAGTTTATTAAGTGGAACTACACTGTTTTCTTTCATTAGATCCAAGTTACCCTATTACAAAGAAATTATTACTCCTGAATTCTATGTTGCACAGATATTTATCAACACAATGTGCCATAGGTCCAAAGTTTGTAGTTAGGGAAGAATTATAAGATACAGCTAGAGAAAGTTTTCTATCAATTGAGGCCTAAAATACGTATATGGAAAAGCTATTTCTTGCTTTCCTTCCTTTTCCCTTTTGTCTCTTGCTTTTCCCTTTTTCACTCTATCCTTCTCTTTGCTTCTCTCTCTCTAGCAGAATGCTAGAGTGCTCCAGAGGAAGGGCTAGTTTTTCCAAGGATACGTCTCTCCTATTTGACTTAGATTTCACCTTGAAGATGCTGGTGAACAAGTGAGTGCTTTGTCTTTGGCACAAGTGTGAATTTGTTCTAATATAAAGCCGCAGAAAGCTAATGGGTAAAACAGCTTATGAATCCCTGTGGTTATCAAAAACAGATGCAGGTAGAATGCACATCATTAATGCCACCTTCTGGGTGAGAAGAAAGCATAGATAACTGATGTGAAGATTATTTCAGAGAAGTAGCTTTTTATCCTCAGTTCCTAAATCAGCTCCCTGAAGTGCCTCATTTTGCTTTTGGTTTTGTTGTGGTTTTTTGGGGTATTTTTGTTGTGGTTTGGTTTTTTTAAGCTATACAGAATTACAGCCAACTGTAGTTTTTCACTGATTCATACAAATACGAGGTGTGTAAAAGCTATTCCTTGTTCTTTGTTGCCTTTCTTTCCAACAATAAAGTGCCCTCCTACAATACACCTCCCAAGAGAACCATTGGCCAAGGGCTTCCTTGGCTACTTGATCAGTCTCAGGCAGCCAGCAAGAGTGGGCTGCTCAGAGGGCAGCAGAGGGGAAGCTGAGGGGTGCAGTCCCCTAGGATCAGAGGCAAGCAGGGCAGGTCTGGTAACAGGAACCAGTGGCAGCTACAGCCCCGTGATTGCCAGACAATCTCATAGTGATAAAGCATGTCCAAGACCAAGCCAAGAGCTGAAGTCAGCAGGGCAAGGTCAAGATCAGCCAAGTACCAGGCTTGGCATGGCATACCTACAACACAGCCCAGCTCAAGCTTAAATCCAACTCTTGGGTCCATGGAAGAGGAAACAAACATAGGTGTTTCCACAAAGTCTGATCCAAGGTTTTATGGCTATACTGCATCAGAGCAGACCTTGAACACAGCTAACTCCCTGGAGCATGGGGTGGAGGCCTCAGAGGAAAATTATTGAGAGAAATGATATAGCTGGCCATGGCAATTAGAACCTATTGGTTTGTGCAGGACCCTGGCAATTGGTATTTACTGTTTCTCATAATATACTTCAGGAGAATACTGAGGCACACTTTAGCTTCTCCATTTTTAAGCAGGATCATAGGAGGAGATAACTTCAGGAAGAGATGACTAACAGGTATTATGGAAGCTCCATTGCACAGAAGCAGGTTTCACATGGAGCCAGGCTTGGTTAGAGTAGGCAAAAGGCAAACACACATTGCTTTGTTTGGGGTCCTGGAGTAGAGATTTGTTTCACAAGTGATCCAAACTTTGTAAGAGTGTGTTATCTGAAAATTAATCATGAAAGAAATAGGTAAGTTCTTAACTAGCTGAATTTGTCAGCTGGGATTTATCTGTACGGAGCAAGAAAATACCCTGTTCTTCAATTTAGATCAACAAAGGACTTTTCTGCAAACTATATCATAAATATGTAGCTGCCAGAGAATGCAGCTACTGGAGGAGTGAAAAGATTGAAAGGTGAGATAATGAGTCTAAACAAACAAACCAGTAAACTTGTTTCATGGTGGCTGGAGGGAGGCCCTGCATGCATATAGAGAAAAGAACTGAAGAATGCAAGATGCAATTTTGGGGGATTAAGTGATAAATGTACCCAAATGTGGGTAAAATGACATAAGGAAAAAAGAAATAATAAGGGTGAAAATACCACTAGCAAGAGAATACCTAGTCCCCAGAAATGAGCACAATCTGAGATTGGAGGATATAAATCTGGAATGGAAAATAGCAACTTAAGGTTTGACATCTGTTTTAATAGGAATTGTGGCATTTGCTTGGCTTTAAGTGAAAAAGCTCTCATCCTTTTTCAAGTTTTGTATGTGCTTCTTGCATTTTTTTAATCCTGAACAGTTTCGTGGTCAAGTGGAAATACAGGTAAACAGAATCTGCCTGGGTACTCTTTTGTCTTTCTGCTTCTTCTAAATTATAACCAACTCAGACTGCTGATTTCCCCAATATATCACTGGTTTTGATCATCTTGAAACATGTAAAAAGATGAAAACTAGTGCAAAAATTCAACTAGGTTCTGATGCAGGCATTTTTTTTATTTTTCATCTTTTTTCCCCAAATGATGGTTGCTACTTGGTCTACTTCGATTAGGGAAAGATTTGTATAAGAAAGTTCACTTCTGATTGATTTATTTGTATAGATGCATGGTCGTATTGTTTCGGACAATTTCTAGAGGAAATGAAAATAAATCTGGAGAAAGAATATGTTTTTTTGTGGTGAAGTTTCACCTGTACTGCTTCCATGTAAAGCAGAAATAGCAAAATAACTGAAGTTTTTTCAATGAAGTTATATCTTTACCTAAAAATATTTGTAAATATATAAACAATAGGGGATTCAGATCAGGAAGTATGTTTTTGAGTTCTCTAAATACTCTAAGATTTACCACTGTTAATAGCTGCAAGTTTACTGACCTCAATTGTATACATAAATATACATTTTCTGAAGCTAAAGGAGCTTTAAGAAGCAAGTTTATTTGCGCCTTATGCTTTCTGGTGCAGCAAGCACTATTGATCTTGTTTTGTGACACTTCTGTAACTAACACTATCAATATTGTGTTGCTTTCTCTTACTAAATAAGAAACAATACAAATGACCAAAGCAAAGCAGCCCGATTCCAGGCAAAAAGCTGCAAACGCTCTCGTAGTGACTGAGTAAAATGGAGGAAGTGAAATTTGATAATATTAGAGATCCTCAAAATTAAAGGGTTTTGCTTAATTATTTGCAGTTTTATATCATTAGATAAACATTTCATTAGTTTGACTGTCAGATGTAGTAAAAGATGATGATGATGATGATTATCATCATTACTATTATTATAAACTGGTCAGCTGTTTCTCCAGTTGATTCAGTCAAGAAATACAAGGAAGGAGGTAAAAAGCACAGATGAAAGTTGATCATACTGTCAAGCCATTGCACTTTCAGTCAAGAGATCTGAGCTGTTTACTTAGCTATGTCGTATAATATTTGTAACCACCAGGAAATCTGCAGAGAGCAGTTTCATAGGAAATATTTCATACATACTTATCCATTTGACAAAATCCTGCTGAAATACACAGATAACACTGTACAGAGACAGAAGAGGGAAATAGCTTAGTCTTCTGCAGCATCCTGGCAGGTTACTAGAGACCTTGCCATTGCCCAGATCTCTGGCTCCATTGCAGCAACACCACAGTGATCAACTTAAATCTGCCATTTTCACAAGATGTGATGCTATAGTTAAGTGAGGAATAGGTTTACCGTTAAAAAAAAAAAGTTTTCATAATTTCAAAAAAAAAAATCCCTCAGCTGGTGTGAATGAAATGAAGACCTTTCAAAGCTTCAAAAAGGAAACCAGTAAGCCTGACACTATCATTGGTATGTATTAATATGCGTTAGCCTGACACCATAATTACGATGCCATCAAATATAATATGCAATAATTTCATTAGTATTCACATGGGTGAATATGTGTTGAGAAGGCTTCTTAAAATAGTTGATGGAAAGATAAATTATGTTTCACAAACCTTCCAGGGTTCTTTCAAGAAGATGCCAAGCTTATGCCAGTTGATATAGCCTGCTTGGATAACCGAAAAGCATTTGGACAAAGTTCCTCAACAAAATGCCGTTAAGAATTCAGACAGAAAAAGAATAAGAACTCTTTGTGCAGAAGAATAGTTTCCTTGGTTTGTTAGGGTCCCAGCTGCCCTAACATGCCATAATCTCCCTGAGAAGCCTCGTCGGGGACACCCATCCACACTACCTCTGCCTGTGGGCTGGGACTTCCGCAAAGGCTCAGGCCTGGGCACCCAGAGCTGTACCCTTGTGCCAGCTACGTTTTCTCCAGACATGGCTTTCCTTCTGGTTTCCTGAGGTGAACTCTGGACCTGCACTGTAGATACCCTTCTCTCCAGCCCTGTCAACATCCCACTCTCCTACTCCTCCTAACTGGACTGCTTCAGATGGCCCAGGACATGACGCAGTGTCTTGCCTTGCTGGGGCTTGGGATTGTGGGATTGTGCCCTGATGAGCAAGGGCAATGCACTGTCTCTGCTTCTCCTCCTCCTGCCTGCAGCAGCCACATCCTTGCTGCTCCCAACAGGAAAACAGTGGAGAAGAGTAAATGGTCAGTTGTGTAGGGCAGCTGGCAGTGGAGGCCCTCTTGCTGGGCTCTGGGCTGGGCTCTGTGTTCCTCAAAATGTGAGCAAGTGAAGGAAGTTTTATGGTAACAGCAAGTTTTTCAGAGCATCAAAGACAAGAGCTTATTGGGAAGAATTGCAGAAGGACCTTATGACACTGAGTGACTAGGAGACGACATGGTAGATTAAATTCAGCATAGATGTATGTCAAGGGATTCACATAGAGTAGAAAAAAGTTCTCTCTGTAAATAATAGACTCTGAATGAACCATTACCACTTGGGAATGAGCTATTGCCAGAAATGTCAGCTCAGCGTTCAGTAGTCAAAAAGAGAAACAGAAAGTTAAGGGTTACCAGAAATGGAATAATGAACAAAATACAAAATTTCCTTATGTCACTGTGTAAAATGAGTGTGTGCTCGGATCCATCAGTGTGGTGTACAGCATTGATCTCTGTCTCAGAAAGAAGGTACATTAAAAACTGGAAACAGTTCAGAGACAGTCAGCAAAGATGATCCAAAGTATGGAGCAGCTTGTCCACAAGAGGCAAGTAAGCAACCTAAGACTTCTTCAGCCAAGAATAACTGAGAGAGAGAAATGTTACAGCTGCAGGTGGAAGAGAAAACAGTCATTCCCCATCTCTCCCAAAACACTTTCTGAAAGAAGGCATTTAGGACAAGTTCAAAACAAGCAAAGGAAGGCCGAATTTCACACAACTTAGAACTGAGCTGGGAAGTTCTGGATGATAAATGCACTCATGATCAAAAAGAAAATGCCAGAAGTCAAAAAGAAAAATCTACCAAAGCTTATAGAATACAAAGAATACAAAAAGCTACAAAATTTCAAGAGATGCATTTGGAGGAAGTATCATTGTGTGCTTGCTCCAAGCTTCAGCTCTTCCCCAATGTCTAATTTTGGCTACTGCCAGAGACTTTTGTTGGCCTAAATGGACCCTTCTTTTTCTTAATTTTGTGGTAGGAGTTCTTTCAAAACAATACATTTCCAGCATCTTAAGTAGAATTTGTTCTTCCGTCTTCGTAATTTGGGGTGAATGTATTTGTCATACATTTTCAGTTGACCATGCTTGTTCACTGACTGCCTCATTTTAATAAGAAATTAATAATAAAATATAATACCCTTTCAAAGTCATGCAGTAGTTTGAAGATCATTACTGAGAAACAAGCAGGATTGGCTTATGAAAATGACAAGAAACACAGACTCATAGACACTATGCATCTATTGAAGACATGCTCTTTCTCCCTGTCCATATCATTAATCACCCAGCTCTAACATTTAGCCATAATTATCATACTAATTTGAACATTTTGCTTACTGTGGAAGTAGATAATAACTATTACTTATGGCTTCTGGTTGTTACTTGGAAAAAAAAAAAAACCAATTGTGTTTGTGGACAATCAAAAGTCTGTGACTAAAGAGTTTAATAAAAAATCTCTGCTTTGGAAAGATATTTTGGAGATTTACTCGTATTCAGTGAAAGCAATTTAACTAAATAGAGAATTGTTCTACCACTGAATCAAGGTAATCTCTTTATTTTTGACAAATGCTTAAAAAAAAGCATACAAAAGCATAAAAAAAAAAAAGAATAAAATATAAATGGCAAAAATTTCTAATTATTTTTCTGTCTCTCAAACGTAAACTAGCAACATTTTAATTGGTGTTTGTCTGCTATTTTCAAAGCCAGAAATGGCAAAATGGTGTCCTACTGAAAGCATTTAACAAGGTAGCTGTGGTAGGTTTGTATAATTTAGCACAGAGATGATCAGCAGAGTAGACAGGGCAGGTAACTATTTTCAATAAAAGTAACAAAGACTGAATAAATTGCATGGATATTATCTGCACAACTTTTAAATGTGTTTGTTTTATTTATATACAACTCTTCTTTCCTTTACCTACTCAATTGTAGCCTACAACAAGTGAATTCTGGCTGGAAAACAGCACTGATGAATAGTACATTGATTAGGAACTGCCAGGAAAGGGGAGAAATTATGCTGGAACTACAAATTAGCATGCAGTGAATGGGAGTTAAAATGAGAGTCTGAATGTGGTGACAATTAAGCCCCTATATAAGGCTTTATCTTAATAATTACAAAGTTGTACACAGATGCAAACAGAAATGGGGTTGGTGTAGACATAGGAGTAGCTGTACTTATACCGGTGTACTAGTGTGGTGGTTGACATACAAGATATTAACTCAATGCTTGTAGCTGCTGGGGACACACTGACTTCAGCTCTGATGTCCTTAAGCAGATCGGAAAGCATTGAGTTATTGAAGCTACCAAATTAAGCAATCTTCATCTTTCTAATAGTACCGTACCAAACTCAGTTTCTGTATTATAGAATCTTTTTAATCCAGAGTGGATGCAGAATATTCGACTGCAGGGCCCGATCCTCTGGTTATGTATTAGTCTTAACTAGTATGAGTCAACCTGTGTGGATTAGACTACCTAGCTCTCAGGTTTGTGTACAATATGTTTATTTTGCCAGGTTTCTGTTTTGAAGAAAACACAAAAGTACAGCAATATATTAGAAAGCTCATTGCTCCAAACTGGGGGAAAGGAGGGAGATGGAATGGCAAAGTTTTTGCGCTTTATTTCTCTGTACTGGTATTTCTGAACATTTAGCATTTTCGGAAGGACAGGAAGGGAATTTACCGTTTATATGATTTTTCAAAATTATTGTAATAATTTCAAGGAGCATCAGAGTTATGGCATGCCTTTAATTGTTCCAGTACAGATTCAAAATAATCCATATTCAAAACTAATATCATTATAACAACTGCTTTAATGGTGGGAAGCTCACTCTGGTTATCCATTTCCTTTTAGTTCTGAGTAATCTCTGAAGCAACAGTGCATTCAGTTGTTTTTCTAAAGGTGTATTTTAAACCAGCCCCCCATTCTCCTGACAGAAAGTTAAAGAGTTCAGCAATATTATGCAATATGTGTTGTGTGTTTGCATACTGTATGTAGCCTTGCTTTGTTAGGAGCACTTGGGTACTTTTACTACCTTTGAACAACATACAGTACACTCAGCATCAATTTTATTCCCCTTTTAATTTAGAAAGGAAAACTTATGTTCCCAAAGGCGCAACTCACTTTTCATATGAAGTATTGTATTTCCATGATTTATTGAGATATTAACATGGAAATGGTGATGTTAAACAATACTTGGAATAGCTCTAAAAGTGTAGTGGGAATCATGATTTCATAAGAAGAAAATTAGTTATGTAGGTAACATTATTGTATAATTTCCCATAGGATCTCTACATCAGGAAAGACTTTATTATATTCTAAAACAAAGTTGCTTGCACTCACTTTAAATGTAAAGTACTGCTGAATATGACAATATCATAAGGCTGCTCACAGTACAAGCAAAGGCATCTGTTAATGGTACCATGAATAGTTATGAACTCTGGTACTCAAATGGCTTTGCCAGCAAAGCATTGCCTCCTAATTTATTTTTATAGCAAATGGATGCCTCATTTTTCATGGTTTGGTAGTTTGCATTCAAATGTACCGATAACTTCCAAGGCAATCACTTCCATACAGCATGTTTTATTTGAGAACATAAGATGCAATAGATAATGGTGTGTTGGTGGGTAATCGTCTTCTCCATCAGCAGTTTTGTATGAATTCTTATGTTGTTTTCATTTTTTATTTTTTTAGATTAGTTCATGAAATGGAATGTACTACATAAAAGTATGCTTATTGTATGGAAGATTTAATTTCATTTCTTATCATAGAGATGAAGGGGGACAAAGGATGTGTAATTGCACTTGTTTTGTTATTCAATATGCTACAGCTGAACTGGGCATTTTACATTTGCACTCATTCTTGGAGGCATCACCAAAAACTAACAGGAAACACAAGTGATTTCATCTGTCACAGAACAGAGTTCAAAAGCCTCTAGAGGCTTCCACAAAAATCAGTTGAGGAGAGGCAGGAGGCAGCAAAAAAATAATTAAGCTTTGCCTAAACTATGTTTTCAAATTTCTGATACTTTATAATATAACTGGTTCTAGAAACTGCGATGATACCACAATTAGTAGTCAGTAGCTACTTCCATGAGTTCATCAGCTGCCTTGTGGTTTATTGTCACATAATCATTTTAAGAGCATGTGTGTCTGGGTAGATGAGGATGCTGTTGCTGGTTGAGCTGCTGGCACGCTTGGCTTTGGCTTTGGCGGCAGTAAGAGAGCCAGAGTTCCTTGACTCCAGTGTTTCTGATCCTCCTCTGTGTGCTTTGCATTGCTGCCATCTCTTTTAAATTAAATCTTGTTTCCTTGACTATGGTGTCACTAACCACTGTGGTGTGTCTGACTGCATCAATGTAAGTGTTACTCTGCTTTTTTGAGGGGAGATGAAATTTACTGACTAGCAAAAAAACACATTTATCATACTAGGATGATGAGAGCTCCATAGGGATTTGGGTTTGAAAAGACCTTAGAAAGAAAAAAAATTATTTGAAAATCTCATGGCAGAATGATAACCAAAGTTAAATTCATCATACTAAAAACCAAAAATATAAATATGATTTTGGAAGAGCTTGTTTAAGTTTTTTACAGGCAGACTGGCTGGTTTGGGGATTGTTTTTTAACTGAGATTTCTTTAAGTATTTTCCAGGCATAGGTTCAAATTTCCTCATCTTGTCAGTCTCACAGTCTTGGAAGTCTTGGGAGACTCAATCGCTGAATTGCAGATACACCTAAGCAGCTTTGGCACTAAACACAAAATGGGATAATGCTGAGCTATGCTATTGCTATCCCCAAAGGGAGTCTTTGCTCTCTACAGGGAGCTATTAAATGGAGCAGTGTCATTGACCAGTCAAGTCCTTGTGAGGCCAACGAACACTCATCAGCACCCTCTAAACCTGTGACATGTAGTATATCCTGCTCTGGTAAGGACACTACTTTAAAATCGCATTTAGTATTATAATTTAATACTAATATTTTTTACAACTAGCCTGTAGCTTTATATTGGATGTTGGAAAGCTTTTACTTTTCCCCCACCATTTTTCTCTCTTCTGATTTCACCATTCTTTGTGTAGTAACTTGCATAGGAGTCTTCATGTTAGACTGTCCCATAGCAATGAAGCCTTAGCGTTCTGGAAGAATCAGTTTCTCCCAGTCCTGAAGGGAAAAAACAACATGAAAATCAAGATGCATTCCTGACAAAATCTTTCTCAAGCCAGATCTGTTACTGTGAAACACTCAGCTTTGGAATTGCACTTAATTGAAGATGTTTCAATTAGGTCAACAAAGACCTTTGTCAACAAAGCCCACTAGTGCTTCAGCAGTAGCTCTATTATGATTCACAGTAGCTTCAGGAAAGCAGCTGCCTTCCCTGCCCTCACATTATGTAAATCAAAATAACAATCAGCTCTAGACTCTGATTAGCATAGGCAAAGCAAAGCCTATTTCAAGATACAATTGTTGTATTAGTGTCCAATTCTTGTAGTAGATTTGGATTGGGATGCCTTGGATGAATGCCAAAAAGCAGCTTACGTAACTGTTTACTGTCTCAGTCTGGTTTTGCTACTCCTCTCCGTTTTCACTAGCATCACCTTTTCATACCTGTCTTACAATGCAGCCTGTTAGCCTGCATTCAAGTCCTATTTGTCACAAAATACAGTTCTGAAATACACGGTGGTGATACATTCTAGTAATAAGGCGATTTTTTTGTGTGATTCTGACTATAGCTTTGTGATATGCTGTAAGTAACTGGGCTTATCATAATAAATACTTTTAGACAATAATAATAGCAAAAAAGTTGGGCCTACAAAACCTCCATGTCCAAATAACAAGTTCCTTGCATGACTCTCTGACAGAGAACTTTTCATTGTGCTGGAACCAAACTCTCATGGGAGCTCACAAGTAAAATCACTAGGAAGCTGTGTCATTTGAGCCACTCTTACTAGACATGCTTTGCATGGTGCACCGCTTCAGCCATCACCGCTAAACTGTGCTGACACTGATTTGTCACTTCTGAAGTCCACAGCAAGATGAACACAGAAGCTGTTACACTGTAGGGGATATCGATCAGATCTAGTTAGTGCTTGGTAACTGTATGCTAGTGAAACCAATTGGACAGATTACTTTGTGCTCGCTCGCAAGCAAAGCTCAACTCAAGATGTGATCAATCCACCAATCTATAGTGACAGAATAATACATTAAAACAGATGGATCCTTGAGCTACACTAAATCAGGTTAAATCCTTGTCCTTGGGTGAGTTTGTTTTACAGAAATACAATTTACGTATGACTTCACTGGTTTCTGTTAAAATTCTTTAAACACTGCATTTTCATTAACTTCTTCCTTGCCGTAACTGCTTTATATTTTTCATCTTGTACTATGCTGAATGTTTCCCACATAAATATATAAAATAGTAATGTCATGAGCAGTGAGTTGCAAGTTAATTCTTTGTTAATGCCACATTGAATTTCAGTCTGCAAACTAGATCCAAAATGATGTTTGCTCTCTGGTGATTTCAGAGGTGGCAGGGTTATGTCAGTTTGGAAGAAATAGTTTTATTTCTCTATATATCTACCACAGATCTATTGCCTGTTGGGATATGCAGCTCAAGGGTGTCATGCGTCATCTTATTTACACTTGCATTGTGGAAATACTGCTGTCTGCGATGACTGTAAAAACAGAAGAGAAAACAATGAAGATTCAATGCATAAAGGCTAACCTTGGAAATCTCAAAAGCACCATGACCTCTTGTGTATGGCAATTGTTAATGACACAACTGTTGGTGACTGCTTTTTCATGACTTTCAAGAATTACTCTTTGTAACCTGCTGCTGCCCATTAAGTGTTTTACTTTAGAATATGCTTGAAAAATATGTCAAGTCCATTGTCTTATTAAGTTACCAGGAAAAGGAATGGTATGTGTGGCATGCTGCAACCTAGTTGCCATCATCCTGCAGCCTTGTTGTCATCGTGCTGCTAGGATGCAGTTATTTCTGCTGTGAGTTGCCAGTGCAGTGGCCTTATTGGAGCCTGTGGAATGTGGTGAACACCACTATCCTTAGCTCCACTGCTGGGACCAGTGTCCTGGGAGCAGTGGGCTGGGATTTCTTGCCTTCCTCACCAATACCAGCCTTTCTTTTAAACCTTGCTCTGGTGCTTCTTTTGTGCACAGAAGTTTCCCTTCAAGCTTCTTTCATGGTAATCTTAATATTTCTGTTACAAAACTCTACATCTTCATTCTGCACTGCCTGTCTCTTCCTTTGAATAAGTAGAATCTGTGGGTGACTGTGCTAGGTAGGATTTTTCAAATATCAATTTTAAACAGACAAAAATGAGTTTACAGACATCTCCAAGAAAATTAATTGTACTCCTTGGCATATATGAAATCTAATAAGACTATTTTATTACTCTTGCACACCTAGAAATCACATTTCTCTTTTTACCTCCTACAGGACACCAAATTGTTCCTATTGACAGGTACTCAGAGTTAACTTCCCACAGTATTTGCCTGACAAGAGGCACTGGAGGGCCCAGTTGGGCTGAGTGCCAGATGAGATAGGAAAGGGGACAGTGTGCTCTCCTGTGCAGCCTTTTCCCCTGCATCCCACTGGGGTACCTCTCTGAAACATCCGACCATACAAACTTGAACATATATTTAGGCTGTAACAAACTTCTTATCCAAGGCTTAATTTATAAAAAAGTTTTTCAAGAAAACAGAAAACTAGAATTAATACTTGCAAAATAAAACTTGTGAATTTTCCCTGTTTTTCTCTGACTATATAATATACCTACTTAAAAGCGAATGCACATAATGTTTTCGATTATGGTCTATTTCATTGTAAAGCTGCCTATACAATGCTTGTCTATGAGTGATGGGAAAGTGTTAAGTATCTAACCATGATGGCATTTGTATCTTGAGTTTTCAGAATTCTTTTTGAAGTGGTTTTTAGTATGTGACTGACATTCGTCAAAGTCTTTTTCTCTAGTAGAATACATCATTTATCCTGCTGAGTTATTTGAGAAGTCTGTAAGGTTGCTCTCTGTGTGTAAGCAGATAAAATCTACAAGAGTAATTAACTAAATTGAAAAGAAAAGGACAAAAGATAATGTATTCTTTTGTTATATGAACTGTCACAAAGGTATTTAATAGAAAGACACTTTTACTTGTTCTCTCATTTTTACATGCTGTTTAACTCACTGACAATTTTTCAGGGCACCTTGAGGGCAGGTGGCTTCCTGGGGCTTGGAAACAGCCAGAGAGATGGGGGCAGCAGGGGGCAGCCCCAGCGCTGGGCATAGGGTATCTCCCTGGCCTGGGATGTCAGGCTGCATGGGGGGGTCAGGATCAGGCCCCGTGAGGGAGTGGCTGGGCAGGGAAGTGGGGATGGACACAGGCCAGGGCTAGGCTAGGAAGGCATTCTGTAGGTCAGAAGTTACTTTGACATAACTGAGATTTAATCCTAGTTAGGCTTAATCCTAGTTCTGCCTGCATTTTTAAACACAATCATCCTGTTTCTTTAAAGAACTGGTCCTGGAGTCTCTTCTCTTTATATACTGGCAGCACGCATAACCAAACCAGATAGGTTTAGAAGCCTTAGTTGTTGCCACTGACTCCTTGTTGAAAGATTTGTGAATATATTCTCCTTGATGTTTTCAGCTCTGTTTAGCGAAATACAGAATTGAGCCTAGATTAGCACTTGCAGAACTCCAGATGTTTAGTATACCTGTCAATATGCTTACAAGCATGCACAAAAATAGACATTTACATGTCTAGATAGAGGTAATTCTTCAGGATTTTTCTTTCTTCAGTTAGTTATTTCGATGTTCAAGTCAATGTTATTTGTGATGCTCAGCTTCGAGATAATCTTATATTTACTTTTTTCCTCTTCTTATTTACTATTAAAGTGGTTTATTTTGAGAGCCTCATAACAACCACTGTTAAATAATTCCAGATTACGAAGACAGTAGCATAAATTTATTCTTGTACAACACTTAAGAGAACCCTCTCTGTTCATAAAAGCTACTTTATTTCAACTATAAAAACAAAACAAAAAAAACAAACAAACAAAACCATAATGAATATCAAAGTCCCAAGAGATCTTTGAGAAATCATATCTCCTTGTCTGTCACTGCTTCAGATAAATTCTTTTTTCCTCCATCTGTAGTTCAAGGTGTCAGAATCTACTCCTCTCAAAGACAAAAGGGCTTAATAAAAGCTCTGAATTATGGGAGAGTCAAAAGTCCATGACCAGGGCTCACGTGACAGCGAAATGCGTAAAAGTAAGAAATACATTAAGTAATAAAGTAACACACCTACACAGAGTGGTATTTTTGTGTAGAAAAGGTAGCTCTTGGGATTTGTATTTTCTTGCTCTCCTCCTCTGGTTTTATCCCTTGTTTCTCCTTCTGTTCATTTTGAGACTTGTGCTTCAATGTAGCCTAGAAGTTTGCAGTTTATCTGAAAATTCACATTTATAACTCTCACATAATCCCTTACATCAATGCCAATCATTAGTTTATCCGGTGATTGACATTTTCTCCTAATTTTATAGAGAAGTATTTTATTTTCAGTGTCTTACCAGCATTTGTAATCACTTTCCATGCCTGAAGAAAATGGAGCCAATTACAAATTCATATATTGAACTAGATGCGTGTATGCATCTCAGGATAGTTGCAAATGTGGTTCTTGTAAATTTGAGCTGGTGAAAACACATTAAGGTACTGAAAATAAAGTGATCCAGTTTTGAAATGTATGTAGTGCCTCTGTATCACAATAGCAACTAGCAGTTTGCAAAATATGGCTGATTGTTATGAGAAACAGCATTGATATATTATTCTCTTCTGAGAAAATGCTGTGCATTTTAAATGCATCGGTTTGCACGTATGTATGCGTTCCATGTCTTTGTTGGATAAGTACTGGATTCCTATTGCTTTGCCTGGGGTAAGACTTTCCTGCAAGCCAGGAGTTTTTCATGATTACTCCGGATAACCAGTGATTCAGAAGTTCAGCATAAATCCAGCTGACTTGTATGAATCAAGCAGTATATGCCCTGACATGCTTGTAAATTAAAGCGCTGCAGGTGGTCCAGCTTAATTACATTATTATTAACTGAGAGGGTTCAGCAAATGCATTTGATAATCTACAACTTAGCATTCAATACAAATTGTTTTGGAAGGGTAGGGTGGATCTCTAAGCCATCAAATTAGATGAAGAAACAGATGGGAAAAGCGCAATGCATTAAAATACTGAAATATACAATCTTTAAAAGGCTGGCTTTATAGTTCAAGGTGCAAGGATTCCAGAGGGGTAAAATTAAGACTGCTTATATCCCTATGACCTTTGGCATTATATAAAACAAAATAAATGCACTCCTTCCTCCAAGTTCAAAGATGCTTGCCGGCTCTTTGCATCATCAGTCTCATTCTTTTCCCTTACTACAGAGGCCTTTTACATGTCTTGTAGCAATAGCATTTTGCAGCACTATCGCATCTGCAGTGACCTTAAAAATCTCGTGTTAATGCTGTTAGCTTAAAAGAATGACAACTGTAGTAAATTATTTAGGTTCAGCATATCACATTACCAAGCTCTAACACCACCACGGAGATGTTTCTAGGAGGGGTTTGGTTGTGGCCCTGAGTGCCTTTCCCAAACAGATTCAGGGTCTGATGGCACCGTTGTTTGTAGCTCTGAGAGTCCAGATACCAGCTGAGCTGCAATAGCCCATCACGCATGACAGTTCTTGTCCAGAACTAAAACAAATCTGGCAATTGCATTACTGATTTTACTGTGATCATCTTTCTTCTTCAGGATGAAAAGACAGCAGATTTGAACATTTCTCTTCACTTCTAAGGAAGTGTCTAGTCTCATGATATATATAAACATTTTTTCTTTCCATACCTGTGTATTACAGTAAGAGGAAAACGTGCAGTGCTTCAGGTTATCCAGTTTATTTCCAAAGACCAGTCTTTTAATACAATTATTTTCTTAGAGGGGAAGTAGCAGTCAAAGCTGGAAATGTTTTTCCCTATTTATATTTTGGTTTAGGATTAGAATAGTAAAAAAGGAAGGAAGGAAGGAAGGAAGGAAGGAAGGAAGGAAGGAAGGAAGGAAGGAAGGAAGGAAGGAAGGAAGGAAGGAAGGAAGGAAGGAAGGAAGGAAGGAAGGAAGGAAGGAAGGAAGGAAGGAAGGAAGGAAGGAAGGAAGGAATTTTTAAAAATGTATGTTTTGTATCTTTAATAATCATTTAATAAGAAGACAAAGAGTGCATTTTTGTCTATTCTACTCCTTTTGTTGGCATATATCCATAAACACTATGCAAGAAGAACAAGAAAGAATCAGCATTTAAAAAATAATTATACAGTTTCTTCCAAAAGTCAAGAACTGGGAGGTAATTTTCCTTTTTAAAAAGCAGAACCAGAAAATAACAGCAGTAGATTATTATCTATAAATATAGGTAAGAAAAAGGTGATGTTTAAGTAAAATAGCTCATTTTCCCTCTTTTCACTTTGTTGATGATGTTCTCTGATGTGCCATACATCTCCTAACATTTCTAGTTGGACGGCTTTTTACCATTTCAAAAAATTGCTTCCTGTGAACACTTATGTCTCATTTTCTTCCATTTGTTTTGTTGGTAAAATCGATATGATGCTTTAAAGTAGATAACTTTTTTCAAAATTATTAATATTCAATTGTTTGTGTTTTCTTGTTGTTTTGGGGGTTGTTGGTGAGGAGTATTCTAGCATGTGGCATGAATATTTTCTTGGTCAGAATCTCTCAAAGAGTTGTTTATTCCCATCCACAGTGTTTGACATGCTATTTGTCTGTCTCAAGTTTCTTATAATCTGTAGCAATATGGAAATCAGAAGAAAGCTGAAGTGTCTCTGTCACTAAATAGAGGTTAATTCAGGTCAGAGGGGACCTCAGAAGATCTCTGGTCTGGCCTCCTGCTCACAGCAGGGGCAGCTCTGCAATCAGGACATGTTGCTCTGGGCTTTATCCAGTTGGGTAACCACTGCCTTTTCACCTTGTCTCTCCTCTTCTTCCCCAGCCTAGCTCCACTTTCTTGATGTTTTCTGTATTGGAGACCCCAAAATTGGATGCTATTCCAAATGTGGTCTGGTGAGCACTGAGTAGAAGGGGGTAATTCTTTTTCTCCATGGGCTACATGTGCTCGTTTTGATGGTACAGCCCAGGATGCTGTTGGCTTCTTTGCTTTATAGGTAATCCTCTTGCTTTTTCTATTTATTACTGTTTCAAAAACACTCTATGAGTCAAAAGATTTTATGCTAAATATAAGCACTTCTACAATGATCCTATGTAAACACTGTCACTTCAAGAAGAACTGCCACTCAGTTATTTATATTCACTGACATTCTTTGGTATTCCTGTGATGGGCAAAGCAATAGATTGACACTGCAAGAAGTACAGCACCAGAAATAAACTAATACTGGGTGCTGGTTGAAAGAATATACAGTAGGTAAAAATAAATGCAAGGGAGAGAAAGAGAGCATGCCTCAGTATGTTCAGTTGGGAAGCTCTTGGACCAGCTATTTTAATTTTTGTAATTGGATCCCAGTATATGCATTTATTTTTCTATTGATTACTAGAAAGTTAATTTCCTTTTACCTTTTCTTAGGCTGTGATTAGAGATAGGCTGACTGTACCCCTGGAAGACAAGGGAAGGAGACAGTGTTTTGTTTACTACTGTACACTGAAAGGACAGGGAATACACATCATCTCTGCAACTTTCAAGGAAGCCTCAGAAAAGAAGATCATGTAAATGACGGTACTGGCTCCTGATGGAAATGTAGGAGCTATGGTAAACTTCCCATCCACACATATGTTGATCACATGTAGGCTTGCATCAAATGTAATCTCATTTCATTCATTTTTTACTGTTAAACCTTTATCAGCATCTCTGACTTGTTGTGGTACTAAATCTTTTGCTTCTTTTGGCAGACAATCTTGCTGATATTACTGCTCTTGTTTATATATTAATATAAATTCATATACATATTAATAAATACAGTATTATATATATTAACATATATAGATAGATAGACCATGAACAAAGACTCATGGATTAAACTGTGTATCTAACATACTGGAATTAATGCAATAGTTTTTCGCTTGCTAATCCCAGATCTATCATTTTGTTCTCTTAGGTTTCTGGATGGGGAGGAGGTGATAGTAGCTTTCTAGAATGTCACTGCAAAAGACATTAGGCTGCAAGAGACATTAGGCTTGATGAAACAAGGCATAAAATAAATTTCATATATTCTTGTTTAGCATTATTAGAACAATAATTTCAAAAGAAAATTGCAAATGATTTACAGAATTTGGTACCCTTAAATCACAGTCAAGCTACAAAAGATCGTTTTGTGGCAAAACTTGGGATAAGGCGAAAGTGTTTTGTTTCCTGACTCCTCCAGCTGCCTTAACAGCTGAGGCTTTGATGAATATGGTAGTAGCATTGTGAAAGCCTTTTTGTTTGCCTCTGTTCAGTAAATAATTGATTACTAGCTTATAATGTGGTCCTAAGAGCTGGAAGTGCCTTCCTTAGTGCTGCCATGTCACTGGTAATGGAGCTGCAGGAGAACACTGGGTGAAACAGCCTGTGCTGGAATTTCCTGCTGCACTCAGTGCATCTCAATGAGGCCAGATCGACTGCCCATTTGTTTCACTTTCTGACAGAGTTATTAGCTACCTGTAGCTGTGCAGGCAGCCTAGAAAGTGGTGATGCGGTCTGGTGGTTTTTCTTCTGTTAGAAACAAAAGAATAACTGGATCTTTCTTTCACTGCTTTAGGTTTCTTTTTTTATTTTTTTTTTTAATTGTTTTTAATTGACTTTTAATGGACACATTTTATGTTGGATGACAACAGACTTCTACTTAAAATGCTTTCCAACTTTTCAAACAAAAAATAATTTCTCTTCTGGGAGTTTAACTTTACTTCTGTCCATCAAGACACAAAATAACCATTTGATGCTTTTTCTTACAATCAGCCTTATTTTTCACATGATATAAGTACACCACCAAATGAAAATTGCCTATGATATCTCTTAAATAGAGCTGCATAGCATCAGATTATACCTTCCTCTGCCACTTACTTAGCTATTTCAAATTGGAAGACTCGGGCCAAGTTGAGGTTTAGGATTCATTTAGCATTTAGGTTGTCTAGTAATAGTTTTTTACCCCTAAAGTCTATGTAAGGTTTCTGGGATCTTTTCCTCAGAATATGAAAGTCACACAATTACTACTACAAGTTGACCACACTTTCATGTGCTTATGTATGTATAGATACAGGTGCTTAAAAAAATAAATGAATGAAATGAATGTATGGAAAAATAAGAGTTCTGCAAAGCCTTTTGAAATCTATGTGACAATGAAGCTCAGATGCTTCAAATAAGAGTTTCACCCAATGTTTAGTGTAAATGTTAATGTGAAAACAAAGGGAAGAAAAGCCAAAAGTGTGCTATGTTTTCTAGAACCCCATTTGAACATCCAAGCAAATCACAGGAGGAAACTGGGGAATAGCATCAGTGGTTGGAAGTTGCACAGGATTTCACTGATGGAAGGTCCAGTTTGGATCAAGCTCTAGATTCTATAATATCTTTTGGCAGCTCACCTTAAAAGAAGAAAATATTTTCATAAAAGGAACTTATTTTGTCTTTTAATACAATGATATGTATTCAAATTAGCAACTTCACTTGGAAATAAAGTCAAAATATATTAAATATTGGCATACCCTTCAGAGCCCCATTCCAGATGCAGCTCTCTTTTTTGTGTCTCTCCTAACCCTGGTCCTCCATTTTTTCCCACCATAATATCTGTCAGTTTTTAGCACCTGTGGCAGAACAGGGAAGGCACTGTCAGACCAGAATGATATCTGCTGCTTTCACCTCTGGGGCTTTGTGGACCCTCGAAGTTGAAGCTCCTTTTCTCTCTCTTCTCTCCTTTTGTCTCTTTTTCTGTCTCAATAAATCATCCTCTGTGAAATTCTAGTAACTATTTGACACAACTTTGATCCACAACATGGATGCTTATGAAAACTGTTTTGTTTTTTTTTTTTTTTAAGAGAAAACTTATTAGCTTATTGTAGGATATAGTTTGGCATCCATTTTTAAATGAGAGAGAAATTGTATTGCTTTTCATCAGAATGTAATATTCTCTACTTGTTCTGCTATTCATTCATATGAAGAATTTTAGGCATTTTAAGTTTCTGGAAGTTTTTCTCCAAATAATGTCAAGCAAAATATTTAATACTTTTTAGAACTCTCTGCATATGCTATTATTAGGAGTTACAGAGTAATAGGAGTAATACTAACTCTTCAGCCTATGCACTCTGTATTATTGAGCATTTTCTGAGTCATACGTTATATATGCCCCATTTAACTTGTATTCATCTTGTACATCTGAAAATAATTTGCCATCAGTTGTTTATTTGGAAGCCCATAATGTTCAGAAGGTTAGAATGAGAAAAGGACACTTACCTGATTTTTTTTTTTTTTTTAAATATGTCAAGTGTGAAAAACTTACAACACCTTTTAAAGCAAAACTGTTAAATGTTCCCAAATCTTTTCACAGAATCACAGACTGTCAGGGATTGGAAGGGACCTCAAAAGCTCATCCAGTCCAATCCCCCCACTGGAGCAGAAACACCCAGCTGAGGTTACACAGGAAGGTGTCCAGGCGGGTTTGAATGTCTCCAGAGTAGGAGACTCCACAACCTCCCTGGGCAGCCTGGTCCAGTGTCTGTCACCCTCACTGAGAAGTTTCTTCTCAAATTTAAACGGAACCTTTTGTGTTCCAGTTTGTACCCATTACACCTTGTCCTATCATTGGTTGTCGCTGAGAAGAGCCTGGCTCCATCCTCATGATATTCACCCTTTATATATCTGTAAACATTAATGAGGTCAGCCCTCAATCTCCTCCAAGTTAAAGTGACCCAGCTCCCTCAGTCTTTCCTCATAAGGGAGATGCTCCACTCCCTTAATCATCTTTGTTGCCCTGCGCTGGACTCAGTTAAGGTGAAGATTTTTTAAAAAGGAAGGGATTTAGATGTTGCAGTAACAATTGTCATTAGAATTAAGATGAGAGGCTAAAAACATTTTCAAATATCAGACTTTCAGCTTTCTTCCAGATAAACATACTCTTTGTGAAATATCTGACCAACAGGTTTCTGAAGCACTCTTGTGCTCTGTATTGCATTTGATGTCCAGAAGACATCTTTATGTTTGCGGACTCACGACTCTGATTTGAGTTATAGTAAGAATGTTAACTATTTGTTACTTATACATCATCAAACTTCACAGGAAATTGGACTTATTTCCAGGTAATACCAAATACCAGAACTCTAGTCTAGCAACCTGTCTTTTTCACAGAATACTACTCAGCTACATTTTAAATTTGCGCTGAATACATGCCATTTCTGAAGACAGAAATAATGTAAAAGCAGAAAACTAAAATTATAAACAAATCCATCCAACTAAATCTGAATGCCATTTAAAAGGAAAAGATATGCCAAAGCTTTTTTGAAGAGTGTTGCTTAACATCTAGAAGTTAAGTATCACAAAATCACAGAAGAAAATATTTCATTTATGGGGAAAAATGAATTCCTTTCTTGAATAATTCATCTTGTTTTTTCTTGAATATTTGGTATTTTTAAAGAGTTTTGAGTGGATTTGAGTTTTTTGGTGAGGGCAGGGAATTTGCACTTGGTTTTACTGTCCATGTGTATGTCTTCAACTTCATGGGTCTAAAATTGCCAGGCATTGACTATTCAATAGGTAAGACATCAAAATAACATTTTTTTAATCAATGTACAACTGACTTTTGTCCTGTTTAGTATGAACTGGTGAAAAAGCTACACTTTCCAAACTGTAGCATGGCATAGATCTGGTTTTTTTTATTCTGGTTTCTAACTGATCCATTTACATCTTTGAGAATCACAGCAGCAAATGTGTTGCTTATACACGAGCATGCAAGTTATTCACTTCACCTCCTTACTTACCACTTTAAATTTCTCTGAAATACAAGTAGTAAAATATTTCTGTTATAGACTATAGAGCTAAGCATGAACAAATGAAACAGCATTTTTCTTATTCCCACATGGAAGGATAGTGTACCTTGAAAAAACAGGCTGAAGGTCATGGAATAGTGTTCTACAGGCAACAGCAGGGCTGGAGGTAGAAGAAATTTCTCAAAGTAAAATTGCTTTATGGAGCTGTGATCAGTATTTCACCATTTTCTATGTTTCCAAAACCTATTTTCTCTTCCAACAGAACCATTTTATATATAAATATATATATATATATATTTTTACCAATACAAAACCAAGAAAAAACTCTATATCTTAAAGTCCTTATATTTCTGGATTCCATACCAGAAATAACATATTACAAACCAAGACCTTCTATTTAAGTATATAAAACGTCTGTTTTTCTTAAAATTTATTAAATGCAGAATGTAAAGAACTACCCCCACTTCTTTGTAACTACTTAGAAACCAAAAACATATTTATTCTCTTTATATTCTATACGTTTCAGCTATACAATATGAAGCAATTAATATATAAATTAGCATAGCCCCATAAAACACAGCCACAGCAATTCTAATACTTTTAGACACAAATTCTAAGCAGAAAGAACTTGTCAAAGGAATGTTTATTGTTTACAATTTATTTAAAATAACTTTGGTGTGCTAATGCCAGCTACACAGTACTAATAGCATTGGTAATGACTACAGACATCATGAGTATTCCTCCATAAAGGTTTTGACAAGCTTTATCCTCCAAGAGTTCCTTTCCTTCAAGACAAAAATGAATCTGGAAAGAACGTAAGAAGAATCTTGATTTGAGAAATTATTCTCCCTGAAAACCATTGCCAGTGAATAGCCTTCCTTACTCAGTGAGGAATTTTCTTTACTTTCTTTCTTTAACTCGGAAAACTACCAAAAAGGCAGGTTGGAATAAGAAGCCAAGTACAATTAACACTAAGCTTACTTCTGGAAGTATTTCCGAACCCCAGTAGAAACGGTACAGAATCTGTGGATGTCGTTCCTGTTTCAGACGTATTGTGGTAAATGCTGTTGAGTAAGAATTTTTGTTTATGGTAGTGAAGGCTGATACCTCCTATCATGAGCATTTTGCTGATTCTCTTTGCCATCCACCCAGGTACAAAGTGGGATGGCATTTTGAAAGCAATTAGTCACTGAAGCATCTGCATCATTCTCAACAATGAGCTTGCATTGCATTGAATTTAGAAGAGAAGTAGGCTACTAAGAGCCAAAGAAGGTTTGAGGACTTCTGCAAATTTTACACAGGACACTTGCTGCTGTTGGTAATTTATGAGCTAGTTCAATATAGTCTCCCTTTCAGTAATTTAAAAAGCAGTAGCTCAAAACGTTGGAGTCTATCTGGAGTCCCACGTGTCACTGTGCTGCTGAGCAATATGGGTTATTATAGACTGTGCGTAAATGGAAAAAATCCACTGAATAGGTGGAAGTTTTGCACACAGTTCTAACATTACTTGCACCTTATGCAGCAATACCAAAATGCAGAGATGCAGACTATGTTACTAAATCGAAAAAAAAACACGTTACAGTCATATTTTCTTGAAAATACGAGTGTATCAAAAGGAGAACCTCTTCTGAATGTGAACAGTTGTGTTTTGCATTTTGGACTGGAGGGAAATGGAGTATGTAGGGGACTGGGGGCGCCAGGGGGTTTTATTTTACTGACCTTTACTGACCCCTCTGCAGCAATTGGGGCCAAAATTTGCTGAATTAAAAAGGGAGCTGGAATTTTTCCCTACTTTTTCTCCAGGATCAAAACTGTTAATAGCAGTGAAATACCATAAATTCTAGCATTAAACACTGCAGACATTGATGCCAGTTTGACTTCTGTGGTTGGAAACTGTATATTGCATCATCAACAAGGAGAGCTGAACTGTCACAAATGCCAGAATAAAATTTAAGTATTTCTCAGACCAGCTAGGACAATAGTGAATACTATGTATTTGTTATAGCAGCAAAGTCAATGAACACAGCAGTCATTCTTTATTTTTGTCTTAGATACCAGTCTTCATTGATAGTCTAATTCTTTTAATTTGTATTCTACACAGAGTCAGGAATGTAAATGGGTTTAAATTTAAGTACCGTTTAGTACCTAATCCTGATTGTTCTAGCAGCCCTGGTCTTTTAAACTCAGCAGTTTTGTGGGGGGAATCTAGCTGAGGCATTAGATAACCTTTCCCAGATAAAGTTTCTTCTTTAATTAAACAATATCCCTGAAAGTACGAATCACTAGGAGCTGAGAGACTGCCATAGACACACCAGAAAATAAATTGGGTAACTCCCATCTCCCCAGTAGCATGTCTAGCTGCCTTTTGTACATCTTCCACTCAATTTCCCGATAAGCTCTGAAAATGCATATTCAGTGCAGCAGTTTATCCTCAACGCTTCACTGGAGAACTGTCTTAATTTGCCAATTAACACTTCAGCACCCTCCAGCAGGGCCATCAGTTTCCGTAGGACTGTTAAAGCAGCGGTGGGGCTGTGCTTGCTCACTTCACAACTTGGGGCTGCCAAGGGGGTTACGTAAAGGTGAAAGCAGCTTCCATTACAAAGTTCTCGCTTACAGAATACAAGATTTGAAATAGCTTCTTATTGCCTCAAGTCATCACACTGGCAACAGCTATATGGGCTAAAGCTTCTCTGCACATTTTCTTAGTTTTTTGTGGTTCTTTTTAAATAAACGAAAAAAAAAGAGTAAGAGATTATTATCTCAGGGACAGAAGTAGCCTAATGTAACAGGAACCAGAACTGAGGAAGGGGGAATGTGAAAACTATCAACTAGACTTTAAATTTTTGTCATGTTATCAGACCATTAATGACTCTCTTGCACACTAAACCAGTATGAAGGAGGATATATAGAATTTTTTTTTTCCTGTTTGTAGTCCTGACCATAGAAAAAAGAGTCTAGTGGTTGGTCAGGCTGTAGTTTTATTTCCTCAAACAGTGTTGCAATGTGTTCTTGCTCTACAGTACTGGTGTACCTTCAAAATAATGAATTTTTAAATAATAAAGGTCTGCATTCTAATTCTTAGTAGCTTTTCATAATTATATTAAATAGCTTGCTTTACAGTCTAACCTTGAGAACAGTGGGAAGGCAATAACCATATTATGTCTTTTTCAGCTTTTAAGGTGATAATTTGCTTCAGATCATGTTCTGGGTGTTTCATTTCTAGCAATTCTGTCTCATAAAATGTGTATGTAAGATACCAGGGCTTAAGTGTAATTCTTAGTAACCTTGTTTTTTAAAAAAAATAAATGTAATTTTTCAGTTTTCCCTGAACACTTTTTCTGTTTTAAGGTAAGAAATTATGTAAAATTGTTATCCGATAAGTCCTGCTAGTCACCATGCATTCAATATTTGTTCTAGACAAAAGAGGTAATGCTCATGATTTCAAGTTCTACTGAGCATAGATTTAATTTTTCTTCTGATTTTCTTAGTATCTGCATTTGTTTTCCAGCAATAAAACTGAATGTGAGAAAATAAAGCGGTGATGTCCTCATAAACTAGTTGTTCAATCTTGTTGATTGCACTAAGACTGATCTACAAAAGGAAGAGCCGTCGGACTGTTTTCCTCATCTCCTGTGTGCAGGTATGAACTTATTGGTTCAGAGTTCTTTGTTGGCCTTATGTCCTGGCAATAGAAGCAGTGTCCATGCATTTAAGTATTGGGAAACTCAAATGATAGAAAATGCATCTTAATTAAGGTGTTAGGCACCAATTTCTGTCAGTTCCTTGATGTTATGCAGCAGTTCAACCTAGAACAGAACTAAACTGCTAAACCAGAAACTTGATCAAAGTTACAGAATTAGCTTAAGTTTATAAAACACATTGATAATATTTTAAGCTAATTTTATAAAAATCTCATCCACAGCTCAAGAACCCAAAAAAAGGTTTCACTACTAACTGAGGTGAACCAGGCACATACAGAAAATCCTGTAGGTTGGGGAGTGATCAGAGCTTCTAGGGTTCTCTGAGAGTTAAATCTGTGTCTTTGGCATGTTTTTCTGAAAGGGGTTTCATTCCCTTATGTGTTGTGAAGGAGTGCTCATGCTGCAGTATCTTACAGAGAGCCTGGAGTCAGAAAAAGTCCAGGTTGATCCTGTGTTCGGTAGATCCATGTTTACCTACACTGACAAACCAAAACCACCAGTGGAGACAGAGCAAAGTCAATGTAAAGTCTGCTGCTTTCTCAAAGAAGGCTAAAATGCTTACGGGGAGAAGTGATAATGCTTGGCAGTTTGTTTGTTCCTGGTGAGAGCCTTGCAACCCAAGCACTTCTTATTTTAGTGTTACCCAGAGGCATTCATAAAAAGAGAAATGGGAGTTTTCACTGTAAGAAACACATAAATTGTATGTTTCTACCTAGTACATCAAGGGGTCACATTCATTGAAGAGGAAGCTTTTGCCATTAAAACATTATGAAAAACAGATGTATTAAATAAATGTGAGAAGCCACTTTATTACTTTTTACACTGAGGATTTCTTCTGAATCTCTTCTAAACCTTGTCTGTACTGGGCAAAAGACTGTAAACAGAAAGACCTCTGCCAGTTCTTTTAGACTATGAGGTTGGATTAGAGCCAGCTGCTACAAGTTTTTTGTGAAGCATAATACTTTTCAATTCAATCACACTTCAGGTGAAATACATTTCTGAGATAAATGCAAATCTGGCATTGTCTTCTGTATATGAGTATTCACGCATACAGCTGTTCAATTTTCAAATAATTTTCGTTTTTGAAAACTAGTTAACTCACTTCAAATGTGTTTAAAGGGATAAGTTTGAACTTCTATGCAGTGGAACAAAAATGCTTTTTAAAAATCAACAGTACTTAAGTCTTACAATTGTGCATTTTTGGGACACATAAACTTATGGGATCGATGGTTTACTTTAAGCTACTAGAATATATGTTATTAACTGATAATGTGATAAACTTACTGGTCATCAACTATTTATCATAGGAGACTGAAGTTTTATTCTTTAATAATTGGTTTTAAATGCTTATTCTTCATATGCAACTGAATTGTATACTGCTTTTTGTTACAATGTTATAGAACATGCTGGAACTGAGTAAATTTTGTAGGTATTATTTTGTGTGGTTACAAAAACAAAACAGTCAAAAATTATGGCATGTTTTCCATCAACTGAGCTACTTTGCAAGACAGCAGGTTTGCAGTGGGCTGAGGTCTCACATATAGACAGGTATTGCAGACTTGTATCATGCAGTAACTTTGTACCTAAATCTTGTTGATTTGTTAAAGAGGCTGAGACTGGCAGAGCTCTTTTCCTCATAGAAAAATGCTTTTCCTATTTTGTAGTTTCTTCCTGTAAGTAATCTTTGGCTTGGCTCTTTTTTCCCTCTCTTTTTTTTCTGTGTGATCATATTAAACTTTGTGATTTGTCTTTCATTCCCAAATCCCATGCTTCCTTCTAATTTGTCTCTGCTTTGCCTTTGTTCCATCTTCATTAATTAACCTACTTTCTTCTCTTTCCCACTTCATGGAAGATTCTGGTTATTATAATTCATTATTGTGGCACTTGCATGAGAAACACTTATTTAAGCAAAACAATATTTTGTTGGAAGACTTTGAAGAACTAGATTTTTATACAAAATGCTTCAGGACTTCAAGATGCACTGAAGTAAGTACATACTAAAAGAGGTTTAGATTCTTACTGGAGTTTTCTTTTGCTTTTGAGATTTATCATGCTGATGATACATTGATTACAATTTTGGTGACTGGCATAGTTTGGTTACTATGTGTAAGTGCTAAAGAAGTTTATTGTAATACTAAGTAAATATACTAAACAAAAATAACAAGTCCAAAGACAAATAATTTTAATTGAAACTAACAGTGACTATTTATTAAACTTTCACGCGGCCATAGAGGTGGACCCAGACTTGCTTGCCTCAAACATTGTTTGCTATGTGCAATTTATTAGAAATTATGCAACACTGTACCTTTAATTTGTCTCACTAAAATCCTGCATTATGGAAAAATAATTTCATTTGAAAACTGTGTTTTTACCCAGCTTCTATATATTAGTAATTGGCCTGTTTCAGTTCTATTTTAAGCATCTTCTGTGATATCTTGTTTTATCTTTTGCTTGTTCCTTTAGCTGTCTCCCTTACTTTTAAACTATCCCTGTTGTCTGAAGTTAAACTTTGATGGATTTTATTTGCATTTTCTTTTCCTCATGAAGGGATGTTGAAGAATTTTGTCATCACTATTAAATAGTGGCTCCTTTGTAGTTACATCTTGAAACACATCTTATAGATATGACTTACTAAAGAGATCCTTCTCTTGTGAAGTTTCTGGACTAACGTTCACTTTTATTTACAATCAAAAATCATTTGTATTCTGTTATAAAAGTGTTCTGCATATTATCAGGTCCGTAAGGAGGAACACCACATTAATATTTTTCTGTAAAACCTGGCACTCGTTTTAGTTCATACTGTATCATCATTTGTATGAAGGCATTTGTGCATATCTGTTATGTCTTCTGTATGTGACTCTTCAAATTTTGTTTTTCTCCTTTCATTTTTCAAGATGTATTTTAAAGACTTCACCTTTAATAGCTGCATAATCCCACAGAGCTTGCTCTTCCATACCCTGGAGTTTGTAAGTCCCAGTCAGGCACATCACTGTTTCAAGTGGAGGCCACTGCTCAGCAGACTCTTTTGCATGCCAGAATATTTCCTTGTGCTCAAAAAAAAGACAATCCTTTCTCTGTACCCTGTTACTCAATCATTCATAAAGTTTCTCTGTGTGTGAATTTCAGTGAAGCATGGGGACCACTGCCATCTTGCTCTTATTCATATTCAAAACTCTTAAAATGCCACTCTACTGTGCATGAAAGGAGGTGTCCTAGATTTCTCTTGCATTGCCCCCTGGACACTTCTGTCAAGTCCACATGCTGCTCTTTCACTAACTGGAGAGCTAATTCCCTTTAGCTTTTCTTAGGGAAGAAACGTACTGGAAAATCCCTGCCACGTTTCTCTCCAAGTAGCTGGGCATGGGGGGCACTAAAAATTATGAGGGGGCTGAAGCAGATAAGCGATGAGAAGAGGCAGAGTGCTGGGATTGTTCAGCCTTGTGAAGAGAAGGCTGCAGGCAGATCTTATTGACAAAACATTCCATGTGGCACATCCTAGAAGATACATGGTAATAAAATGTGGTGACATTGCCAAAATATGAGAAACTTTTCCATACATCTCTGCTCTTTTTCTATCCTATAAAATCATACAGATATGTTTTTTCTCCTTGACAGTTCTTAAAGTCTTAAGATCCCCAAGACCAGTCTGGAGCAAGGAAGATCTTAATGTTAAGGAAGTGCACCTGGGCAGAACTAACCCCTTTGCACTGTTACATGCTGGGGGCTGATTATCTGGAGCAACAGCATCTGGGGCTGTGTTTGGGCAGAGCAAGGAAGAATGGGATCCTCCCCCCTCTACTCATCTCTGCTGAGACTCAGTTGTGCAGATATTCAAAACACAACTGGACATGGCCCTGCACGAACAGTGCCAGCTGACTCTGCTCAGAGCAGAGTTTTGGACCAGATGATCTCTAGAGGTGCCTTCCAGTCTCAATGATTTGGGGATTCCTGAATGATTTTTCAATGATTTAAGAAAAGAAATTGCTTTGGAGCAGGACAGTGACCACTGGCTAACAGACATGGTGAGCGTACTGACTCTTGCTTTGTCCTGCATTTCTGACAGAGATCTGTAGTTTCAATGTCACTCAGTAAGCTCAGAGAATAAACTACACACAACTGGTGGTGTCCATATTCACAGTCCATATTTTATGTTCATCGCTGTTTACGGTTTCTCATAAGAAAAGGCAGGTTTTCTCTAATCTTTGGAGCAGGCTTCTGCACAAAAGCCCTTTCACATCACTTGAAAACAAGTAAGAAATAAGTTTCTTTATCTCCTTCCAGTCCTTCCTCTTCTGCATGACAAGTTGAGGATAATTCTGCCATGATTCAGTAGCTTTGCTCAGCTCCTGTGCTGGGGAATGGCTGTAGAATTTTCTCCTCTGAAACAGAAGCGAGACTTAGCAGCTTTAGCAGCACTGAGAGGAAAATCATTCTTCCTGGAAGACTTTTGTTTGTATCTATTTTAGATTGCTAAGTCAGATGCTGTATTCCTGCAGTGGTGAGAAAGCTTAGGAATTCAAAGTTACCTATTCTCCTATCAGTGGCTCTGCTGAAAGAAGAATCAGTCAAATGAATAGCAAGGCATAAACTATAAGCCTGTAGCTCAGCAAAAGAAAAAAGCAGGAAGACTATGAATAAGCAACAGTAAAACTCTCCCTATCTCTTTGGCACCATCCATTACTTCATGTTTCTCTGATGTCCTGCTAACATGAAGGAGCCTTCTATAAAAAGTTTCTTCAGCATTTAGAAATGGAAGTTTCAAGATTAGAAAATACCTTGACTTATTTTGGGATATTTCTTCCAAACCTGCCTTTAGATGGTTCTTTAATTCTCCTGTTAGACAGATTTTCCTCAATACCTGCTCTGAATGACTTGAAAACAGTGAGAGAGAGAGGAAGGGAGGGAGGGATGGCAATTTTCTTGAAGTCAGAAATGCGAATGAAAGGGGGTTGGCTGGCAGTTGGGGGGCGTAAGGGTGTTGCTTCTTCCTTCTGGAAAAAGATGTCCATTCACTTATCCTCCCAGAATAGCAGTGGTAAAATGATACTTAAACGATAATTCCTGAATTCAAACTTAAGCCAGACTGAACTTTACATAGATACTCTTATCTTTGTTTACTTGGTTTTCTTCACTATTCGTATATATGTGTATTTCTTCTGCTGAATCAGCACTAAAATACTGAATACAATACAATACATTATGCTTGAATAATTAAAATTATTGAGAATCTTTTTAGGGTAGTTAATGATTTAGAGGCTCAAAGTTGATGTGTTTTGTTTGGTTATGGTCTGTGGTATTTGGAAGTGTTGGCTTCCTTTGTCATTAGGAAGAGGTTTTGGCTACACTGATAGTTTTTGTATTTTCTCTGCTAATTGCTCTTGCTTTTTCCATACTTCATGTTAGATTTAAGAAGCCAGTAGTGTATTTGTCTTATTGGTCACTGAATTAAGAATGTCTTCACATCATCTCTTGCTGAATAAGCTTGATCTCTTCCAGAAATCAAGCGTCTTTTAGAAACAAATCCAGCATTTAAACCTCAACTTTATAAGAATCAATAAAAAGTTTCCCTTCATCAGATTTTTGAAACTAAATTCTAGTATAACTCAGCAGTTGAATAAGTGAAGACCTGGCTTTGTTTATTGGAAAAAGTGCATGCTTTATCTTTTTTGTTTGTTTTTTATAGTTATGAGTGCCATAATCTTATTTTAACGTAAGCTGAAATCCATTATAGAGCCCCCTAATGACAGGAACACAAGTGTTGTAGAGCAGCTGCATATTGTAAGACTTTTACTAAAAATCAACTGGACTGTTAATGCTGCACAGTAACATTACTAACAAGATGGGAATATATAAGTACTCATATCTTTGCCTTGCTGAATTCCTTGTAGTTTATTATGGTCACATCACTAATTGTCACACTGACATAAATTACATGTGGTACACAAAATTATGTTTGCTTGGAATAAAATGTGCCCCACAAAATTCAAGTCGGTTGCTTTCGTTATTTGGTCTACATCATCTTCTATTATTAAGTAAATGAAGCTAATGTTATCAAACAAACATAATAAATCAGTCATGATACAAATTTGTCATTATATTTTGTCTCCCTTAAGATTATGCATTGAAGGAGAAAAACAGGTTTCATTCATTTATGTTAAGATACACCAACATCTTTTTGTTGCTTTGATCTCTACTGAAGGGTTTTTTTTAAAGTTAGATTTTAGGAGTACCAGGGTCTTAATTATTCTTGGTAAAACTTTCAGTAAGCTGGAGATGTCTTGTTAAACCCATCAGTTTTTTCCAGTTGTTTAAGCCAGAAGATTATAGCCTATAATAATGACAGTATAGTTCATTTTTGTAAGTATTACACCTAATTTTGTCTTCCTTCATCTGTGATGTTACCTAAGGGTAGCTCGAAAAGGATAACCGGTATTTTTATTCAGAAAGTAGTTTTCAGCTATACAAAGGAGTAATTTGCATTCTTTCCTCCGTTGCTTCCCTTTCTTGTTGCTGTACTTGGTGGGTTCTGTAAAATGATGAATTCAATATAAAATCAGATTTGACCAGGTAGATAAAACATTTGAGTAAGTTTTTGTCCCCAAAAGTTCCTTCCAACCAATTAATTATCAAGTACAACGTGAACACGATCACAGTGAGTTAGAGCAATGGTGCATCTTGTCCAAAGGCAGATGCACAGCACAGGGTAAAATGTGGGCATATACCGTACTACCTCTGATATCTTTGCATTTCCATCAGTTTTCAGCTTAGAAGATTTCCTGAGCTAGATGTGGTTTCTGTCTACTTAAAACCCCATAATTTTTCTAAGTATTTGGTAAGTCTCCCCTTTGGCGACAAGTAGTGCAGACATGCTACCCGTTATGTGAGAACTCTTTCTGCTTTCAAAAGTGCTGAAAACTCAGGGAAGTGTCAAAAACAGCTGCGAATTACTTGATGACTGCAAGGCTGGCATGAGAGTAGCCTTTTTTATTTTAATGAGTATGCTGATTTAACCTGTTGCATGGTAGTAAGAGTACATGAGTACAAGAGTACATGAAAACCTGTGACAGCTAAATTTTCCATGATGTGTCCATATGCTCAGATAATGCCCTTCACTCATGAATTGTCTTGTTTTCAGACTTCCAATTAGTAATTTTCTGTAGAAATATTTGTTTGTGGACTTCAAATTTCAAATGTTGATGCACATCGACAGCCCTCTCTTCCCACTGTCTTCCCCCATGTCTGGCATGGGAATCCTGGTCATCGTATTCCTTGAATTAGTTTCCCAGAAAAATGAAGTGACATTTATAGGAGAACAGCAGATATAGATATATAGGTATATATATAGATATATATGACCAAACTGCTGTTAAAAACACAGTTGTTCTGTGTTGGTAGACAAAGGAGAAGAACATTTTCAACAGAATGTAAATTAGAAAGTTTTCATTATTAAATAAAAAATTATACAGATAGTCCTCAAAAATCAGACTACAAAAGTGGAAGTAACATCGAGCTAAAAACTCAAAGGGTTAAGTCTTTCTCTGAAAATCTGTGTGCATTTTCAGGCAGATTGAGGCAGACATTTCCATAACTGTAATTTATGCAATTCTGAATCTGAATTTAAATTAAAACTTTGAAGTATCTGCTACAAAGTGCTGTGATGTTAAAAACTCCAGTTCTTACTCTGGGCTCTTGCACATCAGACAGGAGTTGTGAGTGTAATGGGGTTTTCCTTCTTTAAAATATTTTTTTTAAAAGTGAGTTGTAAAGATTTATGTACCATGTCACCGTATTCTTAGATATTGCTGGTTTTGTAAGATCGGTTCTTTTATGAAAACATTTTTCTTCCACTCTCAATCAAAGTCACATCTCTGGCTCTGGTAGTAATGTTTTTCTAGTTTTGCTAGTGTGATTGTTGACTTTTTTTTTTTTTGAATGTCAGTCACATTTTGAGAGTGTTATTTTTTTGACTATTACTTAGCTTTATGATGCTGTCAAAATTATGAAGTATATTATTAAAGAATGAGAGGAATAGAGAGGAAAAGAGAATGAATTTAGAACAGTGAGAACTGTCCAAAATAAAACGTTTTACTTCTTTTGTTCATGGAAGTCATGTTCTATTTCACAGTGATCCGCTAGAAAATATATTTGGTTGAATCACATTACTACAAGCTTGTACAAAGACATGTTTCTGAAATATAATCTTGGGATTAAATGAAAATATATTACTATCTCCTTTGTACTTCCCTGTTCTTTTTTATAAGCATGAGAAGTGCATGTTGGAGAGCCGTAGTTTAGCCCATGTGCCTGGCAATAACCTGGCAGGGTTCCTCCGCACCAGGCTGAAGGGAGCTCTTTGAGTAAGTGCTGAGACACATGGAGCTTTCAAATCTGATGTTTCATGGTAGATTCAGACAGGCAGTGAATCAAATAAAGGTGTCCCTGAGCCATTTTTGCAGCTCTGTTGTAAGAGTGACGTGGAAGATGTGGTAACAACTTGTGACAGTCACCTCTTCTGCTTGTCCTGTGAAAGGGAGCTCCATCCCATACACGGTCTTTGGTCATCTGAAGTCAGACTAGACTGGATCTGCAAAAACAAAAAGCTTGATTCTTGACCCAAAGCCTTTTATCAGCTCTAAGTTGAGCTTTGAGATAAGCCTCTGAAAGAAATTTAAATTGCAATTGCTCTTAATGACATCTAAAGCTCAGCCTAAATGGCAGCCCACTACACTTTAGTGATATGAATTCTACAGCAGAAAGCTTATCAACTCTTGGTGACATTTATTAAGAACCCAGTTTGTGTGTGCAGTTACTTGGAGTGAAGACAAAACCTAGCAGCCTTTAATTATCTGGCACTGCTTTGAATATGAGAACTACGAAAGAGATGCTATTTAACAGTATTTATTGTATTATTTTTCTCATACTGAACCCTTTCTACAAACAATATTCATTACAGTACTTTTTAATTCTCAGTGCAAAATGCTGTAAACTATTTTACGTTATTTATTAGTTAATCACAAAATGCATATATATGCAATGAAATATTAATGTACAGTTTAATGTTAAAATATTGCATAGAATGTACAACAAATTTCCTGACAAGGAATTTTAAGAATGCATAATAGTTTCATAGTTCTAATTCTAAAGCTATGATTTTTTTTGCTGATGTAAAAGCTGCTGATCTTTGTTACAACATAATGATGCTCAAACGTTCAATTTGGAAAAGACAACAATGTTGTAAGAATGCTATGACAAAGTCTATGAATATCAGTATCAAGCCTTGTTCACTGTTAGGATGCAGAAAAAAATAGTCATGTAATCATCTGATTTTTTTTAAAGATGATTAAGCATTGTTTAAGAAGGCCAATTGTTAAACAATAGTGAGTGGTATATTCTGAGTATTGCAGCAGAGTCTTCATTTGAAATGTACAGCACTTAAGGAATTGTATGTTTAACATTACATGAACTGCAAGAAGCTTTATTTTTATTAGAAGATATCTAAATGTGAAAATGAAGCAGCTTCAGACTTGTGCCATGATATTAGAGAATGGGAAATTAAGCAGAAAAAGTTTCGGTTGCACGTTTTCAAGCCAAGATTCAGTACTGACTTGCTTCAACTCTGAAACATGTTTGTATAATTTCATATACTAGAACAACTAATGGCTAGAAAAATACTTTTTTGAGCATTTAAAAAAATTATTTACATTATAAAATTTTATCTTTTCCTCTGTCAGTATATTTGATATACTGTGGGTCTTATAATAACCTTCTAAAGAGAAGTGCCATCTCTTTTCAGCTATGCAATTTAGTTAACAAGGAACTGAGACACAGCTTGGTGACGTGCAAGATTCCAGGTCTCTAACTGCTTCAGAATTATACCTTCAGCATGCAAATACATCTCTTAGGGAAGTTCTGATTAAAGGCAAATTAAATAAATGTATGTGTCATTTAGAGTCAATGATATGTATAAAACTGTAAAATTATATGGTAATTAGTATGCTGTGTCTGTCTGTCAGAAATTATATTTCTCATTGAAATTATAAATTGATGAAAGAGTGGATTCTTCTGTAAGAATGAACTACAACTAGACTACCCTCCTGCCATATCAATAACACAGAAAATCTCTGGCCATTTTGAAACGGATTTTTGGGGTTTTTTTCCATCTATTACTACACTTGAACAGCATCTCATTTATGGCTGTGCTAGAAGTGTTGTTACTTGAATACAACAGCAGAGTTTCTACAAGAAGGCAATTTTCGAACTCTCACTTTCTCCTTCCATCTTTGCCTTTCTTTCTTTCTTCCTACAAAACTTTCTTTTCATTTTCTTGTTATTTTTATCCTCCAAACAAAAGCATTTCTCCCTTTATTCAATGTAGTGGGCAAAGGAGGATTCTTGTGTGTTTAATAAAAGGACTGCATCTCGGCCATTCATTTTTGGAAACTGGTATGCAACTCTAGCATAATCTGAAAAGGTGCAATTGGATAATCAGAATGTAGCCTTAAAAAGAGCTTATCTGAACCACCAGACCGTGCTCTCAGTTATAGACTACACATAACATAAGGTGGCCCAACATTGGGTTTGTTTGTTTAGCTCTTGTCTATTTCCACCATTAATTTTTTTTTGTATAGAATTTGCTGCTTTTAAAACCTTCTGTTGGGTTAGAATATTGTAGGTTGAGTTGTTTCCATTTGTCACTGGATGAGGTTAGCAGAGTGTGAAAGAAAAAAAATAGTTTATAGAATAGGAGGTTTAGAAAAGTATTTCTAATCTCTTTGAATTGACAATTACTGCTTTTATTTTGCAGGTGGGGAGGTGTTAACTCTAGAGAGGGCAGGGAGAGTAACTAAGAAACAAGGTTTATGGAGCAACTGACATGGCTGAAGAAGGTTTATACGAGACAAAATGCTGTAAGAATTATTTGTCTTCCTAAGTGCTTCTTTTAAAATGCCTATATTTATTTGTTGTTTTTATTTTCCGACATGCAAACATGGACACACTTAGGACAATTTTGATGTAGATCAGATGCATGTGATTACTCCTAATCACAGTAATCCCATTCTAAAAGACAAATAAGCATGAATGCCAATTCCATTTCACATACCCCGCCTCAAAAATACTGTGATCTAGTTTGCTTCTTGCTAAATACTGCTTCAGTCCTGGTCCATATGCAGTAAGCCCCTGTTCACTTTGGTGTATGATGGGAAGGATGGATATTTTTACTGGGTGTTTTTAGATACCTCTCACTCCTCCATTCAGTTTTTAAACAACTACTGTTTTGCTGTTTTTAAGGAACTGGTTTAGCTGAAGACTTTTGTAAAAAGTAATTGTGATGAAAATTTACACTGTACATTGATTGAGCAAACAATTTTCTTTGTTCTGTGCCATACCCGGTATAGTGTAAGTCTGCGCTCATCAACATTAATGTTTTCTAACAATTTGGTTTAAAGCAGTACAGTCTTTCTATAGACAAGGTCTAATCTATACGGGAATATTAACATTCAGATATGTTCATATACTTAGTATCTTGTTTACTTAACAAAATGTGTAACTCCTCTCAGCAATGTTTGTATCTGATTGTCTAAAATGTTCCTTTGGCTGCAGTAGTGGGATGGTACTGGATCTTAACTGGAGCTTGTGCCTGCTGCAGAGACAAAGTGAAATGCTTCTAATATGACGAGTAAAAGTAGATAAAGAACTGGCACCTTCATTCTTTACAGTTTGTTAGTGGTATTTGTGTAATGACCCTGCTTGGGCTTTGGGTACCAAAGCCATGGTAAATAAAGGAAAATTCTTTGAGAGAGTATTGGGAAAGGATTAGTAGCAAAAGGGAGCAGAGCTGCATGCTTCAGTACCTGCTTGATTATTCTGTTTGTAGCCTGACTGACAAAGATAACCATAACTGCACAGCATGCTTCATAAAGACCACATACAGGTAAATCCTTTAATTTATTTCTTCAACACAAAGAGATGTACCCAAAGATTATTCTTAACAGAACCATCAGAAATAAACTAACATCAGTTCATTGCTTGAGAGAACAAAGCAACTGTTTAGTATATGTCTAATAAGGAATTTACTTTTACACCCTTCAAATACTTCATGAAAATACTTAATTCTATTCATTTAAATTCAAATAGTTTTGTAACATTATTTTGTTCTACTGGTAACCAGACTTTAAATCTTATAATGCTATCTCATTTTCTAAACATGAAAATAAAGCAGCAATTTTGGGAATTACTAGTAAGTGTGAATTCACTAAATATTGACAAGATTCATTAAAGAAGAAAAGAAAAAAAGGAGTACTTTTAACTGATTTAAATGAATCAGTAAATATTGTTGCAAAGTTTTACTTTAAATATTTATTGGCATTTTGAAGTCATCTTCCAATGATTTATAAAGTTCAGACTCAGTCTAGTTTTCGCCCTGCAGGTTTTTGTTTAACTATGTCTTCCATCAAATTTCTTTGAAATTACCATTGTAAAGAAAAGTCTGAGTCTACTCTCATAACCATGTTATTTGCATACTTTATTAACAGAATAATCTGTCACTCTTTATTTGCTGTTTTGTTCTATTTCTTTCTGATTTTGTTCTTTACACCTACAATATGTACAAAAATACAGACAAAAACTCCAGAAGTATTTTCTAGTTTAATCACCACTATCAATTCATTCCAAGTCTTTGCATCTGTAGAACTCCTTAATTTCTCATTTCAGATAGGGCTAACATATGTTTTTAACACACTGCAAAAATTGTAACAGTTACATGCTGTCTTCACTTTTTCCAATGGCATTGATTTAAACATCAACTTCAACTTTATTTTTTCAATTTTATTAAAATCTCGGCTCATATATAAAACACAGATTGACTACATGCATCTTGAAACTGTTTAAGTCCTGTAACAACAGGGTGTTGAAAAATGAGATTAGTCTCTGATCTGAAAAGTATGTCTTGTGGCTACAGACCATAATTTTTTCCATATGTAAGGATGATAGATAGCTAGATGAAGTAAATAGTTTACAGCTTTGAAGAAGCCAGTGTCATATGTTTTCTCTATTTGTTAACAACTTTTCTTGATAATGTTCTCCTGAGAACAATAGTTTCCTACTGTTTCTCAGTCCTATTTTATGCTGAATTGGAGAATTCAGGTTTATTTTCATATAGGTGACATCAACTGTGCATCACACAAAAACAAGGGGAAAAGGTTATGCCATGAAAATTGATAGGAACCGATACTACGGGCATATATTCAAGAATACAGCATCCTACATACTAAAAGTAATGTACTTCACACAGACTGTGTGTTTCATACACATTTTATATTGGATAATCCAAAGTTTTTAGCTGTTCTGGGTGTATTAGATTACACTATTCTGTATTAATTTCTCTCCTAATTGTATTTGTTTTTATGAGCAAATCGTTGAGTACAAAGTAAACCTTAACAACTCTGTGTGTCTCTGAAACTGATCTTTTTCTACGTGTTCTTTTAAAATTTGATTTAAAAGATAAATATTTTGCCATATTTTCTTAGACTTCTAATTGTATCTCTTAATTCTTGGTTAACCTAAACTGAAAGCAGTTGAAATTCTCACTTGTATCAGCATTCCCACATTTCCAAGTGCTGCTGAGATTCTACGAGGAAAAGCCTCTCTTGAAAAAGAATGAGGGAGAGGACTTTAGGTGTAACTGGTATATTCTTCCCCTTTCCTGCTCAAATAGCTTTACACCTGCCATACAGCTCCTGCAAAAGTGTTGGATTCTGTCTATCTGCTACACAGCGGAGATGAGCCAGGTCACATCCCCTAATGAAACAATTGTTTGGGTGAGCAGATAAGAGGGGATAATCAAGCTCATAAAGAAGCACTTAGAAAGAGGTTGGGCTTGGGAGAAAGCAAAGACAGGTAACTGGAGCAAGACAACGGAATTCTTGAATAGTAAAATGGATAAGGCAATATAATCTAAGTGGAGATGTTGGGGCCTCATAAAGTTATCTGCCCAATATTCATCACTTTAAGACAGCTGTACAGACTTTTAGTATGCTGCCTGTTAGGTCAAAGATGGAGTATTATGCTTCAGGTGATAAAACTGATTTCGTTCTAATTAATGACCCTGGATCAAAATGGACCAAAAGAAGAGTAAGAAATTTCCTAGTAGTAATTACTGTCGTCTATAAACATTTTTGTTCCTTTTTTTTAAGCTAGTGAATGTGATACTGTGTGGTGATGAGGAACGACGCATACAGACACAGACCAAGGTGCACAGACACAGAGTTCTTGTTAGCAGTGAGAGCAGAGTCAGGCAGAGCAGAGCAGCGCTGAGCCAGGCTGAGCTGACTTTTATAACAGTTCTCAATTTATAGGTTTACAAATATGGGCCTGGACCAAGAGGTTAGACAGGATGTTTTTTCAATAATTGTTATTCCAAACACATCACACTTGTGTCAGTTTTCAGTCATGTTCCCATGCATATCTTGTGGGTGGTGTTCCAACCCACTCATTCACATGTCCAAGCCCAACATTCACATATCATACACATGGGGGCAGTTTTCAGACCTGAGATATCATTCTCACTGGCCTGGGCTATCACTCCTTACACTCACAAAAAACATACTTCTGTATAACCTGTCCAAGGCTATTTAGCTGGAACCACACTTCCTGCCATTCCCACAATACTGAGAAGTGTTATCAAAACATCTGTAGTATAAATTAGAATACTTTATTTAAAATTAAATGAAGTGTACCAAAACCTGAAAAAGGTCTTACCTTTTAATTTTCAGATAGTATCTGAAGAACTGCAAGAACTGATAGTTAAGGAAATGCCCACTGACGTGTTGCTCATAGATAAGCTTTACTGGGTCAGAGACTTCTTCCCAACCTATTTACTGCTCTGAAGATGGTGCTCTAATATTTTCTTACAGATTACTGCCACAACTGTGAAAGAAATAGTGCTCTTCATACTGGCTGCCCTTTCATTTTGGTGATTCAAAACACCAATCTATGCCCACTCTATTAGAAATTTGATCCATAATTCTTTTGAGAAAGCAAAAGTAAAAGTTGAAGTGCACACAGATCTTTTAGCCATATCACATTTAGAAAGAAAATCTCAAGAATCAAGATGTCCTAGAAAGTGACAGTGGAAACAGATGAAAGCTGCAGAGAGTTGCAATATGTCAGTGAATAAGCAAGCAAAAAATGACAGCAGTGCTACAAAATTTAATGTTCAAATTTACTGTGTGAAATTTTCTCCTCAATAATGACAGTATAAAGTTTTAACATCATAACCACAAACTTTTTAATTACTAGATGTTGCTCTTTGATATGCATTTGTATTGTTTTTTATGTAAAAAATATTATCATAAATGCGAAGACATTGGAATGTGCTGGACTTTAAAAGTTATCACAATTCATTCTTATTAATATTGCGAACATTGTGTAAAAGTCAGTCATTTCTATGTGGCAGAATCAGAACTGTGCTGCAAATGACAGAGAAGCTTTCAGATCTCTAAATGGGTGAATGCAGGGAAATAAAGCTGTTGTTCATTTCTATAGTCATTCTTTATTTGTCCTCCATGACAATATTAGCTAGGAACAAGCTTGAATTTACACTTGAGAAAAAGAAGTGCACTAACAGTTAGAAATTCAATGTTTCAGAGTATGTTCTTTCTGGGAATTTTTGGCAGTTTTCTGGGACTCTGAGCTTCTGGTCAGAGTGTGTTCTGGCCAGCAGATGGAACTTATTGTTCAAAGCATTGGAGTAAAGAGAAGTTTGGTGTAAAATAAGTGGGAATCAGGCAGTCCTCTGGGGAAAGGACAATTCATACTGAAGTTCCTTCTTGGTGGTAGAATAACTACGTTTGGCTTTCCAAACGACTGGAATTTAGCTACAGACTTTAGTTTCCAAATGGCAAGCAAAGAACAGAAAAGTCTCGCTTACTCTGTTCCCGTATATGTCTTTCCCTTCTTCTCTCTTTTTTCATTCTTGTTGTTTGTTTTGTTTATTTCCCCTTGTTTCCCCACCCCATCTGGTAAACTCTCTGACTGCAGACAGCAAAGAAAAAAGTGAATTTTGGAAAACTTTTGCTGACTATAAAACTTCCTTTATGAAAAATGGCATTAGAACTACTGAAACTAGATTTATGTTAACAGCCTTGGTCCTCTAGTCTTACTCATAGGAGGATTAGCTACAAATATTCCAACTTAGAATAGATATACTCTTGAAAAGATTTTATCCATTCTTGTATTGTCTGTCATTCAGCAACTTCAGCAGAAGAAATGAACCTAAGGAGATTAGCAATTGCATGCCATTAATATTTTTATAGAAACATTAGGCTGTTCCCTGTAAATTTTAATGAGTAGGATTTGAATAATAATTCTTTGCTGTTTGTGATCTTTTGAATTTACCGGGTCAGAATAATTTAAGGGTCTAAAGAAAGAACTGTATTGCTCTTTGGTTAATACCTGCTCTTATCATAGCGGAGTAATTTATTGTTCTTTGGATGAGACCAGAACAGACTAGACCAATAAGCCTCCATTCCTGCCTTTGTGTTTCTAGACTTGTACAGCGGTAATGCATGCAAATCCCTGATGATGCTGCTGGAACTGAAATATGTTTTAAAAATTTAATTACTTTATCTTTTGTATAGAAACCTATTGGAAGCTTCCCTCTCCCCCCCCGCCCCAACCCGTGCACATAGAATATTTAATTCAGTGGTGTTTCTTATGCACTTTAAAGTGAAATACACAGTCATCTCCTTCACAAAATTGGGGCCCTTATCTCTATGAGAAAGCTGTGCTTTGGGGAGGGAGAAGACCACACTTAAAAACAAAAAGACAAACTCTTAAGCAAAACTCCTGTGTACCTTTATGCCCTAGCAATCCTGATGGAGGATGTAAAATTCAGTTTAGATCCAAATTGAGACTACAGTATTAGCTCCATACATGGTGATCGTAGCTTATTAATGAAGCATTTAGCCTGATCTGACAATACCATCTCAAAATCTGTCATGTTGCATCTCTGATGAAGCTCACTTGCATATAAATTTTGTGGAGATGTATATATATAAGATGCATACAATACAGACTGCTGTTTCCAGAGTTTTTGTACAGAGCATGTAGCTAGATGCAATTGGGCATTACTGTCTCCTTAATTTACTATGTCCTATTCTGTCATCATAAAAGTCTAGTCATCTTCTCTTAAAGTAGAGACGTGAGAATAGTACAAACCAAGTGAAAATTACAAAAAGAATACTGTGCTAGCAAAACAGTCTGCTTACATGACTTTCTAAAATGATTTCTAATGGTAAGAGAGAACAGCAAGAACAGTTCTAACTACAAAATCCTATTTCATCAGTTTATTTCTGCTGTAGGTGAGCCAAATTGGTGTTACTTTGCATGAATCTTTTGTCTACAGTCACTAAGGTTGTAAAGAACTATCTCAGACAGCATTCTACCATAGTCTTCTCTGTCTCTGAGCTACAGATACACAGGAGGTAGATCACCCGTGAGCACCCAGACTATATTATTCCTTACTTCCACCTTCACTTAAACACTGAGACCTGTGAAATAACTGAGCAATTTTGAACGCAGCTTTCAGGCTAGTGGTTATGGAAAACCAATGAAGACTAAATGATGAATGGATCACAATGTATATCTAAGGTGCAGAGCTATCATTTGTGAAACTTTGTCTGTCCTGCAGAAGAACTTCAAACGCTCACAATGCATCACCCTAGCTAGGGTCATGTCAATAGAATTTGTAGTTCCATCCATATTAATACTACCAGGTACCTGGATACAGACACTGGTGACTGGGAGTCTTTACAGGTATTTGCATCTTTTATTCAAGATATTTTAGTGTCATGACTAGACATTTCTTTTAGGTCTGAATCAAACCAGGTCAGCCAAAGGATGTTGGGCTGTGGATCAAATTGTAGGTGTTTTTGTGCAAGAATAAGACAATTGCTCTTACTTTAGGAATGGGTAAACAGAGTGTTTTTATTTGTCCAAGACCTCTCATTCAGTCAGATACAGGCTCAGAACTGAACTGCCACCACTCTTTTTTCCTTCTCTTTTTTTTGAGGCATTAAATGAGATCTCTTATTTGGAGTCCTCTTCTTTGGCTGTTAACTGACCTTTATTCACATCTTTACTATAAGTTTCTGTCTGTTCGACTTTCTCAGTTCTGAATATAAGCTCCTATTTGAGATGTATGACCTGAAAGGAAGAACCAAACCAAGTAGAGTACAAATGGAGGGGAACTGAGAGTTCAGAATTACTTTCAAGTTATGATAAAATTTTAAAAGCCAGGTTTCTAAGAAAAGTGTTAATTGAGCCACTCCCTTTTGAATAAGCATAAATAGTTTCTTTCCCACCTACTTGCCTGTTATTTAGTGGATTTAATTATCACCCAGCCAGAAGGCAGAGACACTATTACACCTAGCCAGAGGGGACTAGACAAGAAAGTGGTGACTTTAATGAGTGGAAACAGAATTAGGTCTATGAAAAATATATGTATATTTGACTAGAGTGCTTCTATGTATATATATATATATATTTGAATAGTGGAATAAATTGATTGTTGAAGCTTAAAACATCAAAGCTCAGTTAGTTGAGTGATATTTTGTTTTGTTTTCACCTTTTTCATAGTGTGCTTTACTCTTTTCCAATGCTGATTTAAATCTTTTACTTTAGTTTTCCTCAGCTTATTTATTAATTTTGTTACTGTAATGTCTTCTTGAAGAAATGCTATTATACGTGGAATTCAATTTATTAGGTCTTTTTGTAACAAATTACTACTGTGTGTATTTGTATTTATTAAAATAATTGGTTTATGCTAACACTCTCAAAAATTTTCTTGAATTACAGGTTTTCTCTATGGTATATCTCCATACTTTTTTTTCATGAACAAGTAGCTGTTTAGGTTAAAAAAAAATCCTCAGTTTCTCAGAATCCTCAGTAGAGTTTTTTCCACATGACACAACTTGCTACTGTTAGGATGCATGTGTGGAAAAGCAATGGAAAGTCAGAATGGAAAGAAGAGATAATCAGCATAGCAAAAAGTTAGGTTAATGTCAGTCTGATTGAACAATGTTCCTCCAAAGGAAGGTCTCCATTGGCCTCAGAAAATCAGCCTAAGTAGACTTTAACACAATTTTTTTGTGTATTTAAAAGTTATTTTATTTTCCCTTTCCCTACTGTTTCCTTATTTATGTTGTACAATGTTTTCTCCTACTGTAAGCTGGATGATATATTACTATTGAACATACTTCAATGAACTAATATTAACAGTGCAATATTTTTTTGTTCTCAAAAGTTATGTTGGCCAACATCCTTGGGGTTACTTTCCTTAGGTACAACATGGAGAGTTTAACGTTTCCTTTGTTTAAAAGGAGGTCAAGTTGTGATAAGTAGGACATCATAAGCATTTTGTGGTTGACGCTTGTAGGATGTGGCATGATAATTTCTGAAATTGTCTTATTGTTAATAAAATAGAAGAATAAAATAACAGAAGGACTTGAAACTGCTGATCCAAATGCAGGCAACCATGCAAAAAATTGTGGTCTGTGAAAGCCCCAGAACATCTCCTCATTACTTTCCACCAGCTCTGGCCAAAACACACTCTTCAAAAACATAAAAACACAAAACTTGGGAGAAAATAAGCGAAAGTTCTGACTGCAATATACCACAAGATTAGAACAGAAAAGATCAAGGGTATTAGTGTCCTATAACACAAATTAAAAAAAAAAATAAAAAATAAAAAAAATCAGCCTGTGACCTGTCTGGAGTCAGGGAGGACAGGGAAGCAGGAAAGGAGTTTTTTCTCCTGATCCCAAAGTCCGCAGTGGATGTAGTCATGAGCAAGGAATGCAAATCCAACACAGGAGAGATTTCAATACTGCCTTTGGGAGTGCCCAAATGAAGTAAATGTTAGATGCTTCAGAGGCACTGAAAATGTAAGCTCAGAAAGCAAGCTGAGCATATGAAAGGAGGAAAAAAAAAACTTGTTGGGTCTGACTGATAACTGGTAGTAGCTTTTCAGCCTGTCATGTAACATAGTCGTGCAGAACAAACCACCTTCCCCCCTCTGGCAAGCAAATCCAGCTTCCTCAGTGATACCAACAATATGGTTACCTAAGGATTTAAAATCCTTTCTCTGTGACAGGCTAAGTGCCTCCTGAAAAGTTTTAAAAATCTTCCATTCGTGCTGAGTCAAAATGTGATTTCATGATTTCCTAGAAAACACAGACACCTGAAGATTTCCTTGTTCGCATATACAAGTATTTGTACCCAAATGTCAAATGTGACAACTAAAAGGTCAGGAGAAATTGCAATTTGCAATTGTGCCTGGCTTGGTGGAAATCATGAATGCTTCTTTCCAAATTGCTGACAGTCTCCTCCACATTTAAACTATGGCATCTCAAGACTAGTAGCATTAATAGAAGTTTCCTCTTGGACTTAAAAAGCTTTGCAACATTTCACAAAGCACTGAACCTTCAGCCTAATTTTTCAAATCAAAATAATTTACAGTAGCTGAGCTGCCAGCATTAGTACAATTATGTTCTATGTACAAGTAATTATGTAGTGCAATTTTGGGGAAAAATGAATTTAATTTACTCCTGAGGGCTAATGTTATTCAGATAAGTGTATATTCTTGGCAACAATGCTGAAGATTCATCTTCGCTCTGTGCATTAAGCTTAACCAAGCTGGTGAAGGCCAGTGGGACAAGAATGAAATGCCATTCAGGATTCATTTAAACTCCAAATCCGCAACTGGTAAGGGCATAATTCTTTTCCCTAGAATTAAGATTTTTGTACTTTGCTCTAAAACACTCAATAGATTATTGTAACTTTCCTGCTGTGATCCTAAAAGCCTTTAGGTCTGACTTTCACATATAATTTGCTTATTCTTTGTGTGATTTCTTCTTCAATAACATAAGGTGGTTGTTTTGGCTCTTTGTCAATATCTCTTTAGTGAAATACGGTGGTTACTCACAGTAGTTCTCACTTATTTGTTACCGATTATGAAATCCATGTGCAAGTTTTTCACATTAAATCCTCAGGTTTAAAAGCTTTTTTTAATCAAAATCAGAAGACCCCACACTGCAGCAACAGCTACCCAAAAAAACCTGAAAGTTGTTCTAAAATTTCCATGTTTCCATCTATTTTACAGCAGCAAGACTGTTAGTAAACCATCATTTTAATTTGCCATTTAGGAAGAGCTACTGTAGCCCGTGAGTCCTTCCATGGAAGCCATTCTACATCCTCAATTATTCTCACTGCAAGGGAGGACCAAAATGGCATACAGTTTTAAAGATGCAACAGTACCGTGGATTTGCACAATGAGATAATGATATTTTTATTTGCTTTTCTGTTCCGTTCTTGGTAATTGCTAATGTTCACCTCTCTGTTTTCGCCCTCATGGGTATTGGATTTATTTTTTCACAGCACTATCTACAGTGACCTTAACATCCTGTTCCTACATATTAGTGGTTGGCTTATCACTGTGTTGGTAAAATTATTTTTTCCGTTGTGCATCATTTTAAAACTATCCTTCCTGAATTTCATCTGCCATTATCTCGCTTGCTTGGTTGCAAGGCTTTTCTGCAGTTCTTCACAGTCAATTCCTATCTTTACTACCACGAATAACAGTAGCATCCTGAAAGTTTGTCATCACACTCTTCACTCCTTTTTTCAGATAACTTAGAAATATGCCGAACACCAGGGGCTCTAATAAATCCCGTAAGACTCTGCTGAATATCTCTTTTCAAGAGAGAAATTACTTTTACACTAACCTTCAATATCTTTCTTTTTTATCAGCTATTTTATTCATGTGAGGACCTTTCTTCTCATGACTGTGCAGCTTATTTGAAAACCCTTAAAGAAGATTATGGTAGAAGGCCTTTTGGAAATTCATGTACTCTATATTAAGCTGTTCTCTCTTATCTCTGTTCTTATTGACTCTGTTAATATTAACTATAAATGTTTACAATGTATTTTGGATACATGTCTTGCCTTTTTATAAGCTGTATTGATTCTTCTCTAATAGATCCTATTTATTTTGACCTTGCTAATTCTGATTTTTATCATTTTCAGCAATTTCCCTGGAGCAGATTCAGAATTATTTTGGAGAAATTTTCCAGAAACTTTGAAAAGTTAGTCTTTCTAGTCACCTTCCAGTCTTTTGCCAAGAAAATTTTTAGGTGTGGACTTGCATAAAGTAACTGTTATTTGAATTTTATCCCTAACTGCAAACCACCTGAGTCTGGTGTCTTGATTGTTGTTCCTGCTGCCATATACTTTCAATTTGATATATCAGTTTGATACAGGTCCTCTGATGCACTCTGCTCTGAGACCTTTAATGTTTGCAGTGTTTATTCTCTGTCACAGCTATCTAACAAACTTTACTTAAAAGAAAATGAAGCATTCCAATATTTGCTTCCTAGTACAGAGCATCTGTGACCTTACTGGGTTTTGGTCAGATTAGTAAGTAGACACAGTGTTTTCAGTCATATAAACTGTTCTCATAACAACTTCCCAGTGAGTCAAAATATAAGATCATAGCCTTAGAATTATCTCACTTTCTTATTTATTCTTTTCCAAGTTAATACCCAATAAATAAAAGTTAACCAGTTACATGTCTCAGAGTAAATAACTGAGTCACTTCTTGGAAGTTACATCCTAATGGAAGCTTGTTGCCCTGCTCTACCACATGACATTTTTTGACGAGCAGACAGACCCTTTGGAGAAGGGGACACTCTTTGGTTCAGCTCCCACAGCACAGTACTGGAAACCAGCTACACTGAATTCATGTATTCTTTGTCATCTCCATTTCTGGGGGGTGGTTGTGTCTGGGGTCTTAAAAGGGTTTTAAATCCTCTAGTGAACAAAAAGATATGAAGGTGACTGATCATTAATCCTCAGGTGCTGGGCCTCCCCTGCTTTCCCCTTTCTGGAGTTCCGAAAGGAAATTAGTAGTGGAACTAGATTTGTTCAACTAACTGATCTTCTGCCATTCAGAAAATGATCCAATATGAGGTTACAAAACCTAATTTGGACTCTGTTTCTCAATTCACCCCACTCAATTTGAATTGAGAAAGTGTCCAAATGTCCATTTTTTAATAAAACAGATGCATTATCTCATATTCAAGTTTTATTGTCCATCTTCCACAAAGGTAAAGTACTAAAACTAAGGTGTGTATAGGATAATTCAAAGAAAACTGCATCAAAGATGACAGAAAACACTTTCTTCTTAAGACACACTTAAGATTCAAACAAACTTTTTCCAGTACTTCTATGGAGGAGAAACTCAAGTGCTCTGAAAAATCGATGCATTCTCTTTTGAGAGCCTTACAACTGGTAGCAAGTTGTCGTTCTCAGTCATTTACGTTTGTACTGCTTTGTTTTTTTTAATAAAGCATATGCAACATGAAACTGTATCAGAGATGACATCCTTGGTTACAAATGCATCTTGCAAAAACCAGAGCCGTACAGGAGGAAATTAAGTAAATAGTCATTCCAGCCATATAGCTAAGTAATGGGAAATGTTCTTCCTGCTAATTTACACATGCAAATTAGATCAGGCTCTTGTATCAATAAGTCAATACAGCCTAATTAATTCCTTGGGTGAAATTCAAATATGGTTAACTGCAAGCCAAGTTTGTTTGGAAGAAAACAGTCTGTACCTTACTTTTGACGGAGGTTTCAAATCATGTCTTGATACACAGTGTTGTCATTAAGTGGATAGGGGTGTTCTTATCACAAACTTTACCTAGCGTTATAGTAAATGCTTTATTTCTAGTAATCCCTAAATGATCAGCCATTAGTTGAAATGTGGAGCATCTTTATTTTTAACTCTAGTTTTCTGACCTGAGTGATCATGTTAACTTCTCCATAACGTAGCTGTCGCAGTCAACACCTGTGGCATTTTCTCCAGATGCCTGTACATTACAATTCACTTTGCTGTTTTACTTTTCCTTCCATACATGCACATCTTTGGATGGCTGCAGATATTATGGAGCTGTCATTCATATTCTTTCCTTTTTTCTGCCTTGAGTGAGCTGTGGTTTGCAAATCTGCATAACCATTCTATTAAAAAAAAAATAATTACAGAGGCTTAATGGAATTATAATTTTCTGGGATATAGCTGATTTATAAGAGAATGTTCATTCATTTAATTAATTGTTATTGTCTTAGTTAACACCATCCTGCCACCATCCTTAGTGATGTACAGGAACTTGATGTCTTAAATGTCTTAAATATGGGCATGGATTCCTAATATTAAGCTCCTGCTTCAAAGAAATGCTGCATTGATCACTCCAAATAGAAAGTAACACGCTCCTTATTTTGTGAGAAAGTCGTGTTGACAGTTTATGTGTTTTATATAACAGATTGAACTTAGAACCAATTGAACAAGATTTGTCCACTTAGTGAGTAATAAGGCTTTCTTTGTCTGGCTGCTTTTAGTGAGTCAGAAAGCAAGCTTGGGTCATCTCAGCTGGTAACCTCACCCAGTAATGCAGGATATATTGATCTAATTCTAGGAAAAGCATTATCTGCAAAGGGATGTTTTAGATTACAGATGCCCTGATTTTTCAAGTAGTAGTGAAATTAAAGTGACCATTTATTATTTGAATTTAGTTAGATTTTTTTTCCCCTTAAGAACTTATATTTACCCAAATGATATTACCCAAAATGTTTTACAGGTATATGGCTGTGTAGATATCATTCTCAACAAATATCTGGATATTACCCTAGCTATTAATGTATCTGAAACTAAGTGCGAAGCCCATAGGGTGTGACCAATTTGTCTATTACCATTTAATATCCTCATAGCTCTGAGTCTTTTAAGTTACTCCATAAATAGAAATTAAAGGGTGAATATTACTGTGTGCCAAATTTCTAATGCTGGGTTTCATTGATTAAGAAAAATTCAGAATTGACAATTATGTACAAATTCATGAAAATCAATATCTGCTTTTCCTGGATTATATGAGGCAGAAGTTCTTCTAAAGTTTTGGGTGATTGATATTGATATGAGGGATGTAGTACAAGGTGACTGTCAAGAAATCCATTCTGCAGAAGTTTTTTTACAGTATTTAAATGTTCATTATCCCTTTCACTTCTAAATTACTGCCCAAAACTACATATGCTGTAAAGTTTTTCAGAAGACTAATCTCAAGGTCTTAGTTTTCTCTTATCAGTGAGTCAGCCTAGCTCTATAACTACCATCTAATATACTTTATTTTGTATTTATTGAAACATGGGATGATTCAGCCCACTTTTATATACAAAACAGAAGAAAAATTTCAATCCATGCTTTCCATCCTGTGCTACAGCCAGGGCACATTGGAACACATACAATTGCATGATCGTTTTCACGGCTGTCATCTGCCTAGAATACCCAATGCCATTTATTTAACTCATTTATATTGATTTAAATTTCTGCATATTCAGGTTACCTCTGCCAATATAGATTTTTTTTAAATCAATATGTTTGTAAAATTCTGCTCTCTGTGTGCTATACACATCATGCCCATAATTACTTGGATTGCCTGTCTGTTTTTTCTTGGTTTTCAAGTTACCTTATATGATCAGTATTCAAGTTAATTCAAACCGCACATGACCACCAGGTTAAGTACATAAATGTATCTTTATCTTAAAAGGTGGGGTATGGACTGCCTCTGAGCAGTAATTTTCCTGGGAGTTTGAGTTGCCTTTTTCTTTTTAAATTCAGCATTCTATGCTATTTATCAGTCTTGAGTTGGTTTTTAAATGCGAAATCAACATTCACCCTTGAAGCCACCTTCACAGCTGTTGAAAAGTGCAAACTTCATCAGCATCATACTAAAATCGATTTTACAGGCCGATATTCATGAAGTTTTTTTACATTGCTTATGAAGACTGCATTCTCTCACAGGCTGAAATATGAGTAAAGATAAGAGTCTTTGGCCCACAAATAAAGGCACCAAACAAAGATCACAATGGTTTCTAGAAAATCTTGAAAGAAGGCTTAACTAGCAACTGACTTACTGAAAAAATGCAGTTTCATAATGTAATCTTTGAGTTCAAAGGGGCAAGGCTCCTTTGTCAATACCTGGTGATCAGTGTCGTCAAAGACCACGGACTCGTTTATTGCAGATAGCTGTTCACAATCAACATTTCTAAATCAGCCTGAAATGAAAGGCATAGAAGGGAGGAAAACATCAAGTTAGAAATGATATAACAAAATGTTGTAAGAATAACTGGGTCCAGGGAGAAAAAAAAAAAAAGGAAAAAATAAAAATATTTTCATGACAGACCTTGCAGCCAATTTTTGTGTTTGTCAGGATACAAATTTTGTAGCTTGGAAAATCATATATTTTACATATTTTTAAGTGTTCCTGTAAGACTTTTTAGTTTTGAAGAGCTACCAGAAGATTGTTCTGAAATTCTTACTAAGTAGCTGATTCCTGTTCTTTTGGCCATACATCCTTTTCTGTCATTGAGATGTCTGAAGGCATATAGCTTTCTTAAAAACAAAGCCACTTTTCTCCTAAATATACATTTCATAGAGAGAAAAACAGCAGGTTGTTTTTTTTTTTTTTTTCCTTTGGAAAAAAACAATCATCAGTTTCATAAGAAAATTGAAGAAAGGATTAAAAAAGCCTGAGAACAGCTCTTGATCTCTGCTGGCTCTGGCGATGTTTGGCCCCTCATCAGAAGATGTGTCCTGTGTTTAACCTACTTTCAGTATTCTGGGAAAGGTTTTGAGAGTGTTAAGGGATAATGCAGGCATAGCAAGATTAACTGTATGAAGCACAGGTCTAACACCAGTCTAAACAAGAAAAAACTTGCACCTGTCAGCCACTCGAGAGCAGAACTAGTGCAAAACTCTAAATCAGCATCCATGAGGGTCAGGGGCATAATAAATCTGTTATGTATTAAATGTATTTACTGAAAATAAGTAGTGTAGGAGGAAACTTTGCAGAAGGACTGATACACTGAATTTCTGCCTGAATCAGGGGAAAGTGCTACTGTGTTCTTAGGATTCCTGTTCACTCACTTCTAGTAAACCCATATTTGTGTTAGTATAAAACAGCTGTAAGGGTTGTTGTATTGTGCTGTGTTGTGACAGACAAATCTGGCCATTGAATCATAGAAGCAGAAAAAAGTAAGTCAGTTTACATTTGGTTAATAGAAATTTGGGTTCCATGCAAGACTTCTATAGTCTACGTAGTCCTTTCTTGTCCTCAAATCTTTTGGATTCTTACAGAAATGATGTATCAGTGGTCATATTTCCTTACTATCAAATGTATTGAGTCTTTACCTCATTCACTAGCACACTGTCATCTTCTACATGATTCAAACATCACAGATCATTAACTTTCTTTAATTATAACGTCCTTGAGAACATTTGCAAAAAAAAAAAAAAGAAAGTGGTGAGCTATTTTCAACTGTTTATTCAGTGCTTTAAAAGTTGGAAGGATAGGCTTAAAGGAACGTACTTGTGAGCAGTAAAAGCTTTGCTCAGGAGTATTGTTTTGAAACACCTGAAAGATGAGGCAGACAGGTGTCCATCCATTTGCTTCAATGCCATCATCTGAAGTTCAGGCAATCAGAGCAGGTTGGCCATTTGAAAACAGCTTGTGATACACCCACATCTTACATCTGGAAATATGGGCAATAGAAACTACAACCTCTGGAACATTCCGGCAAGATGCCATTTGAACCCTGCAGTTTCCAGTGGGTTAGTAGATGAGCAGTGTGAGAGGCATCCATTAAATTCTACTTAATTACATGTGAACAGCTGTTTCAAGAGAAAGGTGAGAAAGCAGAGGGACAGCGGAGGTACAAAGGGAAACAGCCTCAAGTGTTATAAATTATCTGAATGCTGTAGCCTGCACCTGCTGTCTAACAGATTTGGTTCATAAGAAGAAGAGTGAAGGACAGCAAAAAAAAAAAGGCATTCAGCGGTGTCTGTGAAGCATATTGGTGAAATAATCATGTCTTCTCACAAGACACGGTATCTGTAAGATTTTTAAACTATTTTTTAAATTAATTTCAACTCCAGATTAATGTTAAGAGACAGATTCTGGGAGAGTGGGTGGAACTGAGGGCTATATATATATCTTTACACTCTTGAATGAGATTTAGGTCGTTTTTCTCCTCTATTCCCAGCTAGCTTCACGTGCATTCTCAGTTGAGTAGCCTTCTTGATTATAAACTGTATGATTAAATGACTGAGCCTTACTGTGAAGGTTATTTTGTATTTTTGTGGCTGTTTGAACATGGCACTAGCAAACGGTTTGCCCCCTGCAGTGTCACTGAAGGCTGGAGTATTATTTTAAATGCATAAGGATAGACCCTGCAGTGCAGTTACATTGCACAAAGAGCAGAAAAACCGTGTGAACCCTGGTGTGCTGCATTAAAGTAACATGGACAGTTCTGACTTATTCTTAACTTCACCAAAGGGAAGAATATGGAAAATGTGGATAAATATTAATGTAGAGATGCACAATTCTTTATCAGGATAGATTTCTAGACAATTGGGAGTTTTCCATAGGAATTAAATTACTTGTTTTGGGGGACATAGACAAGCCCAGCTTCATCACCCTCCTGTGGCTGAAGAAATTTAATCCTACTTTTTTTTACCTTCTATCATAACTATCCTCCCTTACCTTGGAGCCACTGAGCTGGGGTAAGGAGATGGGACCTTAAGGTGTTTGGCTGCTGCAAAACCTGGAGCACACAACTTGCTCCAGGAATTACAGCCAGAGGCACAGCATGGGAACCTTTGGCTTTGTTTCTGGGGGAGCTCTGTTGTCTTTTTCTCAGAAGAGGGAAGCTTTAAAGTACATATTTGGCCAATGTGAAATCTGGTGTGTGTTTGTGGGGTTTTTTTTTGTTTGTTTTATTTGTTTGTTTCCATGTGATTTTGTTGTTTGTTACCTTAAACAATTCTTTTTCTCTTCTTTCACTTACTGTCCTGAATTACTGATGAACAGCAACCCTGTCTTATCTCTGAGACTACATAAATGTAGTTTCTTCTTGTATCTTAAACACTTTGTCCTTCTGCTCATCATGGCAGCCTTTCTTTGATCCTGTTACTGGTTGAATCCATCTCATCAGCCTTTGAGAAATCTTGGTACAATAACATCAACTGTTACTGTGGCATAAATCAAGGATGGGGAAAAGTGAAGTTGAAAGCTCTTGCTTCAAGCACTTGCAATGCATGATTAATTTGGAGAGCTCTCCTCATACTAGTTTTTTGTTATTCAGTTCTATGCAACTACTTAAGCACTGAACTAACCACAATAATCCATTTTAAAGAATCCAGTGTACAAGTGTAAAATCTCCAGGCGTTTCTCTGTGGTTGACTAGTTGATTTCTCTTATATTCCTGTATAGCCACCTGGGATTCTTTTAACAGTGACTGAAAGTGATTGAGGGGTAGTAAGTGTTACAAGGGACATTTGTCTGTAGCTTTTCTTAATTGCTATTCATTGCTACTCTGCAGAGCTTTAGGAAAGCAGAAAAAAATGCCCTAATCCCCTTGGTTTACCTAATTTTCCAGAGCATTCCGTTTAACCATTTCACATTAACAGAAGCTCTTCCAGTCCACATGTTAAATTGGTGCTGGTCTTGTATTTATTTCAGTTTTGTCCTCATGCGTGAATGCTACTTACATACCGTTTTTAGTGTTCCTTAGTAACAAATCTGTACTGCTGTGTTCTAGCAAAGCATACTGATTAACTTTGCAGATGTTATGTTTATGGTTTGTATTCTTTGAGTGCTGTTTCAGTTCCTGCTCCTGATTAGAAGTAGCACAAAAGTCCCTTTTTAACGTGTATCCTAACAGCAAATTGTTCATTCATATACATACATACTTACTTTTTTTTTCCATTTTTACTTGGTCCTTCTGCAGTACTTTCGTAGCTTAGATACTCTGTGGTGTGCCCCTCACCAAAAATACCAGCCTAAGCAAATACCAGACTAAGACCCCCTCTATGAGATAAAAGTGGGGGAGGCAGGATGAATTCTACAAGTGTGTATAAAATGTATTTCTACCAAAGGGGAACAAAATAGGAATAATAAAGAGTGCAGGTAATATCAGAGTCAAGCTTCTTTTCATTGGTCTACAAGTCAGTGCTCTACATTATGTTGAGTCAAACCACGATGAAGGATGTGGGGGATCTGCAAGTTCATGTTGGTTTTATGGGTCTGTGGCTTTTTTATTAGTAACATTAACTGATTTGTCTAAAGAGTGTGTGTTTTGTTGTTTTACTCTTTTCATAATAATTATTTTTACACAAATGTGTGAATGGGGAAAAAAAAAAGCTTCCTGAGAACGAGAATGGTGTTCAAAAAATTTAAGTATAAAAAAATCAAGTTTTTCAAATGTACCAAAAAGCTTTCAAAAAGTCATTTTCAAATACATGTTGCAAAAGGCACATGTGGTGACATTCAGCAAAACCAAACATTGGAGGGACTTAAATCTGAACTGTGAGTGAATTTCGAATACTCTTTTTACTCTTTTACTGCATCAGTAAATATGGAATATCATGTTTTTTCAGTATTTTAGCTATTTATTCATTTAGCTCTACTATTGTCTCTTATCTTTTCTCACACTTGTTAAAATAAAGATGACACTAAACATCGCAACTATTGTTGTTTGTTTGCCTAGAGGACCAGCAATACTAAATTTCTCTCTTTTGAGCCAACCATTTATAAGCTTACTTTTCTCTATTAACACTGCAAGTATTTCATACAATGTGAAGGTAAACAGAGAGTCTATCACCTTCCTTGTACAGGTCAGATTCCCCTGCAAATAAAACAATTATTATAGGTGCAGATTATAATTTTCAGTGTAAAACAAAAAAAAATAAGACAGCAATGCTTTGCTGTTGCTGCTGATAACATAGAAAAACCTGGATTAAGTACAATCTCTATGACATAACCAAATATATTGGAGTGAGAGAGACCAGCCAAGAAAAAAATAGTTACCCTGAGGGATAATAGCACGGGATTAAAATCTAGATAAAGGGAGAAAAAAACAAAGCAACAAAAAACCCACCACCATAAAGTTAGCCATTTTATTTCCATCTGTAAAATATAAACTCAAAATGTTTGTATTTGCTACAGCATAACAGATTTTTATCTTTTCCCAACCTGCAGTAAAATATACAGGTTTAAAAAAAATACAGGTCTTGTTTGTCCTTGAAAACGTTCATGGGTACAGGTAATAGCTGCTTGTTTACATTGGACATAAACTTTACACATAATTATTTTCTCTCTCTCTCTGTGGTGAATTTTTTAAGTCTAGATAAACCAATTTCTAGTTTTGACTCTACATTTCAATATTTTATGCTGAGGAGAGGAAGTATAAGAGAATGTAAAAGAAGCAGACACAGAAAATTAATTTAATAGCAGGAAGGCGTGTTCCATTGAGAAAGCTAAGATTACATGATTTGCATAATTAAGTGCTAAAAAGTCATGAACTATGAAATTCAACATTTCAGACAATTCCTATTCTTCTTTATGTATCTTTTGCTGTTAAGTCTTTAATTATACAATTTTAAATGTTAAAAATGCGTAGTTTTTAATTAGAATTTTTGATGCATGCACATGTATAGACTTTGTAGATCAAACTATTGTCAGAACCACAAAGAAAAATGGAAAACAGCAGTTGAGTAGAAAGCACCTTTTCTGTATATTGTGAATATATATTTATATATTCTAGCCACAGATTCATTCAGTTAACTGTACAAAACAGAGGACTCTGGAAATATTGGCATTAACAGTTTTTTGTATTTAATGCCCAACTCATCTACTTGTTCTGCTCTAACCATCATCACTTCTCTGAAATCTTCCTATGACTTTTAGATGTAACTGTGACTGTTTCTGTCTTCATTCTGGGCTGCTCCAGCTTTATTGTCGTTGTCTATGACACAACCTCGATAACACCTCGCTTCAAACCAACTATATGGACGTTCTCATTGCTGATGCACCAGCATTGCAGTCGTGTGTACCGTCACAAAGCCTGAAAACCAGAGAAGAACATATCTCAACATTTTATTTTGGTTTACTGTTGGAATTTCTTTATTTTCCTTTTTGATGTGGGACAGGTGGATGCATACCAGTCATGTCTGTTCATTGTGGTCTAAAATTTGATCCCCTATGCTTTTTTTTTTTTTGCAGCATTGCAGTAAGCTTGCTCTACAAAGTAGCTTTGTTATACTGAAGAAGCCCAGAGCCCTCAGCCATTCTCATTTATTTTTCCTCAAGCGTTCTACAGGAGTTTAAAAGATCTTCTGTGTCTGGTTTTGTTCTTATCTGAGCCGTGTATTTTTGAACCTGAGAGCACTTGCCTGACATTCATTCATAAAACAGTCACTGAATGCACAGTCCTTGGAGAAGACACCCAGATAAAAGCCACCACGAACAGGGTAATTCTTTCTTGCTATGGTCACAGCAATTTGGCTTTTTAGTGTGAAGCGGAGCAGCTTACAGGAAAAAGAAAAAAAAAAAAAAAGAAAAAAAGCTGAAAATAAAGCTATTTTACAGTGAAACGTAGCCCTGTGGTGGAAGCACTTTTCTGGAAAGGAGCTATCATAGATTTGAACCAAGTCTCCTGGCTGTGGGATGAAACAACTCATCAGTGTGCTGCTGAGAAAGGGGAGGCAAGCAGAGAGAAGGGTAGAGCACCCCACCCTCCTGCAGCAGCTGTGTTTTTAATGCAAATAGGCACTTCTTCCACTGTATTTTCTGAAGCCTTTTAGACTAAAGTGATTTAAACTAATAACTAGTTAGTCATTAGTTCTGGGAAACCATCTCAGCCGTCTCAAAATCCTATACCTCACCTCTGCTGCAAGAGGGCACAACAGCTCCTTCACTGGGGGGAATCTGTAGAAATCCAACAAACACGCTTCCAGATGGAACTCTCACTGCTTTTAAGTAATACAGTCTGGCTGTCAAACAAGGAGGTTTTTATGCTGTCATGCTCTTCAGTGTTACCTGACTCATGCCATCTCTCAACAAATAGTCCTAGAATGGAATCTGTCAGCAGACCCTACATTAATGTAATGGTACACAACACATTAGTGGAATTTATTACCACACTTGTCAATATTCTGTGTTTGAAAAAATTCAAGTCATGGATTTTCAGTTTCAGGTAACAAACCAGATCTCCCATTTGGTCAGTGACCTGCACAGAAAGTATTGCTTCAGCTCTAATTAGTGTAGTCTTAGCTAAATTGATCATAGATTTTTAGTGACTGAAGCTGACTACTATTGACATTCGTACCTTAGTTGATTTGCACTAGCTACATATCTAAAAGACAGCACTGTCGGAATCAGACATACAGAGGGGCTTGTGGGTTAAAAGCTTGTCCTTTTTCCCAATTATATCAGCTGACCTAGGAAAGCATATTACTTTTCTCCACAAATCCTGTTTCATTTGAAAAAGAAGCTGTTACAAAAAGTAATGGAAGCACAGAGGGGATTTTGTGGGACCCTTAATCATCACAGGCAGAAATTTTTCTGAAATATTCTGCTGATATTTTTCAGCTATTGAACAATATATTTTGACAATAAAAATATTGTGCACAGGAATACATATTTAGCTGCAAATGTAACAAGATGTGAATATATACCTCTTGCCGCAGGCCAAAGTAAATTTGTAAGTTATTATGTGAGGGTTTTTTTTGTGTGTAAAATGTTTGTTATTAACGACTATGCAATTTTTTTGCTTTCCTTGGCTATAAATCTCATAACAGGAAAAAATGCAACATTAATAATACTACAACAAAGGGAATCATATTTGTGACTAGAGGAGAACACTGGCTAACAGCCTGGCAGGTAGCATTATACAGCTTATGTTGACAAGTAAATCTTTATTTACGACTAGGATCATAGAAGACCAGGAAGCCTGTCAATAAAGGGTCCTACAACGGTGTGAAAGAAAGATCCTTTATAAGCAACATTTTGCAAACTTAGTTTGACTGGATGATGCCTTGTTAATTTTTGTAATGGATGGTGACATTGGCATGAATGAGATTTATTGCATTACTCAAATGGAAATGCATGTACTGAATGCACAAGTTTAACCATCAGTACCTGCACAACAAACCTAATTAAATGGTGTGTCATTGAAGATGATTTAAATGAAAAGATAATGAAGCAAATCACATGAAATGTGTTTAACAAAATTTATTCCGAAAGAATTGGAAAGGTTATTATAATTAGAGAAGTAGTCCTTCATGTTAATAATCTTTTTAAAACTGTCTCATTAAAATCCTAAGCTCAAAAAACGTCATGGAAACTCAATTTTTTGTTTGGGTCAAAAGACAAGATTTCTTTGTCACTTTTTGCAGAAACGGACATGTATTCTTACTGCTGAATTCTGAAGAAAAGTTCCAGGTCTGTATCGAAATCTATGGCTCATGGCTGTTTCTCTCTATGTCTGAACTGGGTTAGCCCTTTCATGAAAATAGAGTCCTATTGACCCATCATTAAATCACTGAGGTCAGGAAAATTTTTAATCAGGTATCTTACACCAAAATGAAAAATAGTGAGGAAAACAGTTCATAAAAGTATTAGATGGTAACATCACTGAGGTATGAACATGAAATTTACATTGTTTTACCAGGTAAGGGAATAATTATAGGATTTTTCACTAGGTACCAAGTAGGATATATTTTCCCCAAATGCATGGCCACAGTGATAAAATTTTGGAATAGGGTTGTCTTATTTAGTAGCCTCTATTCTTTTTAGATCATATACAAAGTAAAAGCTACACTTGTCAAAATACTTTGATTTACAAGGCAACAGTTAGGCAAATACATCAAGAATATGTGGGTATATATATGTTTCATTCAACATATATAATGAATAGGCTTCAACAGTGCTGCTCCATGTAGAGCAATAGGAGTGAAGAGGAGGAATGAGGAAGCTCTCAGTTCCTCTGTGAAGGTTACCCAGGCAGCACATTGTGAAAATGTCCCTGTTTGACAATATGAACATAGGTAGGAAACTGGCAGAGCCTGGATTGCATCTTAGGAACACAGATGTGTGAAGAACTGAAACAATTTTCCTCTACAAACTGAGGGATTCTGAATTCTGACTTCAAGTCAAAACTTGGATCAGTGGACTGGAGCTGAGGACAACCACACAGCACTGGCAGGGTGCCAGGCTGGTGCAGAAGTGCTGAGGGCTGGATCAATATTTTTGCACATTCCCACATAATGTCTCATTTTCAGAAGGCTTTCTGAAAAGGCCATTGCTTCCGCAATTCTTCTCCAGTCTCCTGTCTAACCTTCTTTCTTGACTAGAAGCACTTGTATGCCTAGCTGTGAGTTTTTGGAAGCAGTACAATTTTGTTGCTACTGACCACCTGTTAGGGACAACTGCAAAATCAAAGTGTGGGGTCTTCCCATTCTTCATTAGATCTCTCAATTTTGGGCAGGCAGGCCATCAATCAAAGTTCTGACCTTCAGCTGCTATTTTGCACCTGCAGCTGGAGTAAATAAGTTCTTGGTAATAGCCAAAACATTCTTCTTTTTCTTGTTTTCTGTTAGGCGTGGTTCTGTTCCTTATCTCCAGGGATGCAGCTCCCCTTACCTTCTAGCTTGAAGACTCTGAGGCCGTTTTTACTTAATGAAGTGGAAAGTTCAAGGGTTCACAGCTTGCAGAAATTACACCAAGCAAACTTACTTATGCTAAACAAATTCTATGCCAGCAGTTTCTAACCAATTCCTATGAGAAGCAGTATACCAAATAATTCAATAAGCTAAGGCAATCTTTTCCCTAACACCCAAGCAAGGATCTGTAGCACCACTGGAAATATACTGAATGCCTCCAGAATTTCCCAGTGTTGCAGTGAGCATTCACATCCAGGATTAAGTTTCTGCAAAATTCCTCTGAATGTCACGCCACCCACAGAAAAATATTTTGGATAAGATACCCTTACCAGACCACCCCCCTACTCTCATTTTTAGTGCTGTTGTCTTTCTCCACCTCTTTCTAGGGTCTTTCTTCTGCAGGGGGAACATCATTTCCTCTACCCTATGAAGTTTCTCAATAGAATTTAGAGCAACTCTGCTGCGGGTAAAAATGTAAAATAATTCCTACCACTGATTAGAGATGAAAACTGGCATTTCTTATTGAGACACCTGTCGATACTTCATTCAGAGCAGTAACAAGTTGTTAGAGAAAAGGTCATTGCCAGCAACAAAAACAAAGAGAAAAAAACAAGGGGAAAAAAATAATTGGAAATTACTTCTGAGCAAAGAAAGTGTTCTGTTTGTGGTATTTCACCATGTTGTTTGTTCAGTGAAAGAGACATTCAGCAATGAAGCGACTCTCACCAGGCTCTCTATTGCAGGTGCTTAATTGTCTAGGACAATCACTTGTCTGTGAAACAAGATGTTAAGTGGCATTGAAGCTTCGTCTAGTTCCTCCAAATGCAGAATAAAATTTACTATTAGACCCAAAGGTAGCTAGAAGTTCTTTCTACAACAAGTTCTAAATGATCTTCTGATTAATATCCCATAATTGAAGGTTATTGTGTAACCCGTTCCATTATGCTGCAGAAGGATAGAAGACTAACTGCCCATTATCTGTTTCTTAGCTGGGTTAAACTCCAAGTGACAGACACAGCACTGAGCCATGGATTTCAGAACTATGATTTGAAGTCTTTCTTCTCAGCTCTGTGTGTGTTTGAGATATTTCCAGTTTCTTCAGTCCATGATTGAAACAGATCATTACACCTTTCACATGGGAGCTCATTTTCAGATTTAACTAATTTCTGCCCAGCAAAGTCCCTCCCTGCCTCTGCCCTCTCAAGCACATGTATGTGCTTAAGTCACTTGTCCAGTTCAAACTTACTTATTTTAGGTTTCTCTTTCAGACCTATCTCAACTGTATTGATGTTTTCAGACACTACTGCAATGGTCATCTTAATTATTGCTGCTCTGTACTGACAACAGTCTTTAAATCATTATGTGCAAGTTGTGTCATGAGGTGAAATTAAAGTAACTTCAGCAATTAAAGCCTATATAGATACTCGAAACGTTACTGATTAGATTAAGGTAGCAATTCACAAACTGTTGTTGTATGTACAGTAGTGACTTGCAATTAATATTGACTGTTGATTGATACTTTCTGAAATATATGTTTTTAAAACAGATTTCTATCATGTTTATCCTTTCAGTGCTTTCTTGGATGATGTGATACAGTACAGTGGTGTTTAATGAGATCACAGTGATGTTTGAAGTGTGACCTGTTGGCTGGTAGAAGGCAGATACATAAGAAAAAATCCCAGTAGGTGGCCTAGTTTTTAATATAAGGTTTCATCTCCACAAACATTCTGAGATCTATCAGCAAAAAAAGGCAGGAGAAAGAAATTGCAATGTACCCATTTAGAGTTTAATCGAGAATTTAAACTTACCGTAAGAAACATGAAAGCTTAAGTTATAACAAAGGTACAACTGTGTATGTACTTGGTGAAAATTAACAAGGTATGGGAAAACCTATATTCTTGGCAATTTTGTATCGGACTTTTATTGACATACCTAATGCAATACATTAATATTTATCTGATAATTAATCCATCAGAAGTGCAGAGCTTCAAGTTGAATGTCTAATAGATTTTTTTGCCTCATTTCATTATCACAAACAATAAAGCAAAAAATGAAAGGTTCTTTGCTGGCAGAGCATTTGAAGTCACCGTAGCTTCTAGTTCTGATCTTTGCAGAGACACTGCCACTTTACATGAAAGCCTCTTTCTCTCTGATCAGGGATGAACACTGAAAATTTGAAAACTTGGCTGTACTCCGAATATTTTTATTCCATTTTAAATGTTGCGGATTTTTTTTTAAAGGACCGACTTCTCGGAGAGTTGCACCAATTCCAAGTGTTATCTTCTGCCAGGACATGCCAGACGGCTCCTAATGAAATCTGCCTTAGGTTTTAGGTTCTTAGATCTGTCTTTTTAACAGGTGATAGAGTAAGAACAGTAGAATCTGTGACTTGTGACTCTAGAATGATCCAAAGTGTTCAAGACTTCTTCTTGCTCTTTTTTCTTCATTTCACTTGCTTCAGCAGTAGCTGGCTCAGTATTTGAGATATTTACTGAGGTGACCCAGTATTCCTGCAGATTAAATCCTAATACAAAATTTTGAGCACAAAAGCTACATGCTCAGTGGCTTTGTGACAGCACCTGAAAAAAAGTCAGGTCACTGTGCTACAGATTTCCTGTGCCTTTGGGGAAATCTTCTGGCAGTCTTTAGTGAACAGTGCAGGCTTCTGTGGTTACTCCTCTCCATGCTGCATTCAGTTTTCTTGCATTTGTGATCTTTTCCTGAAATGCCAGCAGTCACATGAAATATGTTGTTCTGTGGTGAAAACACATTTTTTATCTCAGTCAATATGCTTTCAAATTAGAAATTACTGGGGGTATCAATCTTTGGTATGTCTTTTGGAAAAGGAAATTGCATGCAAAACTGTTATTGAATCTAGACATATTACATGTGCCACCTCTTCTGCAGATAATATCAAAAGAAAAGTTGTTTCATTCCTTTGATACCACTTTTAGATTTATGGTTAGAAATCAGTCTTACACCTATGAAGGGCTGGACAAAGTATTAACATAAAGCTAAATGAATGGATTTAACTCTGTAACACAAATCTGTTAAGAACACAGCTTTGCATTCTGTGATTAAAGGGAAGATCAGTTGATTCCAAGGGAGGATATGAGTAACTTTGTAAGCTAAGTGACATGATTCCATCTGCCCAATTTGGGTGGCTCCCAAGCTGAGACAATCTTTCTCTTGGTTGTGTTTTACAAACAAAACAGGGACATTTTCAAGGACACAAGTGGCTGGAACAGTTTGTCCTTATGCAGTCTGTCTGAGAGCTGTCAAGTCCTGCAGCCCAAATGCCCCAAAGCACAGGCCAGGAGCCTTGGTTTAGGCCCTGGCTCCAAAGGGAAGAGCGCCATTTGCTGAGGCAGAGAATCCAGTTTTCTTCACTTTTTGATCTCTTGTCCATATGCCGAGCAAGAGTAACTGTCCTGGTAGGACTGAAAATGGAAAGGTCAAAAGGGAATGTGGCATGGCTATAGGAAACAGTAGCTCAGCTGGCAGAAAAGTCTGGCTAATCCAGGCAGAAATGAACCTGGTGTTTTCAGTATTGCTCTCTTGCTTCTTCTAGGCTGTTAATGTTGGAATGTGTTGGGGGTTTTGTTTGCGTTTTTTTGGTTTGGTTTGGGATTTTTGTCTGTGTTTCTTTGGTTTGGGTTTGGTTTTGTTTTTTTCATCTATGCATAGGAGAGTTGGTTGGAACTTTGTTAGAGCGTGTTTCAGTTCATTCGGAATATATAGAAGATAAAGAGAAAATAATGCATCCATGCATAAAAACAACTTTGTGGCGAGATTGCATTCAAAAGCACCTGGGAAACTTTGAAAGCTTTATTACAGAGCGATGAAGTCTAATACATGAAACACAAAGAATATGTAGTAAATTACTTTGTCAATTTTGTTTACTCTCTTTTCCTCATCTCTGTTGGTCTTCCCTTTCTCTTACTTAAACTGCTCAGTACCACTTCACACTTATTCTTCAGGGGAAAACTGACTATGTCTGTCCTTTTCCCTTGGTCCTAAGATTAATACTGTACTGTCAACACGTGATCTACCTCCCAGGGTGTCCAGTCATTTCAGCAAGAGACTCGCCTTGAGGGTTTTTTCAATGCTTTCAAAAGATAGTTGATGTGATCTAGTGCACTGAGAGAAGAGCTGTGTTACTACCATGGTTACAATTCCCATTGCATCCAGCAGAGCTGCAAGTACAGTCCAGTCTCACAGAAATAGGAGTCTCTTCCCACTAAGACTATTAGTTTATCTTGTAGCCAAAACACTGTTTAAAAAAATCCAAAAGCCTGTTGTTTTCTTGCTCTTTCTTACATAGCAGGTTCCAGAGGAATTAAAGAATTAGCAGTAGTGGTCACTTAGACTAATTAGTAGTCTACATTTTTCCTAGCTTCTTTTGCATTGACCTTCACTTTATGGAAAAAGACTAATCTTATGAATTTCTTCACTTTTGCTTATTATAACATTTTTTGCATGACTACATAGAAGCAGTATTAGAGAGTATTTATTATCAAAGGCACAGTTATCATTTATTCAGATAGTAATGCTTTTCATCTAAAACCAATCTGATTACATTTTTTGATGAAACTCAGATTATAAAATGCACAGCATGAACAAGAAGGTACCTCCTTAATAATGACTAAATATTGTATCGCCTGCCCTCAGCTAATGAAAAAAAATGCAGCACTTTTTTTCAGCCTCAGTTAAATGTTAAGATTCTCTGGATTTGCCATATTAGTCACACTATGTGTGGCTCTGATGTGTTGCTCTCCACAATCACCTGTTTTTCATGATGAATACAGTAAACTGGTGTCAAAGATGGTTCTCCACCTAGGATGACTCATTTGTCTGTAGCTGTGCATTGGACTTCTTTGATTTGCTGCACTCTTCTGGTTATTAACTCACTTGTAGATGGTTTATTAATAAAAGCAAAACATCTATCCATCTCTGGTTACACCACTGTAACTTTACACAATTACAACGACCAGCATTAGTGTATTCTGTTTAATATTTAAGGGATGGTTTATTGATGTTCCCATAAAAAATCATTTTGGAGAGTTTATGGGACATCAAAGCCATTACCAGTCTTGATATGTAGATTTTATGTTACAAATGATGACAAAGTATTTCTTGCCATTCGTTGCTATAGACATTTTTAAGTACCTTCCGTAAGTCAAGATGCAATAAAACCATCAAATTTCATGCTCCAAAGGCTTTTTCTAAAGTATGAACTCGCATGTAAGAAACTCTTAGAAACCCGCATCCCTAATATAGGCATTATAATTAATGAGACAGGGAGGAGAAATTCATACACATGTAAGCATGCACAACAGGTTTCAGGTACCTGAGGGTAGGTTCATGGTCATCTTCCCAGCTATGCACCTGCATTTGTGTTTAAGTCAGAAGCTAACACAGCCATACACACAGGTGATTGCCATGTAAACTGACAAATCACTGTCACCTTTCAGGTTTATTCTTCTGCAGGCAGAAATGTCCTTTCTCTGCCCCTTGGGCACCATGGCTGGGTGGGTACTGCAGGATGGCCAGAGGCGGAGGTGCCAATGTCTCCTTTGTGTGTGTAAACTTGGAATACAGTCAGAAAAACAACCACCTCTCTGCTATTTGGTCCAAGAAAAACCCTGCCTCTAGCTTAACTGTCAGGTTTGCTTTAAAACTCAGCGAGGTGGATACATGGGTTTGTAGGGCAGTGAGTCAGGGCACAGGGCGAGAAGTTCAGGGTTGGGAGCGTTTTTTGGAAGCTGATTTTCCTGAACCGCAGAGGACGCGGGGCAGGAGCAGCGCGAGGTCTTGGCTGTTGCACCCTGTTGCCTCACGGCGGCGCTGCCGGTGCCATCTTGGAGAGGCACCACAGCTGTGTGTAATGGCCACCTGCGGGGGCACAGGGGAGGGTCAGTCGGCTGCGGGGGCGGGGAATTAACTTCTTTCTACACTGAGAGAGGGACTACAATGGTCGCTTCAGCTGCAGGGATGATGAAGATGTTGTCTTGACGTTTACAAAGGCAGAAGTAGATTGGAGGTGGGTCCTGGAGTCAGAGGACTCTGGCTTTGTTTCTTGTGAGTGTGTGCATGCATGATATGAATCATCATTATTCTCATTTGTTACACCCCAATAATTTCCTCAACTGATATCCAAACCTTTATCTTATGTTATCGAAGGGCTAACTAATTTTATAAACCCTGTTTTGGTCGGTTCATTGGCTGTACTTTTCCGGCCAGAATAAAGTCTGTTTTGGAACTTGTTTTGCCATCTTAAAACTGTTCCTTCATGACACAGGTGATCAGGAAAGGGGCATGAACACTATGAGGGTGCCAGAAGGAAAAGCAGGTGCTTGGAAGGACTTAATCGAGGAAAGGCAATAAAGCAAGTACATGTTGACCTCATTAGTGCTGCCTTCTGAAGACGAGAAGATGGAGCTGTTTCTGCCATTTCCCATGGTATGACAGGCCAAGGCTGTCCCCAGAGCCACGAGGTGCTGGCAGCAGTGGAACTGGCTGGTCCTCAGTGTTTTCCCGTGGATGGCTTGTCCTCAAAGGTTAGTGATGGTGATGAGCACTTTACAAAGTGTGTGGTCATGTAGAGGGGCTTGTTTGCTCTCAGCACCACTGCTGAGTTATCTATGGGTCCAGTTAATTTTACGACTTTGAATATTTGTAGTTGCTCATCTTAAGGAAAAGAAGGAAACTAGCTGAGTCTTGTGACTACTTCATAAGAATATAGAAAATGTCTGGGAGAAAAATACCATCTGTAGAATAACTCTGTAGAAACTTGCCAAACTCAACCTGTCAGGTTTGTTGCCAGTGAGGCTCTTTGTTTTGTTTAGTTTTCCTTTAAAGCATCAGGCACTGGGGTGGTTTTTTTTGTGTGTATGCCTGTTTCCTATAGGATAATAAAGCATGAATAGCTTCATTAATAGTTTAATTTAGAACTAAAGGCAGTAACTGTACTTTCTCTTTAGAATAGAAACAATAACAAAGAATTTTGTTCTGAGCTGCAACATACTTTTTTGTTTGTTTGTTTTAATGGAGAATGCAGAAAAATTCCAAGCCAACTTAACCGTTACTGTATAGAATAGTATAAAATAGTATAAATATATATAGAATAGTATAAATATATATAGAATAGTATAAATATATATAAAATAGTATAAAATAGTATAAAATACTGTACTATGGAGTCTTTAACGTAGCACAAATATTTACTGTGAGCGAAGTGCTGTTGTCATTGTTCAGACAAATTCTAGAAGAACATAAATGTGAAACCTTTTAAAGAAGTAACACGAATTTTTAATGAAATTTTTTTCTTCTGTGTGTGACAATCTCTGCCAAGATACGAGCTATCAAGATTTCCTTGAGCAGCCCATGAGGCACACCATGTGCAGTCAACTGCTATTTTTAATGGTTCTTATCTAAACAGTGACAGATACTATGATGTTTTTCATTTGTATTTAGGAATGCCTAATAAATAATTATGTGAATATGCTTAGAAACTATTAGAACCTGTAAACAACAGCAAAAAGGTGAACTTCAAAAAAAAACCCAAACAAAAACCAAAACTAACCACGAAAAGCAAACAAACATTAATTAGTATATCTGAGAGTATTAATGCAGAGTCTAATCTCAAATTAAAAAAAAAAAAGTCTGGACCTTGGGAATATGCCCTTTTGCTTATAGAAAGATACAGCTTGACTTTCACTCACAAAAACCATTTTTTCTTCATTATTCTGGAAGGAAAATACTCCGCTACCATGCTGCCATGAGGAAGTCTTATTATTTAGTCTTTTTGCAATGTAATAGTAACTTGAATTTTAGGACTCAAATCTTCGATGTTTAGAAATGCCATACCGAATTATAAATCATGACAGCCAGTAAATACTTATATAATAGACTATAATTCAGAAAGGTCTTAAGCTGTTGCAGATCTGGGCATCATTAGGACAACAGTCAAAGTTAAAATGATTGCCAGCTGAACTTTATTGATACTTGCAGATTTCACAGCCAAGCCTCTCAACCGTAGCACACAGCAGCAGTAACAAGTACAGAGACACTTAGGCACACATGAACTGCATTAATACTGTCAGGTGTACTAATTTTAAATGGGGCTTCACTATGCAATGTGGAGATGGACGTTTTGCAGTATTTCTGTGTTTATTGCCCGATTTCTTGGTATATACATGGCAGTGTCTTTGACAGGCTAGTATTTGTCAAAATGGGTAACGTGAATCTTTAATGTCTCTCTTCTGTATTTATGTAATTACTGGTCAACCAGCATGACTCAGAGGGCAGTTTAAAAATCCATTTTGTCACACAAGTATTCATTTGAAAGCACTTTTATTTCTTAAGGAAACTCATGTGTCAGTTTTGTCAAAGCCATTGACAGTCACAGGGAAGTAGGTGGAAAGAACTTTTAGCTAGATACAGTCTAAAAACTTTGCATTATTTTTTTCAATTTGTAGCATTTGGCAAGTCGTTAACTATGATTGCGATTTTTAAATGAGGTGTTCCTTTTACCCTTTCTCACAGGACACTTGCTGTCTGTTGTGATTTTAGTGAGCAGTCATGCTTGAATTAGTTGTCCTTCAACCCATGATCCCTGGGCAATACTTATGCAGCAGAGTTTGTCTTGCTCAGTGCGCAGTAACATGCTTGGGGTAGTAAGAGGAACATCTTGTAATGAAAGGAACAAAGGATTTAAGGATGGTAGTAAATGAAACATCAAGAGAAGAGGTTGCAGCTATTGGAGAAATTGTCATTTGTACCTCAGTGAGAGGCGGTGGCGGGGAGTTCAGGAGAGATTAAACCAAACCCATGGTATCGCATGTGGATTGCACAAGTAGCCTGATTTATTTCTTTCTTTTGTTGTCGTGAAGCTAAGGCTGCCGTCTCTTATTTCTAGAAATACTTACTTGTTTTGAAAGGTTACAGATGCAAAACATGTCTTGTCCATAGAAGCATAAGATTTGCTGTCAATATTCATGTGAAAATGAAATACTTCCTAACAACCTGTAAGAGTTTTAATTTCATTTAAAAATGATTACATTTTCCAGAAATTCAAGTACTGTTCACTACCATCCAGTTGATTTCTTAGACTTTCAGTTTAACAGGAAATAAAATTTATCTGGTGTTTCTGTACTGAAGGCAGTGGAAGAGGTATTTTCTAGTATTATATTGTGAGATATAAAATATGATAACCAAATGATTAGTAGGATATGTTGAATAGCTATTCGTATTGTTGGAAGGGGATACTTCAGCATCTAGTAGGTACTGAAAACGCCCATGCTCAGTGTTTGTTCTTTTAGCTTTTCTTCTACTTCATGATACAAAAGTAGATTCTAGTTACCTTTAAAAAAAAAAAAAAAATAGATGTTTTCTCTACAATAAGTTATTCTAGCTCTATGTTACCTGTGTGATTCTCTCTTTTATCTTCTACTTAAAGTAACCTCACTGCATGTTTAAGATGTGGACTGGTAAAGCATTTATAAAGAATGTTATTGAGTATCCCATTACAGCTTCAGTGTAAGAATTTGGAAAGCTTAATTCCTGCAATCTGTAACTACCCACTGATAGAGCACCATAAATAAAATCCAATGCGCTCATAAAGTTCTCATGAAGCTGGTGAATTCTTCATTTATTTAAATTGAATAAAGCTGATGGTTGTGATTTTGAAATTGCTATGAACCTTACATATAACTACAAAATAGAAGATCTCCTGTTATAACTTAGAATTGAGATTTCTGTTTTAGAAATAGAATGCGGAATTACATTAGCCTTATGGATTGTGTCATCCGATGACAAGAATAAAGATAGTGAATAAAATAGTTAAGATATTTTTAAAAAATCAGTGAATGATATATGTTTCTAAAATAGTTGCATGAAGTCTTGCAAAGTCTAAGAATGTGAAAAGATGAAGGGGTGTTAAAGTAATGCTTTAGGTAGGAGAACCTCAGTGCATTATCTTTCTTCAAACAAATGCAACTTTTCAGAATAATCTGTCTTTTATTATCCTATAATGCATTAGGATGTAGAAACAGCTCTTCTATGTCAGCTTAAAACTTTATCTGCAACAGTGATGAACAATAGGAACAGCAGCAACACTAGCCACTGAGAGATGTCTAGAAAAAGATTTCAAGAACTTCACAAATATACATTGATATTTCCTAGAATATTTTTCTAGCTCTCCAATGAGTGCCCAGGAAATCTTAATGCAAGTTTAGTGCACTACATTTGAACCAGGAGCTTCTTCAGGGTTTAGGTTGTCCTGATACAAGTATCTCATGGTGGATGGAAGCATCGTCTTTGCTTCCTCCAAAACAAGAACTAGGGACTGCCCAGTGGTATCAGCAAGCGAATAAAAAATGAATAGTGGTCACCTCATTGGCTTTGTTAGTTGCTTATAAATTGCTGTCATACCATATGTCATATAAATTCTCTACACTGAAAAGTCCTGGACTGTCTGAGTTTGTGAAAGTTATTTGATACAGTTAATTGCTCTTCTCTGTTCCTCTTTCAAGATTTTTTACATCATTTTCGAGAGTGAGTGGGGTGGAAGCTAGAATTGCAAAAAGTACTTAATATGCAGGAATGTAATGGATTTATGCAGTAACATAATGATAGCTTGTGGTGGCGTGTGTTGTTTGTGATGGTTTGTTTGTTTTTTTCTCCTACGGAGTAGTTTTTAGAGTATGTTCAGCATGTCTTTTGACTGCTAGGGAAATGACAGCTTAGTGTTCGATAGAGCTATCCATTATGGTATGAAGACTTCATTTCCATGCAACAGTGGTCAGTTCAGAGTTTGTGATGCTTTGTTTTTTTTACCATGTCTCTTCTGTTTTGTCTGCATACCACACCTTTTCCTGTCAGTTGGTGCCACAAGGTTCTTGCTATGGTTCTTCATAAATAATCCTCAAGTTTGGTATCCTAGGCAGTCAATTATGTTAAGCAGACCCTTTGTCAAACTACATATTTATGCCTTACTTTTGGTAATTTGTGAAGCTTGTTGAACTGAAGAAAAAGCAAATATTCCAGCAGAATTCCAAAATCTATGCATCTCCAATGTGAAAACTACCTATTTCCTTTTTTCTTCTATGTCCTTTTTTAAAGCCTCTTGCTTATTTGTGTGAGGAAGCTTATTACTAATTCATGGCTGCTTGGATTCTTTAACAGTTGTGGTTTGTTTTGGTTTTTTTTTTTTTAAAGGAATTTTTGTGCAACACCTTTTAGAAAATCAGGTGGACTGTACTAAGCAGTTCTTATGTGCTCACCTACTTCACAGGGCTCAATCTATGTAAGAACAGAAGTCTGTGAGGTATGAATTCCCCTAATAAAAGTTGTGTTAATTCCTGTTCAGTAGATTGTCATACATAGTGCCATACCCAGTGTTGGCATTAGGCTGCTGGTGTATGTTTCCTCGGACTTCCTGTAGAGCCCTTCTTGAAAATTGTCACCTGCATAACTTCAAATTCTGAAATGCAGCATAGGTTTTTAAAGTGAGAAATTACACTTCACAATTAACAACAAGTATTTCAGCTTTTAATTACGGTAGAGCACGTGGGTAGTTTGTTACTGATTCCTTTTGTCAGTGGGTTTTTTTGGGTTTTTTTGGATGCTTTTTTAGAACATTTACCAAGACATCGCTTAGAGAAGGGTTCTAACTTAGGACATTCCCTACACTCTTCACCATAAACTCATGTAAAGGTTTCACAAGGTTTTATACTGTAGCCTTATCTCCTCTGAACACTGCTTTTATGTCTTTGTTTTCCTCAAAGGAGACTCCTTGGAAGTTTTCCCACTCTGGTATCTTTGGAAAAAATGATTCATTATCGGTTTTCATGCTGCTTGCAAATTATTTCTTAAAAATATTTAGTCGTTATGTTAATATTTAATTTGCTGAAGTTCCCGACCATTTCTATTCTTCATAGTGGAATACTTCTCAGCTTTTAAAGGATGTTTTCAGTTTGTTGTTTTGTGGAGGGGAGTTTTATGTTTTGTTCTAGTTTTTTACTCAGCTGCTTTAGCTATGCTGTGGCTTTTCCTTCCATTTTGCTCATGTATTGAGAAGTTTTAAGCCTTTGTTTTGTTCCAGTTTGTTTTAATAACCTACACATTGCCTCTAACATTTTTTTCACTTTCCTGTTCACACTCCACTCTTATGTATTTTCTAATTTTTAACAGCTTTCTTGAAAATGTAAATATATACATTATACATGTATAATATAATCTATACCAAAGATGAGGATAGTGTAATTGTTATACAAAATGGATTCTTCAACCATTTGCCTGGTTTTTGCTGACTCTAGAAAGTGTTACTGCTGAATGTGAGGTTAGGGAGGCAAGTGAATTCTTACTTCATGAGCCTGTGAATAATAAACTTCAGTTGAGATGAAAATACAGAAAGGTTTTTTCAAAATTTGTATTTAATACCAGTTAATACTATCTAGTATTGACAGCACACTTGCTAGGTGGATTCGTTTGCTAGGATCAAATAACAAACACAAAAACTACATAATGATTCTACTGTTTTGCAGTGGTTTAGCTCTTTGTAGCCAGGAAAATGTCTGCAGATTCATAAAGCCTTCAGTTTCTAGAAGAGGAGCAGAGGAAATGGACTTGAAGTTATGTTTATATCCACTGCTAAGGATGAATAAACTTTGAATCTGCTTCTCCCATGGTTAAAAGAATGGGAGAAGATTTCAAAACTCATTGGGGATTACAGTTCAGACTGTGAATAATAACTTGAATTTTAAAATATGTTTGCTTCAAAGTTCTGCTTTCTTTGTAACACTGTCAGCCTTAAGAATGAATCCTGATACCAACTATCAGATCACTTCAGCTTCCTACCTCTGTCCTTGCACTGAATGGAAGCCCAAAAGTGAAAAAACTAATTATGCTAGCGAAAGTGAAATTTGACTTATTTACTTACATCTGAGTCCTGCCAAAAGCTGGCATAGTCCCTATTTGCCAAGGTATTCCTTAGGGTTTGTTTGGGGTTTTTTTTTGGTTGGACAAGTTAGTATCCATTTTAATTGCCTTGTTTGTAGACAAAGAAAGCAAAGATATGATCCTGTTTCTGTTGTAATGTTGGCATGTAAAAAAAATCCATTCTCTTTGAGAAAAAGATCTAGCTACTGGTTCATAAAGATACACACTGCAAAGTAGTCTTGATTTCTCAAGGAGGAGGAAGAGGGGCAAGGCTATAATTGGTAATTTTAGGGTAAAGAGAAGCTATTAAGGTTTCTGAGGGAGACTTTTTTTAAGTTTCTACTAATATCTTTTTGTTACAAATGAGTAAAAGTAACTTGAACACACAAACTGGTATGTAAGAGAGAAATTGAATAATTGAAGTGGTTCAGACACTTGTTCTAAAAATTGGAATATCTAATTTGATATTTAGTGTTTGGAGGCTCAGCCATTAAATAGATGGGTAGTGTTGATTTTGATAAAAACTCTGAATTAGATTCATAAGCAATGGATTCATAATCCTATCATATCCTTGTAGTCTTTTTTAGAAGGTAGACTTCGAAGTATTAATACTTTACTGAAATTAAGTAATTAGTCACTTTTTGTATGGATGTTAATTTAACAGCTTATGTAGCTTCTTTTTAGTTTATTATTTGTATCAGTAGTCTACATGTCTGACTGGATACAAAAAATGTTGAGGTCTGTTTCACTTTACCACATTCAGAGAGCTGAGGAAGGCTGAGTCACCTGGGTTGGCTCAGTTCCATGAGAAGCGACTGACCTAGATGATGTCAGTAAAGTTTATCCTAAATTCAGTAGTTTTTGAAACTTGCACAAAAATGTTATATGCAGGGGAGAACTTTATTTTTTTTCAGAATGAAATGCTTATTAGACTGACTAGAAATGAATACCAATAACCATTAACAAAACTGATGAGTGATTTTTTATTATTATTATTTTTTAATGAGTGTTTCAAGTATTTTCAGTAACTACTGATAAAGATACATTTCAGCAAGCAGTGTGGGCTCAGGATATCTGAAACCACACAAATTGTTCATGGAAATAGCTGGATCAATTCCTCACTGCTTTTCAGTATGTCACCAGCTTAGACTTAGTGAATCACTGTTTCTTGTTGGTTTTATTTTGTTTTATTTTTTCCCCTCAGGTAGTATCTGTAGGGACCAGATTTAAACAAATAACCCTAAACCACAAATAAAAACTGAAATCAAATGAACAAACCACCTACAAAAAATCCCGCCTTTTCCCCTTCATAAACTGATAATTTGAACTGCAATGCTTTTGCTGATTAATAAAACAATGGGAAGATAACAGGATGGGTGTCTCATATGTCAGAGAACGTGGACCTGGTTTAAATCATGTTTCTACAGTGTGCCAGAAACAGAAGGAAATGTGGCAATGGTGCTGAGAGCAGAAGATGGTAACTCTGTTTTTATAAATGGATATAATGTTATTATCTTCTGAAAAATACAATAAAAATGGTTATTATTATGCAAAATTTTTCCCCAGTGAAGAAGCTGGTAAAGAGTTCAGAGAGGCATACAAAGAGCAGGCATGAATATTTGCCTTTTAACAGTGATGTCTGGAAATTTTTTCTTTTTATTTTCTGCTTTATTTTTGCATGTTTAGAGAGTTTTTGAGATAATGTTAATATCTGCAAATTTTTCTGTATAAATTTATTATAATAATCTGAAAATTTTAGTTTAAAATTTTAAAAGATAAATTATGGGAAATATTGAGATTCTTGGTATATACTTGAGCTTTTGATAAAATAAACTGAATCCCAAAGAACAGGTGAAACACGGCAATGGAACTGAACTCTTGTGAGAATTGTCAAGAAACTGCAGAGCAGCCATGTTGTTTCCTTTTCTGTCATAAACCAGCAAGTGTTGGGTGAATGCACAGTATCCTCAACCAGTAGGATTCTTGAGACACATGGAGGTTGAGAGCTTTCAAAGAGATTGAAGCGATACTACAAAATATGCTAAGTGCACTGTTGGTCCTTCTGGTTTACTTTGGTCAAATAAAAGCAGAGCTTTTTCTAAAGTCCTCTGAGTAGAGCTGGAACAGTGTGTGCAACTGTTGCCTGTTATCAAATCAGTATATTTTCTTTTTTCAGCACTGCAGGGCCTTCACTGTTTCTGAAGGTTAGAAGGCTGGGCCAAATCTGTCAGTCAATGGTCATCTTTTTGCTGCTTATTGGGATAAGAGTATGTGGAAATTTTATTCTAGTATTTAAAACATTATAAGCAGCATTATACTCAATTCTAAATTAATATGTTGTCGCTATGGCTAAAAGAAATATGAACCTTGCTCTGCCAGTCCAATAGTATGTTATATATTCTGGCATATTCAAAACAGTGAGCAGTACATCCTTTCCTTCCATGTCTAATTAGTGGCCTCCTTGCTGCAGTGTGTGGCCACTGAAGTGCTAACCCAGTTCACTTGCAGTTGTTGATCATCCTTCATCTGGTGCTGCATTGTGTCATCTGTCATAACTCATGAATTGTGACCTAGAGTGATTGCTTTGGATACTGCCCTGTGTCTTATTTCCTTAAATCCTGGTGATTCTCCCTTCACTGAGCTGTGAGGCTGCTAATGATATTCCCATTGACTGCTCATCCAAAAAAAAACCCCACAACACGTCAGTACTGACACCAGTGCACAGAACAGAGCACAAATAGAAACATACTTGGCATGTGTTTTCTTTTTGTGACTGATATTAGACCAAAAGGGAGTCTTCAAGTGAAGTACTGGCAGGCTGTCCTACTGCATGTATCAGTCAGCTGCTGTGTGTAGTGCTAACCTTGCAGCATGATTAAATATCACACCTCCTCCTTCCACTAGCTGAGATTAATACAGTATTGTGGTATCTGCTTAATACTCACTGCCTCAAACACTGTCCTTGCTTAAATAGACTACCTTTATATCATTCTTTCTCCTCTTTGGAACATCTGGTATTTTTTATGATCAGTACATGCAAAATGAGCTCAGCATATGTTCCTACAGGACCTACTGCAGGAAAATAGAATGGCAGACTTAACTAATTCAGCAGGTGTCACCCTGTGGAAGTAGAGGAAAAGCTGGTCATTGACCCCTCAGGCATGTTTTTCTGAATTGTGCAGCTGCTATTATCTATGGATCAGAGACCATCCTACACTTGGTATCACTTTCATAGTCTCTGCAGAGTATTTTAGGATTGTGTTTGTCGTGGTGTTTGTAGTGGTTTGGTTTTGTTTTGGGGTTTTTTTGTTTGTTTGTATTGTTGTGGGGTTTTTGTAGTTGTTGTTCTGTGTTTTGTTCTGTTTTGTTTTCTTAAACTGACCTGAAACCAGTTGGATTGTGTCTGCAATGCTGAAGGGATTCAAGGTTATTTGGGGATGCTTTTACAATTACTTTAATTCTGGTGGGTTTTTTTTTATTTTTTAGGGAATCAGCTGAACAAAGAGTGGAAATGTAGGTGGGACTATCTTGTGAAAAATAATGTCTGGAGCAACTGTTGCTTTATGACATAAAGTAGGGGAAGACTTGTGTCACCAGACATGAAACTGGTGATGAAGCAGTAGTCTCTCAGTAGCTAGTAATTTGACTCTTTTTTTCAAAGCCTCTGAAGGCTCTTTTTATGTGAAGATGTCACATGCTGTGAAATGATGTTATTTTAACTCTTCCTGAAAGTTTTTTCCATGTTACATACTAAACATCCGGTTGGTTAAAGGTTCGACAGATTTGAAATATCTCTAGGCTGATTTAGTTACTTAGAGTATAGAGAGGTCATTCTGCTTTCTGTCATAGCTGAGCTAGAGTTGTTGGAGTTAATAGGCATCTAATAGTATTCTTTTTTCCATGAGTTTTATAATAATTTCTTCACTAGTATGTATTGAAAGATACATAGTGGTGACTGGAAAAGAAAATTTTGGTAGATGTCAATTGGAGATTTGCCTCATGTTGCTTCTTCCTTTGGATACTCTTAATATTTGTTTTTGCTATTTCCCCTTTAAATGTAATTGGGATTTTATCTGGAACTAAATCACCCTGAAGAGCTTTGGTCAGATTTCCCTCTACTTTAGTATACTGGAATCTTCCCCTGCCCCTGATATTCTTTAAATTCTAAATACACACTAAAAAGGAAATGTTTTCTTCTAATAATATGAAAATCATATGTATTATATGATTGTTATAGAAATAGTGAAGAGTATAGAGTAGTGGGGAAAAAAACCCAATGATCTGGTGCCTTTGGAAGTCCTAAAATAGATGTAATCTGTGGTTGTTTTTTTTTTTTTCAGGAGTCTCGTCCCTACATCCTAATTCTCATGAATAATCTAGCTTGTTTTTGTAAATTCCAAGATAATTTAACACTTTGACAGTGTACACTGGGGTAACACTTCCAAGGAAAGGTGAACCTTGTGTTTTAGCTGATACATTTATTGTAAGAAATCAACCTATCACATTTTAGTTATTAAAGAGCTATAGCTAACATGGGAGCAGCATAAAAGCGTAAGAGTTGGAAGTCATTTAATGTATTGATGTTTTCCCAATGCACCATTATTACAAGAACATCTGTTTTAAGTAGTGATGTGTTGATCAACTGTGGAAATTCTGTGTTCAGTGGCTCTTGACACTTCTCATTTCTCCCATGTGGAGGAGTGATGAAGTGGCTGAAAATAGAGCTGCAGTTTAAAGTACAGATGGACATTGATTCAAAACCTCAGGGAAGAAACCCTGTAATGTTGCCTGGAGTTAGGTATATCTGTCTGGTTTTAAACATTGGGACTTTTATTTGTAGCTCTGTATTTTTGATGTCCATTCAATGAGAAAACAATGCATGTTGCTGTGGCTAATATGTAACTGTGCAGGAGCAAACAGACTTAGTGAACATTAAACTAAGGTGGGTACAACACTCAAAGTTCAAGTGAGTGCAAGAAAGTTCTTAAAATCTAGTGATTTTTCAGTACCAGTGAGTCACAAGTATGTATTGCACACCTGGTTAAACCTAGCTGATTTTAACTGATATTTAGCTGTATTCTCCACATTTGTCAAAGCACACTTATTCTTTCTTTAAATCTGGTACTGAAAAGAGAAATGTGATTAGCTTCAAAGATTGAGCTGTGGATTTCTGATGTCTGGAGCTCTGAGAAGTATATGCCATCTGTCTTGGCATATTGACTGGCTATAGAGAGGCCACACTTCAATTATAATATGATAAATTGAGAATGTTGTTGTGGAAGGACCATTTGTTGTCTGTAATAAATCAGTTCTTGATTTATGCTGGTGCACCTGTTATGTGGTAAGGTTATTGTCAAAAGTAGCTTCAGAAACACTTGCACCCATACTCAGATCTACACATAAGTTTTTCCCAAGTCTTGTAGATAAAAAATATCATCTGCTTTGGGGTTTTATACCTTTTCTAACTCCGTAATAAGTGTCACAAAATGGAGAGAACTGGTCAGCAGGGAGCAGGCTTCTAACTTGAGCGTGCATCAGCTTGTCTGATGCAGGGCACAAGCGGGTTGCTGTTGCATCTAGTATGTGCTTGAGGGATGCCTATCTTAGAAAGGAGACTCTTAGAAGTAAAAAGCAGATGTCTCATCTCTACAGCCAGATGACTGAGTGATAAATTATCTGAAGGGAATCACAATCAAACGTATTTATAGTTTGATTTACTGATAAACCCTTGTTTTAATGCAATATGACTGAATCTTAATCCAGTATCTTCAACAAAGATGTTTGCTGTAACTGCTGTTATAGACATGCAGCTTCACTCTCATGTACAAAATCAGATCTTCCAGCACTCTAGAGCACAAGTAGCATTTAGCAGAATTAAATATGAATGTTACAGAATTTGTAGTCCTACAGGCTGCTGTCAGTTCTCTGGAACATGAATGACCCTGATCGAACAGGTATGAAATTGCATTGAATTCAAAGTTGAGCACAGTGTAACTGAAGTACTTTGCAGGACAACAGACAAAATGCTTGGAGCTGTAGTGAATTGACCTATAAATGTTTTAGTGCCGTGACTGGTTGCTTGAAAAGTTGCTTGAGTATGTTTGGATCTTCGTTATTCCGTTAGTGAAAATCCTTAAAACATGAACAAAATGTGTGCTGGGAAAATACACCTGCAAGAATGATTGTAGATATATTTAATGTGAAGTCTTGGAAAAGAAGGATAATTAAGGTATTTGCTTTATGTAGTTCTAAATCTAAATCACAACATGCTTTAATTCCTGAGTAAATTTGGTGATAATGGTCCATCTTCACATACAGTTTGTTTTATTTAGAAATTTATAACTCTTAATAAAAAAATAATTCATATAAATATTAATAAATTCCTCCAATTAAATAGTTAACTTTGAATGAAATTTTAGAAGAAAGTTATCATCAACACAACTTTGAAATGCTTTTATTTTTCATATTTCAAAAAGTTATTAATTGCTAATTATAATGTTTCTCGGTAAATAGAAGTTGTAGAATGAAAGACAGATGTGGTTCTTTTGTTTTCAGAGGAAAATGGCCAGAAACTCATGATTCAGGACTTTTACTTGAAACTTACTTAGACAGTAATACTATATTAAAGGGAATATATTGGTGAAAAGATTAATCATATAGGGCACATGGATATTTCTTTTGGAGTTCTCTCCAGAGATTTTTGCCTTGTCAATGAACAAGCACTGTATTTTGAGCCTGAGCCAGGTATGCCAGATCAGGTCTCCAGAAAATCAAAATAAGTGATTGTGAAACAGTTGTGGTGTTGTCAAGGAGAAAACACAATGAATGAAATTGTATCTTTTCAGTGATTGTATTATTATGTCATCATAGGAACAGAAAAAAATAATGTTATCTGAAATCCTTCTGGCATTGCAAATTTCTTTAGTGGTTATGTGGGGCACCGTGGGGTCTGAAATGCTGTACCTTTGAATCCCTTTGGAGTTGAGCAGAAGAAGGTGCATTATTCATATGGAAACCATTCTTTTCTTGTGCTGTCTGCTTTTCAACTGGATAAATTCCACAGGAAAGAAAGATGTCACTGATTTATGTATTTGCTACAAATATGAAGGGAGTGGTAGTTGTGCTGTGTTCATCTGTGCAAGCATGGAACAATTTAGCCCACAGCATTTTCAGTATCTTCAGTAATCTCTAATGTTTGGTGTGTGGTTTTTGTTTGGTTGTGGTTTTGTTGTCTGTTTTTTTGGGGTTTGTTCGGTTGGGGTTTTTTGTTTTGTTTGTTTGTTTTTGTTGTTGTTGTTTTGTGATTTTTTTTTTTTTTTTTTTTAATTAATCTACTCTGGCTAGATGGCTTATTTCATCTTTTGGCAATATTTGCCTAAAAAAGCCCTTTAAATTTTTGTTACAGCTGTTCAGCATTTTATCCATAGCATACCATTTATTGATTAGTTCCATTAGGCATGAGGTGCTATTTCTGAGCCTATTGTGGTTTCATTTCTGTAACTATTTTTTTTTTTCTATTAACCTCCTTCCCCCCACCATACACACTTTACAGCATAGAAGTCCTGATATCATGTCTCTTTTGCATATTTTTGGGGACTGACAGATGGCCTGCTAACCTTGCTGCATCAGTGTGCTTCCTGAGCCAAAATCCCCATAATGTATCGTTCGGAATTTTGGCAGTCGGTGTTTTCAGGTACTTTGCTTCTTCACGTACAAAACCCAGAAGTGTTTCAAAAGATCCTGATGTGTATCAAAGTCCATCAGAGCTCTGACACTCCCTTTAGAAAGCATGATAACCTGCTTCTAAAGGATTCATGTAAGCTCGTTTTGAAAAAAAAAAAAAAAAAAACACATTAGCATTCTTGTTATCATTGTAATAAGATTCTAATAAAATCTGGACCAATATATTTACATTGCTTACTGACTTTTTAAAATGGGCTTTATTTTCTTGTCTAATCCCATATTATACATTATCAGATTTATTAGAAGAAAACATTAATTAAACACAATCAACTGGTCATCCTTCCAGTGCTTTTTGCTGTGCGATTTACAGTGGTGTTCACCTTAAAACCTGCTGTTTACTGCCATTTATTGTGGTTGTTTGTTAAAATAGAGGAGCTAACTGTACAGACACTTTTGAGATTAAATGACACTTTTTATGATTTTGAGCAGTCGAGCTGCAGCCACTAAGCCCTGTAAGTCCTCTTCCTTTCATTTTCCAGTACAGTAAGTTGAATAAACACAGTACTCTTCAAATCAGTAGGTTTATATGAAACTTTAAGGTTATACTCAAGGCTTTGCTGTTCAACTGTGATAGCAAGTTCTTTCAACTCCTTCAAATTCTTTTTCCCCGACTTTCACACTTCTGAAGTTGTAAGTAATGAATGGGCCTTCATATCTTTTGACTGATCTTCCAGAAAATGTTTTAATTTACAATTAAAGGAGAAATCTTTGATGTTGTTGGCATACATATGTTAAGTGGACGATAAATAATGCCTCTTTCAGACTTTTCAAGGTTGAGGTATTCTGCATGTGATACGCACTTGCTGCAAAATGGAACCTGTTTTTAGATATAGGATTTTACTTTTTTTAAGTGCCAAATGCTGTCTATAACTTTTTCATCTATTGTTATGTATATTCGCAACAGATCATTTGGCTGTCGATTCCTGACTTGCACACTAAATGTAGTGTTTGTTTAAATTAAGCACAGATATTGTGAAGTTTCTTTACATCATATCAATAAAATACCACGCTGCAAATCTGAGCAAGTAGCGTGCTTCAGTTACAATGGAGAAACATACTTATTAAGACAAGTTTTAAAGTTAATCTCCTGAATTTTCAGAAAGTGCGACTTCTGCAAAAGTAACTTATAGTTGCATATGTTTTACCAGTGTTATTTATATGGCAAGATCTTTTATTGTCTGCATCTGTCATGGGCCCCATTTCTGATTTTTGTTTCTGAATATTTTTTTCATAAAGTCTTTCTACTTTTCATACAGAAAACCTCCTGCTGCTGTTGTCATAGGTGAATGGAAAGCTGTATAAGTAGCATACCGTTTTTATTAAAGTAGCAAGCTGAATGTATTGCAGGACAAAGTTTCTGTAAAGCTGTCTGGTTTCTCCAGTTCTCATGTATTTTGCACTACTCAATCTTTGTGATTCTTTTTTTTTTCTTTCAATTTAGTGCATGTATGGTCTATAATAGTTTTGCTTTTAATAGAGGTAGAGCTGTATAAATATATAACAAACAGGCATTATAAAGCATGCAAAACTAAAGCAGTATTTTAAATGAAGCTGGAGAACTGATGTTTATCCCTGCAGTTAATTCAAATGAGGGGTGGAAAATCCCTCAAACCCATCAAAGCCTTGTGTAGTAATGATAGAGGTGGGATGACAAGGAAATCTTGTGAAGAAACCTGTAGTAGTTTATAATTATATGTTAGGAACTTAGCCTTGATAGCATTTGAGCCAGTTAACACTGAACCAAACTAGGTCCCAAGCAGTGAACTATACTGGGGTTATAATGCTCAGTCTTTCGGCAGAGAGCCTTCCCAAGCCAATTTGAGTATCTCTGTATCTCTTGAAGATAATGAGAATTGATCCATTTGATATGTTCTCAGTGGAATATGATTTTATGAAAATGGTCACCAGCATCACACTGGCAACCCTGGTTTGACAGGAGATAAGACCAGGTACTGATAGTTTGGTTTTTTTCTGCTACTGGGCAGGCTCTCACAAGTGCTTTATTGGATTTTTGTAGTAGAACTTGCACCATATTGTACTTTTCGTCTTCAAGCATGTCTCATAGACCAGTTGCATCTCCTGCACCAGATTTGTGTGCTGAAAATGATGGTAACAGTCTTCTGTGGACTACGTTTGGAATGAACTCTGATTATTTGGTTTATTTTTTGGTTAGATTGTAGTCGTTCCTATCGTATTTTCGTCAACAGCTGTGTGAATTGTATATGATGAGAATAAATCTATTGAATACCATAAGAATTGCATTTCCTTTGCAGTTTCTTGATGTATTCTATGCTTGAATTGCGTACCAGTAACTGGTCATGTGCTGTGAGACGAGCACATTGCCCTTAGCAGTGTAATTTTGTAAGAATGTTGTTAGACTGATTGCATATCAAAGACATTAATTTCACCAAATGGAGAAATGAAGGCTGAGGATGATACTTAAAATAAGGCAAGCTTCCATTTGGAACGAAAGGAGTAAAAAGGATTAGCGGAATTATATTGAATAATGAACATTTTATCACTGCTGGGGCAAAAATTACATCAAAAATGTCTGTGCCCTGCAGTGAGATTCTTAGAGTTCCAAATTTAACACCTGAAAATGAATAATGAGACATGACTGTATTGTTATGTTTATGTAGTGACTTCTGAGCACTTTGCTCTACAGAGCAAAACATAGTGAGAAATGACGTCTTGAAACTGAAACCTGACTAATCCTAACCAGAAATCAAATGCTGTGAAAAAGTCATGGAATTAATGGTTGCAATTTGGCTCACATTTAGGTATTTGCTATGTGGAAGTTGGAATGGTTATCCGTAGCAGAGAAGTCTTAAGATATTATTGCTTGTACAATGTTCTGGGAGCTTAATGGATTGTATCTGCCCAGCTTATTTAATTATAAAAGTACACCAATGTAATTCATAAAATTCTTGTCACACATCCTATCTGGCAGCTCAAGACATAAAAGCAACTCAGGGACTTGAGCAGTAAAGTTTTATAGCAGTAATAGAACCTTGTTTCCTATACTGATCTCCAGTTTTTGCCTGTCTGAAAGCAGTCATTATAGGAGCTGTCAAGAGGACAGGAAACAAGATGTTCTATTCTTCCCATTGTGTAATGAAGATATATGCAGCTACATGTGAATTAAGATGGAAGAAGAAAAATAATACACACTGAAGAAATAGAAATTCCTATATTATTGGAAAATGTGGGGTCATATGGTGGATCACAGTTACCATGGTCATTATTACCACATATTATGCTTAACATTTCGGAACTTATTGTATTTCCCATTTGGATCAAATTAAATACATACATCATTCTAACAAACCTCTCCCAGAAGATCGTGAACTTTGGAACTGGGGAAAGGAATTAATGGCAGTGTATTTCATATTGGTGTTCCTCTGTCTATTGATTCAATTATTTTCCCATAAAGAATTTACGGTTCCTAAACAATAGATGTTGGTCAGCTTGTGAATACACGTTGCTGAAGGTGGAGTGAAAAATGACCTTCAAATACAATAAACTCAACGGCTATTATTTATCTTATTGTCAAAGAGACAAGCCTAATAACCCATTTCCAAGCAAGAGGGAAAGATTGCTAGGACACAGTTGAATTGCAGTGCCAAAATCTTACGATCAAGAGCTGATCTCAAATGAAGATGAGTCTGAGATACCGAAGCATGGTAGTTCATCAGCAAGACTTGTGACTGAGGGGAAACCACGGTGAAAGATAGCTGTCCTTAAAACAAGTATTGAATGCAGTCATAATAATCTATCCCTTCTTGTTTGTTTGTTTTTTCAAAGTGAAGTTGACTTCTATAAAATTATCTACTTAATAGCTAAGGAAATGGCTCACAGAAAGGTTTTGTTTAAACAATTGCAAGTTAAACCAGTTCTAGCATATATAGAGGATTTCTGTGCCAAGTAATACATTTCTGAGGAGACACCGGCTAAGTAACAATGTATTCACAAGTGGTCACCATTTTTCTGTTTATAGTCATTTATGAAACAAACAAACAAACAAAAAAAATCACTTTACCCTAATTAAATGCAGAGTGTTTGGTCTTTTTTTCTCTTTTAAGAGGACTTTCATTTCTGTTCAGAAACATATTTGCTGTTTTGTGTATACATATTATTTAAGCAGGCTTGGGTTCACCTACAGAGTGCTTTAGGGGAGGTGGGGAGAATTCTTTGTTTCTATGTGTTAAAAATCTTCTTACAAAGTTTCATAAGAAATAGTGAAGACTTCACTTCTGTTGAATCCACATACAGAGCCAAAATAAGTATACTGTGGAATTCAATGTTGAAATTCATCTTTACAAACTTTAATATGTGGCTTATGCAGATTCATACATGTAATTCCCAAGCTATCCATGTACAGCTGTAACTTCATATGTTTAGATGAAATGTGGATGCAAGGATTGCTACTTACTATAAAAAAAAAATCCCTATCTGCCCTATTTAGAGGGAGAAAATGGAAAAATTACCTTGTTTCTATTTAGAAAAAACACTTAAAGTGAGTACTACACTTAAATAGTGCATTGCTGATATCTACTGTGTAATGTAGGGAAGTATTATAAGAGTAGCAGCTGGATAATTATTTTTTTAAGAATTTTCAGTGTCTTGTAGTAAATATGGAAAAGTGTTTCCTAAATGAATTTAACTTTGCAAACTGTGGGGAAATGTAGCTTAGAAATACCAGGTTTGTCTGCCTCTAGGATATACAGTGATTCTGTGGCACAATTGGTTGGTAAGGATGAGACTGCATAGCTCATTTAGGCTACATAGCTTGGACTGCAACCCCTGCTGTCACCCTAGGAAAAAAAATATATATTTCCAGTTGATACTAGGTCTGCCACCCACTGAGTAACAGGGCTGAGTGCCACTTGGGTGTCAGTGTTAAATTGGAGCAGTTTTCTGGACTTGGTGGAATCTAGGCCATAGCCAAAGACATTGAAAATGCAGAAATGGAGTGAGCACCTGGTGACTGTTAATTGAACAGGCTGAGGCAGGTAGGGAAACAATACCCATATAATAAGAAAATCACCAGAGAATAGTGTAGGGAAAATCCTCCCATGTCTGCGTATTTTCCTCTACTGAAACTTCTAGTTGTGTGAATTTCAGACCTATCCTATTGCTTTACTTTTGCCAGATGTTTTACAGATTAGTACAATTATGAGCAGGCAATGGAAATAGTATCCTGACTGAAAAGCAAAGCAAGCAAATACCTTTGGGTATTTTGGTGTTAACAAATAGTGAAAGTTTATAAATTAACAGTTTACATCCATTTTCACATGGATAATAAATATTTATGTGAGATTTTTGCCCCTCTTAGGAATTATGTCAAGTAATAATATGTGCAATTTAGAGTTGGAATACGTACAGCAATGTCAAAGATGGGGTTTAAACTATTCTAGCCTGTTATGGAGCTGCAAAGGGAAAAAAACTTTCTGCATCTTTTTTCTCCTTCAGCTGAATTGCTGTAGGACCATTTGTGTGACCACATCCCAGCAGCAGCATGCTGAGATCTGATCTCGTCCTTCATTGATGGAATGAAAAATTCGGTCTTGTACATGGTTAATTATGTATTACAATTAAGCTTTTCACTTTACAGTCCTAGCAGCTCTCATCATCCACCCTTCTCTTATATATCACTTTATGCTACAGAGATGTTCAAAAACTTGCATAGTGCCAGTTCCTTCATAAAACAGAGATATACTTTTCTCCTAATTAAAGTTCTTCAGCTGTCAGCTACCAGAAGAAACTTTGTTGATCATAACTTGAGAACCAGGCTCCTCTTCTTCTAAAGCTTTGTACTGCTCTTGAGCTAAGACATGCTTTACATCACTGTAGTATTATAATAGTTAATTAAGTTTCTCTAACTTTTGCTTTAATTTAGCAGATAGGTTCAAAGTATTAGATGTATTCTTCCAGACTGGTTCTCAGGGAATAGCTTTGTATTTCCACCACATTTCCACATTAAACAGAAGAAAGTGCTATAGTGATGAATTTAAAGGGTTTTGCCACTCTCCTCCACAAGCTGGGAGTTCTTCAGCTTTTAGCATCCTTTTGAATAATGCTTGAAATGGGACTGTTACCATTTGGAGTTCACTGCATTCCAGAGCAGAGCAATGCTCTCGTTACTTCTAAATCATTCTTCTGTCAGGAGAAGTGAGGAAAAAAGCAGGATTCAGCTGTCAGCCTGGTATGCTGTGTGGTTGATGGGCCTCTAAAGTGGTAAAAGATGATGTGTTTTCTGAGTCCCAACAGGTGAATTCTGCAAGAAGAGAGGTTTGTGTATTTTGCAAGACAGAGTGCTGGGGTGTACTGAAAAAGCTTAAAACTTACTAAGGAAACTTTAATAAAGTATGGATGACAAGATTTACCAGGAGCTGTCTTCATAAACTGTCAGTTGCCATCATCTACTTTTATTTCCCTCTATAGCTTTAAGGTTACTTCTTGTTGACAGGCCTGTGTTGTAATGTATGCCCTGCATTTGATTGAAAAAATATTTATGTATTGCTCATGTTCTTTGCTCTTGAAGCTTTCTTGCTCAGCTATCTTGGTGGATGATAAGAGGTGGTAAGGACTGGCATGCCATTAGATTTTACCTAAGAAGTCTGGGGACACACACACGACCCCTATCCTATTCTGTGACTAAGTTGATTTCAAGACATTAGGGGTGATAATTCAGTAGTCTGACTTGGATAATCTATTGAGATGGGGACTGTGTTTATATCCAGGAGCGTAGACATGGATTGTAGTAGTTATGCACGTGTGGATGAAGTTTAATAATTCCTTTTCTTCCTTTAAGTGTTGCGTGTTTTATTTTAAAAGGAAATAACAATAATTACTCTGAGTTTTAAAAGCAGTTGTTTTCAACACATCAGAAAAGTTTAACTCGCTTGGCTGTGAATTTCTTTGTTTCAGCTAAGTACTCCATTTAATGCCCACCACGTGAACCAATTTCTCCTTTCTACTTCAGAGGGCAACCTCTCGATCTCATCAATGCCACCAGCAGGGGTTGCTTGGAAAAAAGTCACCTTTCTGTGAGAAATGAGTGTGCTTCTTACGCGAGCCCTTAGAGGAGGGTGGTCTAGAGGCTGAAATATTGCATTTTGCAGCAGCATGTGGCAGTACGTGCATCCTGATTCAGCAGTGCCCCTGTGGGCAGCATGCAAGTAATCCCATGATGTCAACAGAGTTACTTTGAACTTCACAAAAATGTTCAAGGTACTCTGCTAGATGGAGATTATACTTCTGTTAATTGTGGTACTGAAACGCTTCCGTATGCACACATGAAATGCAGTTTGTTAGCTCAATTTAAAAAAGTGATTTTGCAAGCTCTGAAATTGTTCATCTGGTATCAGTAGTAATAGAGATAGCCATAGCAAACAAAATAATACATAAAGAGTAAACTGTGTTACCCTAAAACTGAAGGAAGACAGGCTGAGCTGACAAGCTTTAATTGTATCATAGAATACTGAGTTGGAAAGGACCACAAGGATCATCTTGTTCAACGTTTCTTGCCAGAAGCATGATCTGGACAAGAACGCCCAGCACTCTGTCCAGCTGAATCTTAAGTGTTAAGCCTTGGGAAACCCACCACTTCCCTGGAGAGATTATTGCAGTGGCTGATTGTTCTCATCATAAAACATTTCTCTCTTACCTCCAGGAGTAACTTGTACCTGTTGCCCCTTGTCTTTTCATTGTGACTCCTTATAAAAAGGTAATCTCTGTCTTCTTTGTAACCACCCTTTAAATAGTGGAACATGGTGATGAGATCTTCCCTAAACCTTCTTTTCTCAAGACTGAACAAGCCTATTTCTCTCAGTCTTTCCTGATATGGTAGCTTCCCAGTCCTTTGATCATCTTTATATCTCTTCCCTGGATCCTCTCCAGCCTGTCCACATACTTTTGGTAGCTGAAGTTCATTTCTTCTTGAATTTGTTGCTTTGAATTAAAGAATATTTTCTTTAGGTATTAGGAATTTCTGAAGTTCCTCTTGCTATTTTATCTTTGCCTTGTATGTAAACTAGGTTTGAATTCATAACAGTAGTCTGTTCTGCAGTTTTAAAATATCCTACTTATACTCCACAGATGCACTGTCTCTACTTACAGTGGTTTTGACCTGCCTGCCCACATGTAAATCCAAGATTTGGGACGTGTGGTTTGAGATCACTTCTTGCTTATTTAATTTGGGTTACTGAGGGAAGAAATAAAAATAGAAGATGAGGGAGCCTGACTTGGTATTGAAGACTAGTTCAGAATTTGTTAAATTCAGGTTTTATTGCAGACAGTGCCACGATTTTCCTGTATAGTTGTAGAAAATTGCCTGGTATGTGTCTTCTCCTCAGCTTCCCAAGGGAGAAGATGGATAGTGGTGACAAATTTCTCTTATGGAAATAGGGTCATACGAGCACTTGGAGATGTGGTGTTCCATCCCCCACCCCCCACACACACACACATACAAAAACCCTCCTATATTTGTATTGGATCACTAGAAGTGGCTTACCCAGCCTAAAAGGGAAGGTGTTGCAACAAAGCAGATAGGTGTCAATCATTTTCCCCTGACAACTGATAGTGTTCTCAGAGTTCAGCTCAGGGTAGCAGTTTGAGTGAAGCTGCACTAGACCCTTTCTACAACAATATAACAACCAGGAGGGTTGACAACTGCTGCCATGTCGGCGACACGTGTTGATTAATGTCCTCTGTAGAAAATTTGTGAGGTTGGTGGCATAGGGACATTAAAGTCATTCTTCTTGTCTGAAGTAAACGCTGCATGGTCTTCCCTTCCCAGTGTTTTTCAGACTATTGTTCTTATACATCAAACCAGTTGTCTTTTGTTGCACTGATGTAGACACATAAAAATTGAATTAATTGTGGTATGAATTACATTGGAGAAACCAGTAGGAATCAAATTTCTGTGCTGTTTAAGTCCAAGGGGCAATAGAAAAATTCAAAACAAACCAATATTGTGAGACTTAAATTCAGCAAGCTAAATTTTTTGCAGCAATTACTGTTGAACTTACCTATTTTCCTATCAAGAAACAGTATCTTGATAGAGAAATAGGTATCTGTGGCTTTTGTTTTGTCTTGCTCAGATTAAAAAATGCAGGAGGGGGAAATTTGTGTTGTCTCTCTTGATAGGATTGAAGAGAGTATTTTTTCCTCCTATGAGGTTGATAGATACCATTAGTAAACTGGTCTGGTTTTACAGCATTGTGATTGTATGGATGGTTTAGGCAAGTTACTTTCTGTATCAGGTTCATGTATATTTGCAAAATTTAATAGAGGTAGATATCATTTATGATTTTGTACTGGTTTTGTCCACCTCAGAATTAACAGAACATGTAGATTATGTTTATTGTACTTTTTCTATTTGTCTAACGGATGTTAATCAAATAATTTGAAATATATTAGAAAAAGAATACTGGGGAGAGAATGCTGTTTCCAAGTTCCAGACTGTAGAGTTTATGAAAAATAATTTTAAATACAGGAAATGCCACCAGTGGACTAAAATGAAGAGCCTAGAAATTACAGCAGAATATATTCTGTGTATTACAGTAAAATAATCAGTGAGAACACTGAGTGAGATCCTTTTATATCATTCTTTTAAAATCATTCTTTGTCACAGTAATAGAATGGACATGAAATTCCTTTGAGGTAATTTGAATTATGGGACAGTAATATATAGTGTAATATACTGGCAGTGCAATACGTCAGAGGCCTGACATTAAGACAGAGGATAAACCCTATCTTAAAGTATAGCTCTATTAAATTGATATTATTTAAATGCATTTATGTATTTTATAAAAATACATTTCTTTTGGAGTATGGTTCTGCATTTTCTTGTTTCAGTTTGTCTGTAGTGAAACTGGTCCTTTAAGAAGCTTGAAGTAGATCGCAGCATTTCTGTGTGGAACACAGGCAATTTGGTTGGGAATGGGTGGTAGCAGCTGACAGAGATCAACATAGCTCCCTTTCTCCCCTTCATAATTCCTTTACACAAATATTTGTCAGTTTACTTGTTATGGAGGTCTCATCATAGTGATAAGCTCCTAGCAGAACACCTCGTTGTTTTCCATGAAAGAGCATGATAGTAACTATAAGTGCATATTTGAAGCCAAGACAAAAAAGTTTTTACTACTCCTTCCCCCCACTGGCGCTTGATATAAGGAAGAGAATTTAAATTTCCTTGTAGTTGTGCAGAAGACTATTTAGTGGATTATAAATCAGAGAACATACTACATTTCTGCCAATGTGATGAAGACAATATATTTATGCAAACATCCTTAACAGCTGGGGAAATTTGATAACTGTGAACATACAGAAGGCTGCACAGAGATAGCAGCTGAAGTGTCATGTTGTCTTTTTCTTAAACAGTTGCTCCTTCAAGTATCATATTCAGTTTATACTAACTGATAAAGCTGTCCTTTTCCAATAAGCACTGGGTGGAGCAGAGTCAGTTTGTGTAAGGATGGTTTACGCTCACTTGTGGTATTCCTATCAGAGATGAACCTTGAGAGATGTAGAGAGGTTTTTTCCTCTCCATTTTTCAGGATGCTATCTTTGAGACAAATGACAGATTCTATTTCAGCCAGATTGAAAATGTACTTGGGGAGTTAGTATTATTAAAAGAAATAAAACTCTCTCTCAAACAAAAGAAGGTTATCTCTTAGACTAATACATTGGTTGCATAGTACAATACTAGTAGCAGTAGGAATATGCATGCAAAAATACATTATGATAAATAGGAATATTCCAGTAATCATATAGTGCCGTAAAGCATTTAAGCATCTGCGCCTTTAGGAAACTCCCAGTGTGCTTCCAGGCACAAGTGACCATGCTGAGGACAGGGTTTCATGACTCAAAGTCACCAGGCAACACCAAGGTGGAAAGTGTGTATATTAGAGAGTGATATTAGCCTAACTCTAGCTACCCTCACAACTCCCAGAGGTTCAGTGAGCTGATGCAAGAAGCTGGTTTTTTTCTGTCTGTGGTCCATCCATTGAATTAAAGATATAGGAAGCAAATGAACAGGGTGTAAGGTGTTACAGGCTAGCCAGATGGCACTTACTGTATGCCCATAGCAGGTTTAGTCATCTCCTTTCTGTGGATCCTTTGTGTGTGAGATTCCTCATTCTTTGTGCTGTATTTCGAGGTGTATACCCTTATAGTTAATGATTATAAATGTGCTCATAAATAACAATCTAATATATCTACTTGATAACTGAAGACTGGCTTAATGTTTTCTGTCAGACTGTGCTCCTTTGCTGAACTGGGGTTAGATTTTTTTGTTTCAACTAGTTTTTCTGCAGTAAATGTCTGTTTTCCTTAAGAGTGTGGAGACTTTTTTAAAGTGAATTTTTGGGGTTGCCTCAGGTCTGTAGCCTCAGCAGGATAGCATGTGTGGCTGGATTTTGCCTTTCTTGATGCACTACTGTCAGCTTAGTTGCATGGTGCAGTACCTTCTCTGACTTGAAGTGATGAGATGGGAGTGGGCAATGGGAGATTTCTACACTGACTCTCACAAAACATCAAGGTAGAATTGAAAAAACTTTTTTGCTCTTAATTTCCTATTACCCAAATAAGATTTTCTTTATTAAATGTTTTTAAGTAAGAAGTTTGTGTTTTGTTTTGTTTTTTTTTTAATGGGAAAATGTTGCTTGCGTGGTATAATAGGAAAAATACTCTTGCTGGTGTCTACCTTGGTTTTTTTGTGGTTGTGCTTGCCCTTCCCATGTCCCTCTGGAGCCTAAGGTTGATAGTTTTGGTCATCTTCAAAAGAGCTGTATTTAGTAGGGAGAAGAATTTAGCCATTTTACTGTACAGCTTGACTGAAAGTAAAAATATATTTCTTTGGTGGTTTTCCCAATTTAATGTATCTTAATTTTTTGTAGTTGCATGGAAAACATTAGAACTTTCCATTTTTTGAGTATTCTTGTTACTGTATTTTTTTGAACAGTAGCTTATTAATATATTGTAAATAAATGAGTTGCAGTGGTATTTAACATGCCTAAATCAGTCATCAATACTTATTTAGTTCATTAATTAAAATGATCATAAACTTGGGAACAAATGTGCATTGGACCAAAGATTTGTCCATAATCTCTTTTATGATAGGTTAAGTATGTTTAGCACTTTATTCTAATATGTTACTGACCTCCAGGATGTTTAGCTTAAGGTCATCCCTACCAGATATAGTTTCTGTCTGTAACTTTGATCTCAGTGCTGTTCTCTGAACTGCTCCCATTTCTGCTGTGTCCTCTTTGAAAGGAAAGATGGGGCTCTGTCTGGCATCAGCCTAAGGACAAAAAGCCTGAATTAAGAGTGAAATCAGCAGCCCACTTGAAGTGCATGTACACTAATGCACGCAGTATGGGCAACAAACAAGAGGAGCTGGAAGCCATCGTGCAGCAGGAAAGCTATGACATAGTTGCCATCACAGAAACGTGGTGGGATGACTCGTATGACTGGAGTGCTGCTATGGGTGGCTACAGGCTCTTCAGAAAAGACAGGCAGGGCAGGAGAGGTGGAGGGGTGGCTTTATATGTTAGAGAGTCTCTTGACTCTGTTAAACTTGAGGTCAGTAGTGACAAGGTTGAGTGCCTGTGGACCAGAATCAGGGGCAAGTCCGACAAGGCTGATGTCCTTGTGGGTGTCTGTTATAGACCACCCGACCAGGATGATGAAGGAGATGAATTATTCTACAAGCAGCTGGCAGATGTCTCAAAATCGACAGCCCTTGTTCTTGTGGGGGACTTTAACCTGCCAGATATCTGCTGGGAGCTCAATACTGCACAGAAGAGGCAGTCTAGGAATTTCCTAGAGTGTATAGAGGACAATTTCCTTCATCAGCTGGTAAATGAGCCTACCCGGGGTAAGGCCTTGCTAGACCTACTGTTTACAAACAAAGAAGGGCTGGTGGGAGATGTAGTGGTTGGCGACCGCCTGGGGCATAGCGACCACGAAATAATAGAATTTTCAATAGTTAGAGATGCAAGGAGAGCCACCAATAAAACCTCTACACTGGACTTCCGGAAGGCAGATTTTTGCCTATTCAGAAGTCTAGTTCAGAGCATACCCTGGGAAACAATGCTTAAAAACAAGGGGGCCCAGGAGGGTTGGACATACTTCAAGCGGGAGGTTTTGAGGGCACAGGATCAGGCTATACCAGTGCGCCGAAAGGCTAGCCGACAGGGAAGACAACCGGCTTGGCTAAACAGGGAGATTTTGAAGGAAATCAGAAATAAAAAGAGAGTTTACAGACTGTGGAAAAAAGGGCTGGCTACCTATGAAGAATTTAGGAAAATAGCTAGATCGTGCAGGAAAAAAATCAGGGAAACAAAAGTGCAGTTTGAAGTTAATTTGGCCAATTCTGTTAGGGATAATAAAAAGTCCTTCTTTAAATATGTTAATAACAAAAGGAGGGGCAAGGAAAACCTCCATTCTCTACTGGACTTTGAGGGAAATATAGTTAACAAAGATGAGGAGAAAGCTGAGGTACTTAATACCTACTTTGCCTCAATATTTACCAGTCAAACAGATGGCCCTCAGGATAACTGGCCTCTGGAGATGGTTGACAGGAATAGGAAGCCAAATAGTCCCCTTGTATTCCAAGAGGAAATAGTTGGTGGCTTACTGAGCCATCTGGATCCTCATAAGTCTATGGGACCAGACGGGATCCATCCTAGGGTGATGAGGGAGCTAGCAGAAGAGCTCGCCAAGCCGCTCTCCATCATCTTCCAACAGTCTTGGCTCACTGGGGAGGTCCCAAATGATTGGAAACTGGCAAATGTTACCCCAATCCACAAAAAGGGCTGCAAAGCTGACCCTGGCAACTACAGGCCTGTCAGCCTGACCTCGGTGCCTGGCAGGGTGATGGAGCAGATCATCCTGAATGCAATCACACAGCACCTCCAGGATGGACCAGGGATCAGACCCAGCCAGCATGGGTTTAGGAGGGGCAGGTCCTGTCTGACCAACCTGATTTCCTTTTATGATCAGGTGACCCACCTAGTGGATGAGGGGAAAGCTGTAGATGTGATCTATCTAGACTTCAGCAAAGCCTTTGACACTGTCTCCCATAATATACTCCTTCAAAAGCTGATAGCCCATGGCTTGGACAAGTGCACTCTCTGCTGGGTTAAGAACTGGCTGGAGGGCCGGGCCCAGAGAGTGCTGGTAAATGGGGCTGCATCTAGCTGGCGGCCAGTCACTAGTGGTGTCCCCCAGGGGTCAGTGTTGGGTCCAGTCCTGTTTAACATCTTTATTGATGATTTAGATGAGGGGATTGAGACCACCATCAGCAAATTTGCTGATGACACCAAGTTGGGGGGCAGTGTTGACCTGCTGGAAGGCAGGAGGGCTCTGCAAAGAGATCTGGATAGACTGGAAAAATGGGCTGATTCCAATGGGATGAAGTTCAACAAGGCCAAGTGCCGGGTCCTGCACTTTGGCCACAACAACCCCCTTCAGCGCTACAGGCTGGGCACAGAGTGGCTGGAGAGCAGCCAGACAGAAAGGGACCTGGGGGTACTAATTGACAGGAAGCTCAACATGAGCCAGCAGTGTGCCCAGGTGGCCAAGAAGGCCAATGGTATCCTGGCCTGTATCAAAAATAGTGTGGTCAGCAGGACAAGGGAAGTGATCCTTCCCCTGTACTCTGCATTGGTGAGGCCACACCTGGAGTATTGTGTTCAGTTCTGGGCCCCTCAGTTCAGGAGGGATATTGAGGTGCTGGAGCGGGTCCAGAGAAGAGCAACAAGACTGGTGAAGGGACTTGAGCACATGACCTATGGTGAGAGGCTGAGGGAGCTGGGGTTGTTCAGCCTGGAGAGGAGGAGGCTTAGAGGTGACCTCATCACTCTCTATAACTACCTGAAGGGAAGTTATAGTCAGGTGGGAACTGGTCTCTTCTCCCAGGCAGTTAGCAATAGGACAAGGGGACATGGGCTTAAACTCTGCCAGGGGAAGTTTAGGCTGGATATTAGGAAGAAGTTCTTTACGGAAAGAGTGATCAGGCATTGGAATGGCCTGCCTAGGGAGGTGGTGGACTCACCGTCCCTGGAGGTTTTTAAACTGAGATTGGACATGGCTCTTAGTGCCATGATCTAGTAAATGGGCTGAAGTTGGACCAAGGGTTGGACTTGATGATCTCTGAGGTCTTTTCCAACCTAGCCAATTCTGTGATTCTGTGATTCTGTGATTCTGTGATTCCAGGGAAAAAAAAAAAAAAAAGTGGTGTTAGTACTTCATGTAGAAATAAAGTGGAATCAAGTGGTGTGTTTTCTGCATTAATGGATGTGTGAAGCTATGATGAAAGCACCTGCCTGTGAGTAATCTTGGAGAGCTAGTCTTGGCACAAAGTAATGTGCTATAAGCCACCTATTGTTTTGGTTTTATTTATATAAGATAATAAACAGTTGCTGCCTTGGAGTGTATTTCTCAGTTTTGCCTTTTGGAATATCCATGAGAAGTGATTATCTATATCAGAGAGAAATATTTCCTCACTCAAACCTGGCTATTATTAGCAATAAACTTATTCTTAGCAAATATAATTTCACCCAACTTAGCTTTTGTCAATTCATTTTTGACAAATGACTTTTGTGTATGAATTTCTGCAAGCTGTAGCAAAACCAAAACTACTGGGACAGGTGTCAAAAATCTCAACCATCTGCTGTGCTAATAATCACAAGGTTCACAGCACTGCAATAGATATAACAACCATTAGGAACAGGGCCATTATCTCAATGTTGTTTTATACCTTGATAAGCTTCTATTTTCAAATACAGTAACAGAAAACATTGGGTGCCAAGTTGCTTAGAGCCAGAGTAACTTTTGTCTTTGGAAACTGTGAAGTTAATTTGAAGTGCATCTGGAGGCAGGTTTTTTCCTTTGGTGTTTTTTTTTTTTTGTTTGTTTTGTGTGGTGGTGGTGGTGTTTTCTGTTTTGTTTTGGTTTGGTTTGGGTTTTTTTGTTTTGTTTTGTTTTTAAGGGGGAATTGGGTAGAAGGAGATGCCATGGAGGTGAAAAGAAAGCTTCCCTGGGTTAGTGTGGCTAAGCAGGATCCATATCCTATGCTTTTAGCGTCAAGAGTTATGATTCTGAAATATCTGGGGTTTGGAACTCCGTACTGAGCATAATTTGGTTTAGAAATCAATCCAGTAAAAACAAGTGTTTTCTGGTGTGTTGCATTTCATCGTGCAAATGCATTGCTGTTCGTAGGTCCTAGTACACTGTAGAAAGGAAGGTTGACTGCCACCAATCCGTGACACGCTGCTGAGTAGTCACTGCGTAATCTTGGATGTTCTTGACCAGAGTAAAGACAACAAAATGTATCCCTAAGCTCTAAGCTGCTAAGCATCTTTACCGTAGCTTTTTGGGGGCCATGTGATACCAGATTCTAACGTTTATAAGTAACTCTTCAGGTACAGCACAGATCACGTTTGGAAAAGGACTGGAAGCCATTCACTTGTTATGATCATTTGTTTATTTAATTTTCTATGTCATTGGACAAATTGGCAGAGGCATTGTTTTTGGCAAAGATGCTTGGAGAGATATCTGCCAATTTTTAGCCCTGCCATAACTGCCCTTAAGCAATGAATAGTTTTTGTCACTCTATACTACTTCTGAACAGTATCTGAGGTGAACAGAGGTTCCTAATCATACTGTATTATATTATGCTATTTTGGGACAGTAGACGTGTTATATAACACAGATTATTGCTCCTGAGAGAATGAAGTGAACAGACCTACATTTCAGAGCGATCACCTTAATGTGATCATGTTTGGATGAGTACACAGAAAATACTTTCTAAATTTCAATAGTATCAAGTCTCTAAAATTGTCAGTTTCTTCTTGAAAACACCTAATAGTTCTGTTTTTCTCTTTGATGGAAGAAAGTATAAATGGCAAAATATTGAAATAGTGTCAGCTGTTACTTGAGAAATCAAGCAGTGTTTTGCAGACATCAGGATGGTACACTTAAGCATGTCAAATTGCATGAGTCCTCAGTGTCAAATGCTCCTAAATGCAGACTTATTATTTACTGGACAGTTTGTGTCATTATATAGCTAATATCACAGCAGACTCTTGTCCTGCTTTTGCGTTCACTTCACATAAACCTCATACTGAAGCCTGTGCAAGTTTTAGTAGTTTAATGGAGATTTTGATACTTTTGGCCAGAAGAACAGTATGGTCTGTATAAGTATTGTTAAACAATCTGGGGTTTTCATGCGGTATCTGGCCCTGATATATTGAATCTTGAAAGTCTTTAATTACTTTGTTTTCCAAGATGATTGTGTCCTATTGAATATAAGAGAAAGAAGAAACTATTTTTTTTGTTTCTCTTGCCAATTGTGCAACTATGATAACTCCATGTTTCAATTCCTCATAAGACTCGTAACATTGTAAGTACCAAAGGGTTGATATAAAGTAATTCTACGTAGTGTTGTGGTTTGCACCTAACAAAGTTACAAAGTAATAGAAAATATTTAGAAAGAAGCTGACAAGCACAAGAGAACCTTGGAACTAGTTTTATTCCGTTCAAGGTCTTTTTGCTCAGAGCGCGAGTGCATTCATTTTTAAAAGAATGACATCAAAGTCTGATGATGAAACCAGTTTGCTGGAAAACTGTAGAAAATAATTCAAATTCAAGCTGGTATCAGTCTTGTTTGACTGGTGGCAAAAGTATAGCATGTGTAGCCACTTGCTGTTCTAGTATAATGCCAAAGTAAGGTCAGGCAGTCAGCTGGTCTTTGTAGAACACCGGCAGTAATGCATCTGTTCCACAAACAGATGGTGAGGTGACCCAAAGGAAATAATTGGAACAGCAGAGGGCATTTTTACAGCCAGCCACCTAATTTTCTATGTCTAATTTAAAAGCAAACAGAAGATGCTTGTAAGAATTGCTGTAAGAGAAGTTCATTGTCTGTGTATATATATCGACATCACAGTGTATATATAATTATGTTATACCCATGTATACTATGAAAATAAAATTATTACTTTAGAATATACTGTACATACACATGGATGTAAAATACAGTTTATACCCATAATATTTAAAATCAAGAATACTTAGTTATCAGTCCACAAAACTAACCTAAGGTATACATTGGCAAGGAAGTTTTTTGAGGAAATTTGTTGAAGACAGCTTGTCCCAACACTACTTGTTACTCTGGACTTGTAACCTTAACAAATGTAGCTTCCCTGCCCATGTGTACGAAAGAAGCTTACAGTAAGTCATTAGGTAAGCTGATGTCTTATTATGCATTGTTATATTAAATGAGAGACTCAAATGTTACAGTTGAGTTCTACTTACCAGAATAAAGTAATGTTTTAGTAATTTACAAAATAGGCCCACATTTTCAGCCTGACCTTCTTTTTGCTAACTGTCAGGTATTGGAAGTAAAAAAAAAAAAAATCAAGGTTATACTCCTAATTCCTGTTGTTCCTTCATTGTGAGTAACGCTGATCATTTTTACACAAAATCAGCTATTACTTGTCTTGACAGTGATGCTTAGCATATTGATAACACCCTATGCTGCAGATGCAGTCTTTAAATTTAGTGTCTAGAGTAAAATGGGCAGTGCTGTACTTATTTTACTAACAAGGAAGCAAAGATCAGTTTTGACAACCATCTATATGAATCCTGGAGAGCCAACATCAGGTTCTGTATTTCACAGGAATAAGTGGTTTTCATGTCACCCACCCAGGGTATACATAGGTCACATTGCCGGGCAGTAAGAAAAGAAACAAACAGAAAATCTGTCTTCAGAATCTCTGAAAAGAGATTCTAATTGTGTCAATAATGCTTTTAAAAATGTGAGTTGTTCATAGGCTTTCAAAAAAATCAATGAGTATCTGGATAACTTTGATTTCTTTAACCGTTTGTTATTGACTCTCAACTGCAGAAGACTGAACCTTTTTTGAAGGGTGATAAGTACATAGGAGTGCACTGATTTCCAGAAATGAAGCAAGCAGACTGAAGCACAGGAGTGGTGGCTTCTGATTCCTAATGCTTTGAAGAGGAATCACAGTATTTTCAGAATGCTAATTACAGTGCTTAGAGGTTGGGGGTAGGGGGAGGAGGAAGGAATTCTTTCTCTGTTATATTAATAATAGTACAAATGTTGAGGTTGAGTTATAGATCAGTGTGCTGTACAAATATCATGGCCAAGTCTTCCAGTGTTCCTCTGTAATATGCAGAGATGGACCTGTCAAGGAAAAAGCAAACTGAGATACAAAAATTTAATTTTCCTGAAGTCAATGAGTTAATGGCAAAGCAGGAATAGGATTTGAATCTAATTTCAAATGTCTCTACTAACTGCTATCTTAATACTATAGAGACACAAGAACTTCGATGGTGTGATGCTTCTGATTTTTAGATTCCTTTCTGAAGGAAGCTTAGGAAAGTCAGTTCTGGCACAAGTGATTTGGGTAGAGGAGTACCGTTTTTAAGACTTTGAGTGGCAATATTTGGTGGACAAAGAACAGGTTTGCTAGAAGCAACTGCGGAAACATGCTGCCGTGTAATCACTAAATATTTATGATACCTATTACAAAATAGTCTTTTTCCTTTGAACTGCGGAGAGTTAATCTATGATATTTTTAATTGGAAATACAGTTTTAAATTCTGGGTGCTAGAGTTCTTTTTTTCTTAAAGACTCATTTTTATTTCAATCTGTGGAAAGAAAAAAAAAGTGACATCTTAAGACTTATTGAATCATCAGAGAGCTCTGACTTCTCTGTATCTCAGTTGATACTTGCTATATTCTGAGAATTTTTCAGTGTAATAAAAATGCCACAAAGAATATTATGCTGGTATAGTCAGCAACAGCAGACTAATTTTGAAATAATTTTATAGAATATTCAAGTCATTGTTTAGTTTTCTGACTGTTTGAATTGCCTGGATTTCACAATCTTCTGTCATAAGTTGAAGATGTCCCTGCTCATTGCAGTGGGGGTTGGACTAGCTGACCTTTAAAAATCACTTCCAACCCAAACTAATCTAAGTTTCTATGATATGCTAAATGAATGAAAATCAGTGCAACATATATAGGCTGTATAATACCACTGTTTGAGGAGAAATGCAGCATTCTTTTCAGAAGACATGTGGCATTTAGCAAAATGGGCCCTCTTCCACGCCGTGCCCTTGGGAAGTTTTGACATTGCAGGCTTTTGGCACTTTTAGTTGGATTTCTTGTTTCCTGCGTAGAAGCAAACTCCTTCAGTGCATCTGTCAGAAAATTGTCAAAAAAAAAAAAAGAAAAAAAGGTCAGAGTATCAGGTTTGCTCATGATAGAGACTTTCAACTAAAGCACTCATATGTAGACTTTAATTTTTTACTGCTGAAGGCCGGCTGCAAGTTGTGTTGTTTTTTCTCCAGATTTGAAAGGTATTGTTATGAGTGCAATCAGCATATTCTTGCACTGAGAGATATAACACACATCAGTAGTGTACAGCAGGCTTGTGTGACACAAGTAAATACGTATGTTCTGTTGTAGGAAGACTTGGAAAACTTACAGCCAATGGAGACCTTTTTTGTATTGAGTATATCACTGGCCTATGGGAGGCAGAAATGTGAGTTACTTGCTAGTGTATTAATTGGGGTATGGGATGGGACATTAACTCTTCTTTGGTCTGAGGTTAAAACTTTACAGGCTGAGTTTATGCTGTAGCATTTTGCACTCCAACAAGTGTTGCATTTGAAAATCTTCATGATTGCACTGGTAACGAGGAAGATCTATATGGAAGGTAGAAAAAATAATGTTAAAGACTGAAAGACATGTCACTCCCCCATATCCATGAATACTTGAAGAGGGGAAAAAAAAAAAGGAGATATCTAGAAAGGAAGACTGCACCATATCAGTTTTTAAAATTCTGTCCAGTCCCTTCACATATTTAATTTCCATTGGGGTCTCCAGTTAATTTGTCTTTTGGTATGCTGCTAGGTTTTCGGAGTGTGATAGGTAATACTCACAACCTGTACTTACAATGTTACTGTAGCAAAGGTATATTTCTGTTTTGGCTGTTTTCTGTAGAGATTCTTTGACAAGATCTTTTCTCAACTCCTGTGTTTACCGTTTAGCTTAACCACAGTAATTTTGCCATTAGAAAGAGTTGTTCTATATGAAATTCTACTGATTCTTTTATCATTACTTCTACTAGGGAGAGTGCTGTTAGTTCTCAAGGTACCATGCAGAATTTTAGACATCCTTCGAAAAAATTCTAAGTTCTAATGGTATACTTTGTGGTAAAAGTCTTTTAATGATCTAGTAGTCTTCAGAACAGACAACTTTGTAATTTGAAGACTTGATGCACAGATGTTTCATTATTGCTGTGGGTACAGATGATTTTCTTACATTTAATCATAGTTGCTATAGTTACAGTCAATGCAGAAAATTACGCTATTCAGTAGATGCTGGGTTTTTGGGTTTTGGATTTTTTTTGAAAGCATAAAAAAGCAGGCTGCATTTTCTTATTTTCACCATGTGCATTCTTGGGTATAAAACCTAGTGGAATTTTGGCAGTTCTGGTAACTTGCCCATCTACAGCTTGAAATTTTCATGCCAGTTCATTTAGTTCCATTATATTACCCACCACACTCTTCCTAGGTTTTACTTGTTTTCCTGTATTGTCAGGCTACTTTTTCTTGTCCTTTATCCTGTGTTTTGGGAAGGTAGGTGGTAATATTTTAACAGACAAGAATGGCTCCTGTCAACTGTATTAGTTTACTTGCTTAAGTGCAAACAGGTGCTTCTGTGTTTTCTATGGGATCCATATCTCCTTTAAGCTGAAACGTGTGCATGTTCCCATCAAAAACTACCTCCTGTTTACCTTCCCTGCTAGCAAATCCTGCTTTCCTGCCTTGCAGTCATATGCTACTTATTGCTTTCCTCACCTTCAAAGTAATAAGCATTCTGTTGTCTACCTTCCTTTCTTCACATGTGTCTGATTAGACATCGTTATGTTCTTACTTTTTTTTATATTTACCATTATAATATCATGGTGAAGTTGCAGCTTCAGAAATTTATGAAACTGGGTTATTTTGTGAACTGATGAAAAATGAACTCCTGCACAGCACGTTTGTATTCTTCTACTAAGTTTGGCTGTCATGCATTCAAAGTGCAGATATTGTAAGGACTTCACTGGTGCTTTCTTTGCATTTGTTATCTTAAGCTAACTTAAGTTTCAGGCTGCCAGGAATGACCTTTGGATTTTGTCATTAAAACCAACCAAATTATCCCACAGTATACCCTCTAAAGCATTTAATAATAAATTAGACTTTTAAAATCTACCATATATGTAACTACTGTTTCATCTTGCCTCAGTATGGTTGCTTTGAAGTCTGAAATCTACAATGATATTTGGGTTTCTCTCATGCTTTAAATTGTCCCGCAGTCTTAAAATACCAGAAACCAAAGATAAAAATTTGAACAAAGTCTCTTAGAGACCTTAGCTGTCATGAATGCCTAGAAAAACATTTGTGCTCACACGTGATCTTTACAAGCAAACAATGTCCAAGTACTTGCCTGTCCTAATCTGCATAAACTCCATATTTTTTCCCATGGAAATTGCTATTCTTGCGATCTATCCCCATCACAGGGCTTTCAAAAGGATGACTGCTATGTTTGGAGTCAGCTCCTGAGACTGCATGCTGGGATTTCCTCTGCAGTTGTGTTGCATCTCACAACAATGAGGTCCAATAGAGACTAATCAGAAAAGAAATACTGAAGACATTGAGCCACATCCCATGCTACTCTAGTTTAATAGGCTAACTTGATAAAGATAATCCTATTATGAAGATTGTAAAACAAAATATCAGGATGAAGCTAGATCAACAGGAATTTATTTTCTACTCTTTAAAGCCTGTTTTAGTTTAGAGGAATAGGCTACACCTATGGTGGTGTAACAGCATAATAAAGCAGCAGTGGGCATGGTCTCCTTCAGCACTCTCCTCCACAGTCTGATCTGAATGGAGTACAGTGCAATAACAGCTAAATACTAAATAGGAAAAAATGTGATGGGAGAACATTTATTTTGCTACAACATTATGAGAGTACTCAGTGCAATTGAACCTAATTTGACTCTCAATAATAAAGAGCTAATAAATTATGGATTAATATTGTTGATTGTAGTATTGACTATGGAGTTAACATTTAATAAAATAATATTATACATGTAACCTTTACCAGTTTTCCATAACGCTTTTTTAGAAATATTGTAGATTTTGATTAACAGAATGTTACAGTACGTTTAAATGCAATCCCACCAAGAATAGCTGCATTTTATATCTATATATATATACATGTAAAGCATTTTGTTAAAAAAATCTTTGAATTCATTGCCACTCTCCTTATAATAGATGGAACTAAGATACTTTTCTGTGATAGCTTATTTATGTTTGTAAGTGTGAAAAACTTTTGTGCTTTCTTATAATATTTAAAAAAAAATAACCAAGCATCTTCGGAGAGAGAACCTTTTTCTCAAATGTTAACAATTCTGTGAATACCTAACGCTTTGTTAACCTTATGATGTAAAAGGATGGAGGCAGGTAGAAATTTGGATTTTTCTTGCATTCTTTCAGGTTAGAGTGAGTTGGTTAAAAAAAAAAAAAAAAAAAAAAGCACAACCCCCACCTCAAGAAAATGCCAAATAAGTAAACAACAAACAAACAAATATGCATGGATTTCAGGAACTGACTGACTGGGAGATATTCAGATGGTTCAACCTCTGAAAGATTTTGAAAGATTGACCAAACTCTGGAAGATTACCATTTTAAATGTCCATAATATTTTGTTTAGCTTATCAGTAGAGCAAAATAAACACTGGTATTGCTTTTGGGTGTGTGCTTTTTCTTTCTGCACTTTGGTAATATTGGTGTTCTGTAGTTATAGCTGAGAAACCAGTTGAATGCTGATCACAGTTCCTAAGTTTACTCAGCAATCTGCATTTTTCTTTTTTAACTAGAGGTAAAAGACTAACTTAAATCTTTTCAAGGAATTCATTAATGTCATTATAATCCATCCATTAAATGAACTAGTTTCACCTAGCTGTAGGTTATTCTAGTGGTCCTAACTCGCTCCAGTGGAAGTTAGATAAAGGAACTATTCTTTCCTTTTTCATAATTTTATTTCTCCAAGTGCTTAAGTGAACTAGAGAAGTGTGATCTTGGAGACTTCAGTCTCTTTCTACGAGGGAGGTCAAAGGGAGTCTTATGTCCAGTTTGCCTGGCCCTTACTTCATAGAGGGGAAGAGAAGATCTTACCAGGCACCAGATTTTATACCAACATCTTTCTTACTAGTTCTAAAACTGTGGATTTCAGGTTCATTGAGCCTGATGTGCAAATATCTTTACTGTGGTATCTATAGCCCATTCTAAAATTATTTTAGTTAACTGAAGTGAAAGGGTTATATAAATATAATGAATAGTTAGAATAACAATCCTTTAATGATAAATGGAGTTGCTGATGCTAACTGGAATTACAAGTGCACGTAGATGACTTTGTTTTCCCACATCTCTCTTTATCCCAAAAGTTCCTTTAAGAAACTTCTGGATGAGGAGACCAGTGGTCCATATCTTATTTCAGAATACTGCCAACAACTATGTTCAACTAAGAAACTGTGTTTCGAATCATTACTGTCAAAACATCTAAAATGCCCGGTTTGGCTTTGAGAGCTTGAAATGTGAATTGCTTATGCAAATTCAAACTAGCATGAATATCAGTTTTTATTTGTACCCTGCAACATTTGAACAACCACAAGCAAAGGCCAAGTCAATTATTTTCTGCTTAGCAGCCATTGAATCTTGGCATTTTGTGTTAAAAACTAACATCAGTATTTTATAAAATACTGTTTAATGCTAAACTTCTAGAAAAAAATGTGGCTTTCCTCTGCCTGCAGAATTTGATGGGTAGTCTCTCAGAAATGCTTTTTTCTTTCCATATTTGTCATGTATTCTCCCCAAGAGAGAGACTTTTATCATATTGTAAAAGTAAAATTTTGCCAAACACTTGCTGGTGCAAATTGATTAACTCTACAGAAGTCATCAAGATTGTTTGAATTTGTCAGCTATAAATTTTCCCCCGGACAGAAAAATACATCTAGCTAGCTGTATTTGTCTTCTGTTCAGAATTATGTGTCTGATTCTTGTGATCTACTTTATACTTTATTAAGAAAGAGTGCCTTTGTACCTTTTCTGTATTTAATGATATCTTGGTATTGTGACAGTTAAAAGCTGTCATCCAACAGTTCAAGCAAACCAAAAGTGGTGCTTATGAGCTATAATGTGGCATTATATTCTTGAGAATAAATAATTTATTCATATCTTTTTCCATGCCTTAAATGCATATCTGAACAGTAAGCCTTATTCTTTTAAGTTTTTTTAGATGCCAGGATAAGATAGCACACTTTAATGTGTGATATTTTTCCTATATACTTTCTGTATTTAGGAAGCTTTATTTTAATTGTCAAAACAGACTATAAATATTAACCTGGTTAAATCAAATTTAAATTAATTCAGACAGCTCATCACATAAAGTGATTCATCTGCAAAGCACAGTATCTGTGCATAATTTAGTAAAATACAGAAGTTAATATCAAGAGTTTTAGGAAAAAGGAATTACATCAAGTGTAATTTAATGTAATTGACATTGATTTAAAATAATTTTATTTTGAAGGGAGATCTGATTTTTCAAAAGCGCTGGGTTTTTTTTTCCACTGTACAGAGTTATCAGTATTAAGAAATTCTTTTATAGTCTTATTTTAGTACACTAGGTAGAATAGTTTCCATGCTGCCCAAATTATATCAATCATGTTATGCTTTCAGTAAGTTGCTACCATTATCCCTATTTTCCTTCTTATGGTAGCTTTCATCCGTATAAACTTTAGTAAGTAAAGCAACGCAGTATTATTGCTAATAAAGTCTTTCATTTGCCTGTATTAAGACATTATTTGACCAAGGGCTGTTGGGTTATTGTGTGTTTGCTACTCTATTTTCTGTAGATATTCTCTAATTCCAATAGACCTAATTCCTTGCTTGGTTCAAAAAATGCCAGTAAAGTAAGTGTTCTTAAGTGAGCATGCAACACCTCTATAGGGACACTTGGGTATAACACTGCAGATAAACCACGCAAATAATGGTAAAATTTACTAGTTAGTTTTGTTTGTTAAATTATTTGGCAATTGCTATATCAACAACTTCAAATATTATTAATAATCTAATCAACAGTAACAAAACTTCTGTAAATCTGTAAATGGAATTCTATATATGAAAACATTCATATATACATCTCACATCTTTCAGATTGTAAATGGGTAATATCCTGGTCATTTCAGTGTCCAGAAGTAGCCAGTATTTCTTCAAAGACTTTTAAAATAATTCTCAGTATTTTCAGTATGTCTTACAATTTATTAAAAAAAAAAAAAAAAAAACAAAACAAAACACACATACATTTGTCACAAACAGTATTAAAACTGTGCAAGTGAAAAATTATTAGCATTCAGTTTTTTAGAATCTAACCGAATTGAATAGGTAAAACATGGCAAGTATGACAAAGATCTGGAGAAGGACATTACAGGTGATCTTCTGGGCAAAACCTATTTTCTGATTTTTTTTTTTTTTTTTTTTTTTAATAACTCAGTAGTTATAGAAACTTTTAGGGTTTTTTATTATTATTTAACATGGAATAGACTAGTTACAAAGACTTTGCAGAAGGGGAAATGTCAGTGAAGAAGGTAGAACTGTTTGAACATCTGGACCAAAGTGGTCTATGAGCAGGAGGAAAAAAGCAATATCATTCGCATCTGGGTATCTCACAGCAGTGTCTTAAATGTTCATTTCCAGCTTCCTCAATCTCAATCTCAATTTTCTCAAGTTAATATTCCAGTCTAAAAGCATGTTCCTTATCATTGATTAAAATATCAATATTGTCCACTGTTCTTACAGTTAATACATTTTATAATATTAGAGTTTCATTGAGATTATTTATTTTTACTCTTTTGTCATGGGTGAGATGGACAAAAAACATAGACCAAGTTCTTCCAGGATGAAAGTAGTAGATGCCATTTATTGCCACAAGTGCGTTTTTATACAGTTTTACCAATTCATGTGTCTCTTCACTACTGGTTACAAGTTACAGCAGTAACATCTCGTTGGCTATTTTTGCTATCATCAGTGTTACTCTTTTACTCCCGTCTCTCTCACAGGTATATCCTTGACATCTCTGGATACTCCTTTACTCCCATCTTTCTCATGGGTAGGCCTTAATATCTTCAAGGCTAATTTCTGTTCCCATGCCCTCCGTCAGGGAATCGAAGGACCCACCGTAGTCTCCCACACTCTTTTGAATACATATAAACTATTTTGTTGGGAATTATCTCCATAAGTAGGGTCTTTTCCTCTAATTTAAAGTAAATACAATTGCTTAGTTGTCAAAGTTTTTCAGTAACTGGTAGTGCTAGTTGCCAGTTAACTTTGGTGTTCTTGGAACAGCCAAGGAAGAGTTAATTGAAATTACTATTTTGAAAGTTGCAGGCTTACTCTTGTGTAACTTTTAAGTATAGGTAAGACACTAAGGAAAGAAAGCAAAAAAGATATTATGAGGAAAATGAGGGAAGAGGGGATAATATCATCCAAGTTCTGGAGACTTGGGGTAGGACTCTGGAGTGTTGCTCTAAACTACTACTTTGGAGAAGGATTATTAAATTATATTTGTATTCTAGGAATGAGCCCTTAACGTTGAAGGTGCTGCTTCTCAGATGAGTTAGCTTTGGATGGTCTGCAGGTTTCGAATTAGTTTGGTGGAAAGTTACCTGTCTAGAGGGGGCAGAAAATTCAACATATGACTATTTAAACTTTTTTTTTTTTTTTTTTTTTTTTTAGATGAAAATAAGACCTCACCTGAAATCCAGAAACCTTGTAGCCTTTTGGGAAGGGAATTGTTTAGGGGCCATTGCAGTCCTTCCCTGCCCTTTTCCCTCTCTCCATTATAAATGGTTGCTGGCATTTAGTTACCATATCTAAATACCACTGTTTGTTTTGAGCATATTGTATTTGATGGATCTGATACTTTGTTCACCTTACAAATTACTGACATTTAAAACTGCTTGTTTCTTGTAATAAAGCCGAGTTTGAGATTATGGACTAAATAATAAGGGCATGGATCACAACAGTGCTATATAGTAATAAGGCTGTCATGTTTAACAAAAAAAAATAGTACTGTATTTTAATGAATCATAATTATAGTGGGTGAATCAGGAAGCCATATAGTGTATTAGAAGAGGCTATGGTTTAAAACAAAAGTGGAAGAGCTACTGAGGCATAGATGAATTAAATATATAGAGATTCCTTATGTACTGCGTACCAGTCCTTTAATAGTAGCTGATAACAAGATGATCAGTGCTGCAATGGAATTATGGTTGACATGCTGCACAGTCAGTCAACAAATGAGCTGGAAAAGATAAATTCAAAGAACCATGGAGTACTGTAGCTCAAACACAAATAATTTAATTTATCAGTGAAATTTGGAGCAGGAAGGGGATAGTAATACTTATTCTTTTACTTTGGATCCTACTTTGATTTATACTTTCTTTAGTTTTCTTTTAATGCAGCCATCATGTAGTTTGTAATTGCGGTACAGAAAAAGGAAAAATTAGGCATGATAGCTCTACAAAAATGTAGAAAAAAAAAAAGCCTGAAAACATGAAAAAATAATGAAGATGTGTTTATGGTAAAAAACTAAAGATATGAAGGATGAATGAGCAGAATGCTCAGTCAGATCAGAGCTGTTCTCTTCGGGGCCCTCTGAAGTTGCAGCTAAGGACACAGACACTGGTGTAACTCAGTAGAGTTGAATGCTGGTGTCTCCTAGTATCAGAAACACTAGTTTGGCAGTTAACACAACCAAAACGAATATTAACCCACATGGCTAATTTTAGTTTCGTTCAAAGCAGACACGAGATGAACATGTTTTGGCATACTGTTTTCTGCATGTTCTTGTCAAGATTAAGCGTGGATCAAGTCACTGTGTTGGTTATCATGGGGAGCTTTGCCCAGACAATCTGCCTCTGATGCAACGAGTGACACAGTATCAGTAGTTCAGCTGTGTCAACAATAAGTGGAACAGCTAAGGTATAGGGTGCTGGTATTTGGAACAGCAGCGGCTGGATGGAACTAGAAATCTTCCTTTTAGTCAGAATTCCAAAATGTGAAAAATAGGGGTCTGAGACAGTAAAGTGTAAATGTACTAAATTCCCCCACTCTATCAGTTTTGAGATAACTCAGTTCTGAAGATGCTGAAATAATTCATTTGCATAGGCTTTCTAACAATGTTAACTAAAACTCCTTATTCTGTATATTATCTTTAAAAAAAAAAAAAACACACTTTAACTTTGTTTTTATGTTTTATTTTCATACTAATCCTGGAAATATTGGCTGCGGAGGTGGGAAGATGAGCAGCCATGAAACTGGGCAGGATTCCAGTAAATGTCATCAGAATTTTGATGTGATCAATGTGTTTCTCTGGAGCATTTGAATTCTTCCAAATTGGCATTTGCTCTCCTAAAGCTGTTCTGCCAGAAGAGTTTTGACTTCCTCTGATATCTGCAGGATAAAACAAACTTTTACTGCAAGAGGATGTATTCTGCTTATGAGTATAGCCTGGAGGTCTTAAAAGCAAACAGCTACGGAGAAGACTGAAATAAGTTTTGCTTTTTCATTTTCCAAGAAAGAGGAATGTATGCAGTGACTTTCTGCCTGAAAAGCTGGGAAACTGTACTGTTTTGCTTAGCAGAATTGTTCCTACTTGATAATAAGTAGTTAGAGAGAGAATGTACTCATTTTACCTGTTTCTCATCACCCATCTTTTGCGATCTCCATTTCCAAGAGATTAACTTCTATTACAAGCCCACTTTGCTGTGTTATTTTCTCTTCCAAAAACCTGGATATGAGAGCAGGGAAGCATAGGATTCCTTGCAAAAGAATATTGTGTTATTTTTCAATTTAGATCTAAAAGTATATAACTTAGGACATTAGAACTGGATAAATAGAAATCCACATATCAGCAGGGAAAATGTACACTAAGTACACTTATAGAAGTAACTAAAAAATAGTGTATTTCAAGAGGACTTCAGTCTGGGCAGGGAAAGGCAGAAATAACACTTATAAAAGTAGTGAAGAGCTGACACATAGTACTTCTCAACAAATAGGCTCTTCTTTGTGGATAAAAGTCTCTGAATGAGTAACCCCCAAGGAAATCAATTCCCAAATGACTGTATAATCCTCTGAGGCCAGCTCCAGCGCTCTTTTGTTTCTAATTGCATTGACAGCTGGTAGTTCCAACTTTCTGGCAATTTATCTTCCCACTGCATATTTATCGCGAGTTTCTTGCTATAGTATTGACCATGCATTAACAAGGAAGTGGTGGATTATAGCAAAATCCCTATGGCCCTGACAGATGTTTTCTTGTTATGGGAGCTTTTGCTGACAGCAGTGGGCCTTGTGGCATATGCACAACAAAGTGAAACTTAACATTTTTGGATAAAAATAAAGCATTAGTTAAATGGAGGAAATGAATCAATGATCTATGTTCGGTTCTTGATTCAAAACCAGATTATCATGGTAATTTTTTTACAAAGACACACACAAATTTATATGGAGATAAACATGCAAAACTAAAATGTAAATCAAACAGTGAGAAGATTATGATAATTAAGATTCTTCGTAAGATGATGATTCCAAAAGATAAACTATAGAAAAAGAACTCCAGATAAAAACAATGGAAATGTTTGGGTCACGATGGGAAAGAATTGTTCCCAATAACTTGTACAACACAGTGGTGTATTCCTCTGTTGAAAGTGTGTAAACAATAAGGGATGTGTGTTTATATGGATGTGAATGTGCATCTGGCCTCATTTTTGCAGCCCAGTTAGGCTATCAAACATTAGGTATTCATAAAGTACAGATGCTCTAACGTGCAGAGTCTTAAACTCTTCCAGTCTGGATGAAATTAACTGAAGCATCATTTATAAAGCTTTTCATAGTACCTCTTGGCCTTTTCTTGGGACCCCATACCATGTGTGAGTAGAACCAGCAGCCTGCAGCCAGTTCTCCCCACAGCTCACCAGAAAAACACCTTACAATTCTTGTCATGCATGTGCTCACTGCTTACCTTTTCTCCAAAGACAGCACAATGGTATATTGTATCTGCACGTTACTAGGCAGCTACAAGTGTTTCTGAGCATCTCACTGTTAAACATAAGTTCCTTTTTTTTGTCTCTTAAAGTAAATATACTGCTCATGTGCCACAGGTATGTAGAGGATAAATACTCTCTGAAGAGGATTTTTATATGGATCATCTGAGCAGACCTTTCTGTTGTCTGGTGTTATCTTTGTTTATGAAAACCTGCTCTGTAAATCAGCACCTTCCTGTTAATTGCTTCTGTATGGTAGATATTTGTACCAGTAAGTACAGCACTTTCAATGGTTTTGCACAGTGACTGCTGCTTTAATGACCTTTCAATTTGGTAACTATATGTGCATATTAACATTTAACACTCATATTTTTTTCCAACACATCCATTCAACTTTTGGCAGGTACTAGGAAATAATACTCCTTTATCAAGTCAACTTGGCAATAGTCATCTATTCATTGTAACAAAGGTACTCTACTATAGTACTTTAAATTCTTTCCCCATGCATATCCTTTGCATTGTCTGCAGAATGTATTGAGTGAACTAATGAAACTCCTTGCAATTACTACATTATCCAGTCATTTAATTTTTTCCAGCTCAGTTAGTATGAAGTTGCAGTCCAGTAATGTACCAGGTGAAAACTCATTGCTCATGTGCTAAACAGATTTGAAAATTTTAGAGCCTTATGAGATGGTTTAGTCTTGCACCTTTTTTGTTAAAGCTGTACATCTATCATGTTTTCTGTATCTCAGGTTCCCTAGCTCTAAGTTGCCCTGCTCCCAGGTTCAGCCCACGTTCAATAAGTAGTTCTGTTTTTATTTGTAGCACAAACTCTGGGGTTTGTGCTGCAATATGTTCAGCAAGGCACTTCTGTCTGCTGACTTGACTGTGAAACTTCAGCAGTTCAGAAGGAAATGGACCCAGTAATGGCATAGCTCATTAGCAGTATTATAGCTAAATGTCATCAAAAGAACAGAAATAAAGTTTTATTTAAACACCAGCATTGAATTCCAAGCATAGCATTCTATTTCTGAGGCTTAACAGTTTAGTTCAACAAAGCCTTGTAGTACAGCAGCAAAATTCTCAACCTGTTATGAGGACTTCGAGAGTGTTCAAATGAAGCAGAAGCCAAAGGCAATCAGGAGCTGTTAGGGTAGATTTGGGAGGAAAAATGCAGTTCAGATGGTTGTTCGGATGGCCATTCAGATGGAGCTGGGTTCCCTCGGGGCCTGTATCTGTCTCTGTGCCCTGTGGATGCCACTGTGGGTTTAATTTGATACAAGTATTATTAAAAATGAGCCTTGCAGTTTCTGTACAACCCTCCTTTCTAGTGCAGCTTCCTGCTGAGCTCATGAATAATATCTTTTAGCAGACACGGCCTCTTGAGAAAGTTGCCTAAGAATATCCCCTTAAAAATTGTGTTGTAAAAGAGAAAGTTACTTTTCTTTAGTTGTAGGTGTTCTTGATGATTCAAGAGAATGAAAAATAAAGTTAAAAAGACAGGCCTGGAAAGCCGATGAAGAGACCTAAGGCTGGAAATGAGAACAGTGAGGAATTCACTTGAACAATGTGACAGTGCAGTACAGAACAAGGCATTGTTACATCTTGCATAAGGGTGAGCATGGCATTGCTAGGTGTGGTAGAGAAAGTCATTGTGCTCATATGCCTGTCTACACTAGCATATGTTTGCTTAGCTGTAGATTTCATGAAAATAGCAAATAGTATAGATGCATAAACAAACCCTACAACAATTGATTTTTTTCAGCTTCATCTGGATTCAATAAGCTGTGCTTTCTGAACATTATTTTAGAAAGTTTTAGTATCTTATCACGACAACCTGTTTCCCTGAAACAACGTATTACAGACCTGTCATATAAAACAGCTTTAATCTCCGTTTCTCAAACATCCGTCATTAAGTATATTCTGCCTGTGCATCAGAAGAAAATCTGATTAGAACAAGACTAGGAATTCTTAACAGTGCATTTTACTTTGAGAGAGATATAAATGCTGATTTGATTTTTAGGCTGTTGTGTTTTATTGTTTGCCCTTTGATTACATCTGATTAACTTATGGGGAGGTTATGAGAGATGAAAGATTAAGTCATGCTATTTTGAGGGAGATAAAGGATGATAGATGACAAGAACTAAATAACCCACTCAACCAAGCTCATGTGCTCAGTAATCATTAGTCACATGTGTGACATTCATGGTGCTTCATCTACAAAAAAGCAATGCAAACCTGATTTGTAAATAGTTTTTCAAATAGAAACACTGTTTCCTGTCTTCTTGGATTTCAAATCATACTTAATTTTATTATTCTGATAGCCAGAAGGTATTTGGGAAAATAATAGTGAGTATCCAAAGCTTTCTAAATTAAAAGGTGACATCATAAGTGATCTTCCAAAATTTTTTGGAAAAAAGAGTATTTGCGATTTATGTACTGACTGTGCAGAATTAGCCAATGTCAAAACCAAAAGGCTGGAAATTATGGTCTCAAAAAAAATCTTATAATTAAGAATTAAATTAAGATGACTCCAACTTTTGGAGGTTATGTTTCCCTTGGAAAAAAAAATCCCCACATGAAATATGTATCATAAATGCAGGTGATTTATAGCTACAAGATTGCATGACCTAATTTCTTTAATCCTGTGAATGTTGAGAAGTAGATAGGAATTGGGCACCTACCTCCTTGAGGGTAGTTTAGGCAATCATCTCCAGTGTTTCTATAACTTAAATAATTTTTGTTATTGTTTTTGTTGGTTTTTGTAGGGTGTAGGGCTGGACTAGAGAAAGCAGGATCATTGGCTAGCCTAACGGGGCCATATTTATAGAAACTAAGTTGGAATCTTCACAGTCTTTGGGTTTGTCTGATTTTTATTATTTTTTTAAGTATATTTAGCACTCCAGTTCTCCAAACAGTTCAGTTTTTGCTTTATTGCATTATATTTAAAATATCACTATAAATGTCTTACCTAGATTCAAGAACTAACTGCAATAAAAAATAAATGCCATTAAGAAACTAATGCTATTTTGTAAGTTTCAGGAGTCTGGCGATTGGCATGAAGTTTCCTTTCAAATCTGGACTAACCTGGGCTATGAACAAGCCTCTTTAATGAAAAGGAGAGCTTTCGAATGTAGTCCCCAAGGGTAATTATAATTTTCTGGGATCTTATTAGCATGCAAAGTGACATAGGCAGAATAGTGATATGAGCCTCAGGAGCCGACTGAGGGGATAGTAATGCATATATTATTGTAGCTTGTACAATAATATTTAGCCATTTCAAGGGATGTATTGGAAATGCTCCTCTGGCTTATCCAAGCATTTTATACAGTTTTAATGCCATTATATATTTGTTATATATTGAGGTTAGAGCCCCATTGTGGATTTAGAAGACAAGGGTTGCAGCTTATTCATTACAGGAAGTTCAATTACAGTAAACATCAAGTGATTTGGATGAGCTTGATTGGTGCTTTGTGGCTGTCCCATTTTTTCATTTGATATGGACTTGGTTTCTGTTATTGTGAGGAAGGTTTATTTAGGGGTGGATTTGACAGTTTGGCTAGTGAAATCTCAAATTAACCCAAGAAAAGGTTTCTGAAATTTTGTGGCAATGTGGTACTTGAATATACACCTCTTTAATATCAACAGATTTATGAAAACTTGTCTTTTCTTTCATTAGGACTTAACTGTTTGCATGCTGTTCTTGTTTTGAGTGCAGGTGTAGAATACAAATGTATAATCTTAAATAGGTATGTGAGTAGAAATTGAGCTTGCAAAATTACAACTGGGATAATTTTTCCTCTGGAGTAGTGGAAAAATACTCAGGGTGGGAAATCCAAGCTTGAAAGAAAAGATAGTTGAAGTTGAAATGCTTAGTCTCAATAATGCATTATACCTGTTCTTAATTTCATTACTAAAACTTTCAGCTCTCCAAGTCATTGTGTGAGGTCACAACAAAATGTATTAAGCGCAGAGAGTTTATAAGACTTGCATTGAAAGAGAGTTAGAGAATAGATGAGTATATCTGAACAGTATCTTCATACAGAAAATAGTGAGGAACATCACTTTAGTAAGAGTAGCAATCAAATAATGGAGGTCAGAAAGTCATGCTTCAGAAGATCTTTCAGAGATATGTGAGTACCTGAAGACTCTGAGACTTCCAGGAAATTGGGTAGCCATATGCTTATGTATGTACAACCATACAAATCTTAAATGTTTCACTTCTGAGTGCTTAATTTTTAGTTCCGTAGATAGTTATGTCGTTATGACCATAGCAGAGTTTTATTTAATGATTTTGAAGTATAATGAATCCAGGAATGTTTAACAATGAAGGGAAGATATACTTTCACTCTTTTAATTTTTACATCAAATCAGATGTTTTTACATTTTGATTTGTTATGTTGGCATAGATATAGAAGTAAAAATTAACTGGGGAGACAGATCATGCACACTGATAGAAAGAAATGAAAAGAGGTTGATAAAGAAGTTTGTCCAAATAATAAGAAAAACCTTTGAATTTAACAGCTGGGTTTTTTGAAAGATATAAACAGGAAGAGAGATCAAAAAGGAATAAAATGCTTCCAGGATCAGTGTATTGCTCAGAGAATTTCTTGGAGAAACTGTAATATGAGACATTAATAAAAGGCATCGAAGTATGATTAGATGCATGTAAACAATGGTGGAAGGACTTGCCAGTGAACACACTCAAATATCAGCCTGATTATTTTGAAAGTTATTAGTTACAGTAAAGTCAGAATAGCAGAATAATACAAGTTGGAAGGTACTTTGGGAGATCTGTAGTCTGCCTTTCTGCTCACAGCACTGGCAGCTCTGAGATCAGACCAGGTTGCTTTGGGCTGTCAATAACACTTACTCCAAAAGTTGTGTGGCATGTACCTCATAATAAATAAAGGAAGCTCTACAGCTTTTAGACATAGTTGACCCATAAGGATGTAAGTTCTAAAAATATAGCAACTCCACCAGAGAATAATATTTTGGGGGAAGAGAACAGGCTGACCATTCCTGTACTTTGGGGAAAAGAAATTATCCATGCTCAACAGAAGTTCTCAGGACTGAAAGTTTCTATTATAGCTGAGGATTTACTGTTTGCTATAAGCTTTTCTATTCTCATATAATCTTGTTACAACCTCTGTTCTTTTTAAAAGGTTAAAGGTACTTGAGAGTTTGAATTTATAATTTACAAACCTATTATGTGTGGCCTTAAACTTAGAGGTTATAGCAGTAAAAGGACAACAGAAACTTCCTAGACTAATGCTTTTTATTGTACTGTGAGCTTTACTAAGATGAACTGCACATTAAATAAATTATATTTGAGCATGTATTTTATTAGTCTTGATTTATTGTTATATCTGTAAAAATTGGTACAAGATGTTTTATCTTTAAACTGTGGGAGGCATGTGTTTCTTATTAAAACACCAGGGGTTTAATTTATTTGATTTCAGAATTTTCATTACATGCTTCTATGTTTTACTCCTCGTGACATTAGTGATTGGCCTTCATTAGGATTTTCTTGACTCATTCTTCTGGCTGCTTTTGAAAACCTCACTATATGTTCTGTGTTCCATAATTTCAAATGTTTACAGTAGTATCAACCACATTGTTCCATAGAAATTGGAATTATTTTATGTGTAAAACAGCTGAATAGACAAGCTTTCTCAAACTATCTGTATGAATATTTGAAATTCAAAACAATTCCTTTACCATATCTGGAAATAAGATTTTGATTCTTAAGACATTCAGCTATCTTAAAAACAAAAGAAGAAAAAAAAAAAAAAAAAAAAGAAAAGATTGTGACATTTTTCCGCAAAATCTGTTGCTGCAGTTGAGATAATTGAAACCAATATATAGAAATTTTTAATCAGAAAATGCATGTATATGTGGTGTACACAAATTGAAAACCTGATTCTTAAATCTTTATGGATGTCCTGGTTTAATTGTAAAAATATAAACTTATTGGTATGAGCAAGTTTATTCATGAAGTTATTTGCAAGTCCTTGAAGTGTATCTTAGAATCTCTTGATAAGGATCAAGAGGGACAGATCTCTATACAACGGGTTTGAATAAAGATTTGTTGATAGAGAGAGAGATAGAGAGGTACTTTCCATGAAACTATGCGACCCAGACTTTGAAGCTAACACTTCTCTTGATGACCGCTTTCATTATCATCTTTTCTCATGGAGTCACTGTTCTCCTCCAGGGTAATGACAAACTTCTTGCGTATAATTAGAAGTCTTTAGGAAAAGTTTCCATCCTCTATCTGTTCTCTGTGCATCTTAATAGCGGTTTGTATTAGGTGGATCTAATATAGGAAATTATTATGTGACAAATGTGATGCTTCTGGGGAGTCCTAGAGAGGGAACTGTAAGGGATGATAATGATGGACTGGATGTAGGGAGTTGTAGACAGGGTGTCAAGCAGCTGAGGCTTTGAATCTAACAGCTCGTCATAAATCCGTGTTTCTCAAGACTATGGAATACAGACACTAAACACAAATGAAGGTCAGAGAAGCTTAGTCTCACCAGAGCTCTGTGTTCGACTGTAGGTTGTCCATTTTGTAGAGAATCAAAATATTGGGATGGTGACCTTTATTTACATAAAATGACGACAAAAACTTTCCTATGAAAACTATGCACACGTAGAGAAGCTGTGATTTATAACCTTTTTATTTTCGTCTGTTTTGCAAACTTACCTAAGTTCTGATTTTGATTGGAATGAAATATTTCAGAATATAAAGCCATTTATGTTACTGTCTGTCAGTATGTCAGTGCTCTTTAAAGCTTAGAAATAGCCCTGTTGAAATCCTGGGTTGTATAATCATAGGAGACTTTAGTCTTTGAAAACATGAGAATAGTTGCATATAAAACAAAACCTGATAGTGTGTGTTTTCCTATCTCTATATGTAATTTTATAAATTAATTCCTACTTCAGTGTGAGGGCACACCCAAAATTTAGGAACGAACTTTATTGCTCATTTCTATTTGTGCCTACCATTACAAGACATTACACTGAAAACTGAAACTGAATAAGGTAATAGTAGTTGAGGAGGAAGAGAAAGTGGTTGTTTTGGGTTTCTGGTAAGAGAAGGATACAGTTACTTAAGGTAAGGTCAACAAAACTGCTCAAGAGTCTCATGAAATAATGCCAGAAATGAAAGTTTTACCAAAAAGGAATTTAATATCTCAAGACAAATTGATATTTATCTTCAGTGGGATAAAGTAAAGCAGATAAAATAGCTAGATGGAAATAAAAGTCCCATGAATGCATTATGATGACAAAAGGGAGTATTTCTGTTACAAAGTCAGGTAAACAGTGGTAATGTTTTGGTGGTTTTGGATTATTACTTTTTTTTTTTTCTTTTTTTTTACATCAGTGTTCCATCCTTGCAGGAATTAAAAGCCGGGTGTTGGAATATGTTAAGCCAAACACATCTAGCTGTTTTCAGATAAATGGGAATGCCAGATTACCTTACCTTTGTCATAAGCATGAGGAAGAATTAGGAGTTTATGGTGCAGAAATGCCTTTGTGGGTTGGTTTTAGTGTTTGTATTCTGTCCCATCAACTCAAAAGTTGGGAACTGATGACACTTCTCATATCACCAGACTTTTTACTTCCTCAGACTGCCTCCTAATGCTTTCCCAGGTTTGTTTAAAAAGCAGTGACATTTCAATTGGAAATCTCCCTAGAAAATTTCTCTGCTTTCTGTCAGAATATTTTTCTTTGATATGACACTGTATGTTCTTTTTCTTATTTTTTGCTATTACTGTATACTTTACCTTCATTCCTCTAACAGTTTTCGGACTTCAATCCCCCCTCTGCTCAACCATCATTTGCCAAATATGTGCCTAAACTAATGAATATAGAACGATATTTTATTTCTGAGTGGGCAGACATGAAATGTTAGATCATCTCTGAACTTCCAGAGATGTTTGATACTCTTCAATACCAGATACAGAACTATTTAGGGTGAGCAGACAGGAACAGTCTCCCATTCCTAAAATATGATCAATCAAATGGCATATTGTACTAGCAGTGCTGTTTGTCATTCAGTTTAAATGCAAATACATAGCTCATTTTAAAATGCACAAATTTCAACTCATACTTGAAATATTCTTGCCTATTTTGTAAACAAAAATGTTATACCTCATATTGGGTTCCTTGGCAGAGGTAGTTCTAGTACTGCTTTTCAGTCTTACGCACAGCCTTACACTTTTTCCACACTTGCTATTTTTTTTCTAGGTTTTGGGTTTGTGGTTTGTTTCTTTATTTTAAGGAAAGGGCTAATGTAGTCTTCCTGCTGTTGATGAGCGTACACAGTAGGAACGGTACTTATGCAGGCTGACTTCATAATCCTTAAACTACACGTTTTGTGTTGTTCGCATTTTAATAATTAATCTTTTGTTTCATTTAGTTGATCAAAACTCATCTGACAGGTAGTTCTTTTGCTTTTAAGTTTGGTCATGCGTTAAAGCCACTGAGAAGTCCTGAGACCAGCATGCAAGGAGACTGAATGCACAATTCACCTTCATATGCCGTAGCATTGCATGGCCAGGAATCAAAGGTGATTACTTCATATTTTCAGATAGTGATCTCACTAAAAAATCAGGTTGGAGACTATTCTGATGCACTGACCTCATCTAAGGATGTATTTCTAAGCTTCAAGTAAAACCCAAAAGTTAAAAACAAACAAAAAACAACAATCAAGCAAACAAACAAAAACACAAAACAAACAAAAAAATCCCCACACCTAATAGCAGTAACATCACTGTGAAGATTTGGATCCAACAATACTTTGAGAAAATGCTGAATACAGTCTGTCAACACAAGAATATGAATGGTTTCTATTGAGAGCTACCTTGCAAATACAAATCAGGAACTCAAAGCTTTGTCTAAAATTCTAAATTTAAATTATTCCCTCCTCTGATGTCCAAATTGACATCCAATCAGTTACCTGTAGTAGGTGAACATTACTCTAAAAATAAACAATTGCTTCTGTTAGAAGGTAAAAGGCTGCATTTTCTGTTCTGTTTGTTTCTGTTTATCAGTTCAATTTTAAACAGCATTCAACAACTATAATCTAAATAACAGCTTCTTCCCCCCTGGCCCCCCAACCTTAAAATTCATCTGTCTAAATAAAGTTGTTTCTTTATGTTAAATAGTTGTGCTTCTAGATTTGGTCTATATATTGATCTTTTCTAGCTGAGATGTCAAGTAATGTAAAAAGCTGGGCTAAAACAAACGGTGACTTAAGCTTTTCCATTGCGCATTAGAAATGCTAAGGAAAATTATTTATGACTAAGGAAAATGACAAGTGTTGTTCAGACACTTAAAATGTTGAAAGATACTTTCTAGGAAGGCAACAGTGTGGGACTAGTACAACATTGATCCACTTTCATTTTGTCACAGAAACTAGTTTGTGACTGGAAATCGCCATCACCCACAGTATCAGTTTGCCAGCCATAAATTGCTCTCATCCATTAGACCAGTGTATTTTGACATACACTATGTGCAATACTCCACAGCTACACGCTTTTCTGTGTAATCTGGCTATATATCAGTCATCTCTACAAGGTTCTCGTATGAGTGGGAATGATTCCCATCGCTAGTCAGAATTAAAAAAAAAAAAGTAAATGTAAAAGTTGTAAGACTTAAAATGGAAGGGCATGGAGCCAATGGGATGCCATACTTTGGTAAAGCAAATCTGGCCTCTGGTGCATAAAGCTTTATTTGTACATTTGTGTGTCCAGTTAACAACATTGCTTTTTATACGCACCTCTACATAACTACAGAATATACGTGCTTGCTGCATCTTTCTGACCATCAGAGCATTAGAAATGCACATCTTCTCAAGGTATCTCTGATTTATAACCATGCTTTGACTATGAAAAACAAAAATCCATTAACTTTTCTGTAATGAAATATAATTTTGGTAATTTTCACAGGAATTAATGGGAAAAATCTGGATTCATAATGACTGTTATTAACTTTTCACTAATATTGAAGAGTAAAACCTAAGAAGAATCATCTTCTTTATTATAGAAATCTACACCTTTCTTTTGAATCTTATTCCATTCTTTGATATTTATGTTCTTGCTATGGTTTCTGACTACCATTATAATATGCAAAAATTATTATGATATGCAAAAATATGACTGATTTCTGATTGGAAACATGAGTAAAGGGGTGGATATTCTTTTGCAATGGACAGTAGGTTGGACTGGAAAGTATCTTATTGCATTATGGTTGAGCTGATAACATTGAAATAATAAAAAGAGAGAACAGGCAGCATTTCTCATAGTTGACATCAGTAAAAATGAATGCGTTTTAAAAAACTTTAATGCATTGGTGACAGAATTAAATAGTCCCCTATGAGTATCTAGGTGTTCCTGCTCTAGCAGGGGGCTTGGACTAGATGATCTTTCTATGTCCCTTCCAATCCCTAACATTCTGTGATACATATAACTGGTTTTTTAAATGGATTAACAGTGCTTCTCATTACAGCGATTTTCTATGGATTAAAACCTTTGCCTTATTTTGCTTCAGATTTTGAGAAATTTTCAGTGGTGCTGAAGCCGCTTTTTTTTTCTCTCCTGTGATATTCTGAAGTAATGGCAATTTACAGGAGAAATGTCTATAGCAGAAGGGGCTCGTGTCATTGAGGTTCTTAGTAACTCCAGGCACAAATGTTATTTTAGCTTTTGGGCATCTGTAGGAGGCAGAGGAAGAGCAGCTCCCTCCTGGAGAGGCTCAGGCAAGAGGCTGAAGGGTGACTGTGATGGCAGGGAGGAGGAACCTCTCAAAGTATATAAATAATCTGAATTGGGATTTGTTAAATGGCCTGAATAGGGTTAGGTTTATCTCTCTTTTTTGAGACAACTAAAGCCAAATATTTTGTCAGGAAAGGAGACATGTCAATAAGCTGTCCATTTTTATTTTTTTTTTTTCCTTCACAATTGAAGAAAAATTAGTAACTACCTTTTTTTCTTTTCTTGGACTGCATTCCTTAGTGCTATACTACCATTCAGCATAAGGTACAATACTAAATAATTATTTGTGTTCTTTCATCTTTTAAACAAAATATAAAATAGTTGAGACAGTTTGTGGTTGTGAAGAATTCTGTGTACCTAAATGAAGGGATCTTTGTGTGATTTGAAAACTGTTTTGAAAACTATGTTCAGACTCCTTCAAATTACTTGAGGGTGGTACAGCAGCATTTTGTAACTAGCTGCTGAGCGCTACTGTGTTCATGAACCTGTATTTCATCACAGGATCTTCCTCCTTTTAGGTACAGGGATTCCTTTGTGAAGTGGCTTTACAGTAGGGTCTGAAATTCACAGTGGAAGATGCTCTAGATGAAGACTGGCATGTGTCATTTGTATAACCTCCTTTGTAGTCCCACTAGTTATGTGAAGGCTGCCTAGAGCCCAATAAATGAAAATTATTATGTATAAAATTTTATTTATATGGCCACTTTTTAGCTTGTGAGAGCTATTATTATTATTATGTATTATTACTCTCATTGTCTCTTTACCATGGGATTGCTTGAAAAAGTTTATTTAAAAAATGAAAGGGAAGAGTCATCTAGTTAGCAGCCATAAGTCTCAGAGGGACTTGCAGGTCACTTTTACAACAGAAATTAAACAGGTAACATTTTACAGTAACTGAAAAAAAGAGTGGGTGGATAATTACAGCTTAACAGCTAAAAAAGTTGTGTAGCATTTATTTCAGATTCTTTTTTAAATATTGAAAAATAAAAGCTTTATACCTAGTCCTTCAAGGAGTTTCACACCTTCTTATGTTCAGTACAGTTATTTTTATTGAATTCAGAAGATACAAATAGATAGCTGTGTTCAGTATGGTGGGTCGAATCAATTCTGGTTTACATTCACATGCAAATGTGAAAAATCATATCATTTGTAATATTAAATTGTTAATCTGTTTTAAGTAATGTGGACTTTTGCTGAAATAATTAGCATTCATTTTTCATGTACGTGTTTTAACTCTCCTCAAGATGTGCAGGTATGAAGGCAGATGAATTACAGGGAAAATATAATTTGGCAACATCTACACTTTAATTTTTGTCAACTTTATCAGGGCACAAAAGTTTAGTATTTGTGTGTTAGATGGACAAAGAGTTAGAATGTTAGAAAAGTACACGCAAACTGAAATATGAGCAGCTGTCTTTTATGTTTATTTCTTCATTGTCCGACTAAACTTGGAAGAAAAACAAGTTACTGCGAAAGTAAATCAAAAGCATGTGAGATCCTCTGTTCTTTCAACACATGGCTTATGGTCTGCAGAACACATCAAATTTTAAGTAAATATTTGAAAATAATAGTAAGAGTATTGGACCCAAAGTAGGATGTTGCCCGTTGTAAGATAGGTTGCATATTATGTTGTTAGGTCTACTCAATTCTGGAGAAATAAGATGTTTACATGAAGTAGGGGGAAGTTTTAATGAAGTTTGAATTTAATTTTAACAGTAATTAAGCCATTTTTCTTAGCCGGGGTCTTTTTTCCTCTTTATGTATCATTCATTCAGTCACACCGTATATTATTGTTGACTTATCCATCCTCCATTGTTTTGGCATATAGCAACATTCAGTTACACGACTGGGCTCTTTATAACATATGTGCCCCAAACAGGGTGCTTTTGCCAGACATCACTGACAACCCATTCATCAACTTGGCAGAGTACCCAGGCACACTGAGCTCTGGAGCTCTGGGCAGCCTTTCCCCCTCCACAGTTGCTGCGTTGACAGAATCTGCATGTCTCCCAGAAGGAGACAGGAGAGAGATGTCGGGCTTTGCCAGGCAGTTAAGCAGAAGCTGTCAGCTCTTTCCAGCGATGTGCAACTACTGTGTAGCCTTGGATACTGTTGTCAGAGTTGGTACAGTAACACTTTTAAATCTGACTTCTGGGTGCATAGCGCAACGAAGTGCTATACAGGTATGAAAATATCCTCACTTTTGTATTCTTACTGAGCATACTGAACTTCCTTGGGCAGGGTTGGCTAGTTGTGGTATTGTGTATATTACATCTACATTTACTAGTTCTCATGTTAAGAGAAATGTTACCTTGCCATGCATAAAGTTTGACTAAAGATCTATATGAATCCCTGATTCAGAGTAAGTTGTGGAATGGGCAATTTTAATCCAAAAGCTGAAGTTTGTAAAAGTTCTGAGTCTGTTAATATAAGAGTTACAAAACTGTGTAGGAATCTCAATTTATAGGGCTTTCTCATAGTATGTCTTTATAATTATTAGGCCTTTAAAGTTTATTCCTACGTGTTCTAGCTCTACCTCCAACTGCCAATAAGCTTGTCTGGATGTCCATAAGAAATTAAGAGTTAGTAAGTACGTGGTAGAGCCAATGCTATTTTGTCTGTCCAGTTTCAAAGCTAATCAACAACTTCCAACTCTAGAAATCTCTTCTTATGGCGCTGACTGAACAGTGTGACATGGGAGACAAGTGGAGTCCTTGATTAAGGACAAGTCTGAGGCAGAGATGCTTGCCTTCTCCTGACCTTTTGGTATTGAAATAAAATATCTACATCTGTATATACTTAGCCCGCTTTAAAAGTTATTTTCGTATTTGTTTAACAGCTTTGCTGTCTCCCAGTTAGTCTGAAATTTGTTTCTTGAGCATTATTTTGAAATGTAATTCAAATACTTTAATTCATATTTAAAAATAGTGCATTACTGAAATATTAATACTGCCAAGCGATTTCATTTCCCCTTCTTAATAAAATTAACAATAGTAAACTGTATTATTTTAAAGATTTGTGAATGTTTCTTTAAAGGTACTGTATGCACGTCTTAATGCAGAAAACGCCAGGAACGACTTTACTATGAAATTCACTTTTGTATCAGTTACATCACTGTTTATCCTGATCTTTGATGTATACCTCTGTTCAAAGCTGGAGTTTAATACAGACAAATTTGTATGACCCAGTTAGAACTGGATCTTAAAGCAAGTTTATCTTCTGTTATCTATGCTCTTCTGTTGCATATAAAAATGAAATGTGCTATGACATACTACTGTGCATAATGCATGAATCTTCTCATCATGGTAAATTTACGGTGATTAAAGTGGTCTTAATTAGCTTTGCACATATGAAGAGGCTAGCAGTGAATTAGGCTCCATTCTCCTATCGCGTAAGGTGTCCCTGTTGTGTTTCTCTTATTCATGTTAAACCCTTCAAAGATTCCTTCTCTGAGCCACAAGCTGTGATGTGAGATTATTAAAGGGGCTCCACTTGATCCTGGCTTTTGGTCTTTGGGGAGAAAAAACAGCCACTGGATCAAAGAGAGGTGTTAAACCTTAATAGGTTCTGGCAGAAAAATCTATAGTGAAGTGGGTATGAGCTGTACTGGTATTGATAGGACATGCAGTTATTTCAATAATCTATTTAGGATAGCTCCCATTAAAGCAACATGTAGCTGGAACCTGCGCAATCAAGTTTCCTTCTGGTCTCAAAGTTATTTATTTAACTTTGTAACACTATGGTTGAGGAGGTAGAACTGATCAGAACAGTAGATAAATTAAAGAGAGAAGGAAAAAATCTCCGCTGCCAGAAACGTGTCCTGACCATTAACTATTTCCCTGTACATTTGAAGAGGGTTAGTACGCGTGTGCTTTGTGTAACAGCCTACAAATGCTGCAGACCATAATACTGGAAAGGCTGCACGCTGTAGTCTTCAAATGGTGTGATTCGTCCTGTTTCCTTCAGAGCTTCAGAGGCACAATTTCACTTCTGTGTATTCATTTCTGAGTACTTTTTTTTCCTTTGGACTGCAATCCACTGAAACGTTTCCCACACAACTTTCATAATTGCAGACATAATTAGGAAAAGACATAAAGTCATAAGCACTTCTTATGGATATTGTCATGATTTTTGACTATTTACATCTGGTATCTGATAATTCACTGACTTGCATGCAGAATAGTGGATTCTAAATAATCTAGATAAAATGAACAATAAAGAGTAAAGCACAGTTATCCAATCACTACAAAACACCATTTTTCAAATTTGGGCTTTGAACTTCAGATTGCACTAAATGTGTGTGGTTAATTTGGTTGTGCACACATACAATTACTGTGTTTCATGCATTGTTTTGCTGGCAGCATAGGAGAGTTTTAAAAACATGGTCCTGCTGTCTCTTTATTTCATTGCCCAACCATTTTCTTAGATTTTTCAGTTTGACCTACTATTATCCTTGTCTCTTATCCAATAGGGTCAAAACCCTGAAACAGCACTGTTGTTCTATGAGGAAAGTCATGGTTGGCATTTAATTAATGTTACTCCCTGTGCATGCAATGGCACTGTACCTATCAACTGTGCAAAATGCCGTTGTACGCTTTAGCATTATCATCTCTCTTTGGTAACAGTGTTTGTTAGATGCAGCCTTTCAGTATTTCTAGCATCTTCTAACCAAAACATAAAACTCTCTATTAGTAACTAGGGCCCCAGTTCAATCAGATAATTAAGGCCTTACCAAAACCTGATAGCAAAACTAATGAAATTCAGTGCAAATGTGCAACTAGGAAAGGGTTTAAGTTGTGAGCTGGCCGAATCTAAAGTCAATTAAGGTATCGGTGCAAAGCAATAACCATTTTGCAGAATGAAAACTGAGATGTAATTATTTCCTTGAGGCTGTAGAACGAAGTCAGTAGTTTACAAGATAACCAGGAACACTAGTGTTTAAAACCTTGTTCTATCTACTAGGCCACCAGCGTAAAGAAATGTCACTTCTAGGAACAACAGTGTTTGGGTTAAATATAGTTCAACTAATATTAAAAATTGGATGGAGGAGTGGCAGATGTGACAAGATATGCTCTTTGTGTCTTTAATGCTAAGCAATATTTTATATTTCTTGTAATTTAGTGGCTGAGTAAATTCCAAAAATATCTTTAAATGTTTTGGAACTGTAACTCGAACTGTAACTCAAACTCATAGAAAAACATAGGTGGCCTTGTTTTCTTGCCCTGTGTTGTATATTATTGAACCATATACAGAATAAAATGCTGCCAGATAGTGATCCCATAGCCCAAACTAATCTCTATAGAGCAGATGGGAGTTTGACAGGGGAAGAGACAAGCTGACAGCTTTTCCTCAAATACGAGTCATACACTGTTTCCAGTGCCAAGATGGATTTGACATTTAATTAAAAAAGAAATTCAGGGAAAAAAAAAATCCAAAAAAACCCTGCAACCCCCCAAAAAACAAACTAGCACACACACACAAATGCAGCTACAGAATCAATTTGGTCTTATTTAAACCTAAACCTGGGTACCCAGAAGGCATATCTCTTAGAGAGCAGGGAAATCACTGAGGTACCATGGGGAATATAGACGGCATTAAAAATGTATTTTGACTGATCTCTGCTACCAAACTTGGCTTGAGGGTATAGTGATGCTTAATAAGCAAAAGTAATTACTATAAATACTCAGCCTAAGCTACTATAATTAGAATATAATATGGATGGTATATATTCTGATAGGCTAGCTGTGTCATTTTTTGTGCATTTGTGAAGTCAAGGATTTTGAAGATATGGAAAATCTTAGCACCTTTGCAGAAAATAGTTGTAGTCATAGAGGGTGTTCATGTACCACAGTTAATCTGTTCAAGATCATCCCATTATGCAAACCAAAGGCAACCAGAGCTGCCTCTGATATTCTTTTGAGTCCCCGCAGATTTTTAGGGTATGTTCTGGAGCAGTTTCTGTCCATGAGGTGGTCCTGTGGTGCTCTCACCTCTCCCTTGTTGCTACATTCTCCCTTGGCATCAGCAGTTGCTGGCACTCTGTTCCTTCCTGAAAACTTCTCACTTTTGAAGGGGAGAAAGAAACACCAGAATGTGTTAAGAAAAGTATGAGATTGTTGTGAAGGGTTTGGGGCACCTTGGTTTTCTTGAGTCCCTTCTTAAATTTGTGGTTGCCTGCTTACATGGAGAACCTGAAGATTGCTATGTAAAAAAAAAAACAACAATAATAATAATAATTAGGAAGCTGGAACTGGTCCCTTTGCAGTTAGGCTAGAATTGTTTTAACAACTTGCAGATTTTTAAACCATTTTCAAATTCCGTGTCAAAGAACTGATGGTTGGGGAGGGAGGGAAGAAGCATAACACAAGTTCCTTGATGTTTCTGTGTGACTTTGCACATAAATGCATTATTAATTTTATTATTTAAATTTGTACATCATAACTACTGCTCTGAAAAGGAAATGCAGATAGTTCATTTCCCAAAAGGCTTTTCAAGGTAAGTGACAGATGTAGAGATGACAAGACAAGCTAGCAAGCTAGAACTTGGAGGGGTTTTGTTGGTAATTTTTGAAGTAATTCTGTTAAACCTGATATAGTGAGGAGGTTGTGAAGTACAGAATTCATTTATCACAATGATAATGTAATCTAGTAAAATCATACACTAATAACTGCTTCATTCTGGGTAGGAATGTAAAAGCAATAGTTATTCCGATTTCATAAAGTGATTTATTAACTTTGAGAGAGAATTTCAAAGATGGTAAGGTAGATAACCTAATAATTCCTAGATTTTTGAAAAATGTTAAGCAATTCACATTGTTATTTCCTAATGCTTCTAGAATTATCTGACTTATATTTTTTGTGACTTGAAAACCTCAGTGTCTGTTTATTGGTACTTTTAGACACGTTTTTTTCATATTGTATCTGTGTGGAGATTAGCTGTCACTCAGGGATATATATACTCACTGTGTGAATATCCAGAGTTGCTACTGACTTGGAAAGTCTGAGCAGTTGAGTTCTCGAGCACCTCTGAGTGAGAAGGAGGTGCTTCTACAGCTGGAGCCTAAGCAGGGTTTGCAAGAGAGATCACTGAATACCACAGGGTGAGAACAGGCTCTTTACAAAGCACAGGCTCTACCCAGAGCAAAAGTGATTGCGTCCCTGTTGATGAAAAGGCAAACTTCTCAGAGCACTGACTAATTACAATGTTCAAGTGGTGGACAGATGATCACTCCCAGTATTTTCATACCTGTTCCCCTGTTCATTGTGTTCTAAGACTCGCCTGTTTTGATTTTCTGTTTACGGAAAAGTCATAGGTGCCTGCCTATGGAAGCATGGGCATCTGTGGTCCTGCAGTGATCAGAGTTGATTTCTCTTAGACCCAAGTGTGGTAGCTTTGCCTTATAGGTGTGAGATTTCAGAACTGCTCTGACTTGAGTATTTCCTCATTTACTTTAGTGTTCTTTATTTCTTTATTCCTCCAAGCAGCTGAAGGTCATTTTCATGACTTACATAGCTCAGCTCTTTACTCAGCTTGTTGATTGCTTTGAATTCCACGCAGAGGTACATACCTCTGCCCCCATCATGTATATTGATCCTAGACCTTGAATTCAGGACCCTGAGTCTCCTTTTGAGGACAACAATCCCAAAATTAAGTCATTTAGCACCAGTCTTCAAGGAATTGGAGTCCTTTCCTGGTATTTTATGCCTAGTTGCCTTTAAAAGTAGTCTTTGGAGTCCTTTGGCTTTCTCAGAAACTAGTTTTCCTGTTTTATTCTTTAGGTTAGCTGTTTCATAAATAAGTATCAGATTTCTGCAATTTTGGTAATTGTCTTAGTAGAAAGAATATTTTTAAACTCTTGTTTCTACTTTCATTTAATCCAGGATGATACTATTTCATAAAATTTCATGCTAAGAAGGATTACTACTAGTTCTGGCTTTGTTATTTTAAAGTATTAGCTGTATTTAGACTGAAAAAAAAAATTACCCTTTCTCTAGGGAACTAAGATTAACTATCAATATAACGTATCTCTGTTGAACATTTAAGTCCCATCAACAGTAGAACATGAACGTTTTACAACACCTTTGACAAGAGCCAGTTAAGACAGTCTTTACAGTGGTTTATGTTTGTTTTTTTTCCTTCATTTCATTAAGTAGTGAATTTAATCCCTGTGGAATTTTAATCATTTTAACTACATCAGGAAAAGATTTTTGTTTTTTCCCTTTAGTAATCAAGTAGCAGAAAGATTGGCCACTACTCATCCATTTCAGTGAATCTTAGATTTAATCAAAGTTGAAATAGTTTATAATATTAGTAACATACAATAGAATGGTACAGAAACATTCTTTATTGGTGTAGGTTTTGCGACACTACTTTACTGGATATTTGGAAAACTAGAATATTACAGCCTGTACCCAAAATACATATATATTTTTATATAGACAATAACAGCTTTGAAGAGAAGCAATATTCTCGGAAATCTAAAGTTGCATCAAATGAATTGGTAAGGTCTTTTCTATAAAACAATTCAGGCATGTTAGTGTTCATTGATTCTTTTAATGATTGTAGCGGTGGTTGAATCAATGCTGATCTATACAAAAAGCAGCTCACCGGACTAGATGACCATGTATCACAGCAGGATGTTACTAGGATGGAAATACCTACAATCAGAAAAGCACAGCTTTATTATATTTTGTTATAGTGTTTATTTCTGTGAATTACTTAAAATCTTTTCCTTTTATTCCAAGTGGTATGAGACTTCATTTGGTAGCTTTATTCATAAAATATTCAGAATTTTTTAGAGCTATATGGGAAGAGTTCATGAAGGACCTTGAAAATTCATATCAAAGACAAGAAGTCATTATCACTAAAAATGAAAATGGAAAGCAAGACTGAAGTCATAAATAAAATTGGGACTGTCTTAAAGTTCAGGAATAACCTCTCTCTCTTTCCACACATGCTGTAAAGAATTGAAATTATACAGTTCAGAGCATTTCTCTTATCTGAGCAGTAGGTAGAAAAAGTACATCTTCCAAAAACCAAATGATGCTTGGATAATTGACAGTATTAGTGCAACCTCATGTAAATAGAAGATGAGAGGTGAGAAGAAGGAAGCAAATATCAGAATTTTTATGACTTTACCACTTCTCCTTGAGAACCTGAAGGCATAACAGTCATAAAACATTTCAGATACCAAGAGATCTAATGAACACACATATAACATCATAAAGAGATGACATTTGCATTAAAGTGGGCTTTAACTGTTGCATAATTGCATCGCAAGTAATGTGGACAGCTGAACCAACCTAACTCACTAAATCAGGAAGAGGTTATATTGCAGGAACCCGGTAATCTTGCCTTAGCCGTGCTTTAATGGTGCCAGGACACACAGCAGCCAGTGAGAGACCTTACAGCCCAGGGAATCTGATTATAGCACATTCTGGAGCTGTTTCTCATGTAAAAGGAAGAACAAAAGGAGTAATAGTATGATTTAACTCATTTCAAAAAGAAAATAATCAGTGTTGTCAAGACAGTTATATAAAAAAAAAATAATTAGTTATTTACTAAGTAGTTTTAGATCACAGTCACAAATTGGAGAGCAAATGATTATTTTTTCTATAGAGGTATGGTCTGTATTGTGAAGAGCTGAAGAAGCTCTGTTTTATGATAATGCTGAAATCAAGCCTCCTAGTTTTACTGCTCTGGAAAAATACATTTCTTCTTTGCACTTACAGACTACATCAATGATGTGATGGAATTGTGCACATCAGCAAACTGTAGTGGTAACCCAAAAGTATGAGGCTATGCAGTAGGCTATATTGAATAATGTGCAGAAACTGGGTGTTATGTGTGGTTCTGCCTATCCAACAGAAAACTTCAGGAGCCCTAAGATACGAAAGCATGTTTCTATTATAGAGTTTATAGAAGCTGTGGCATCTGCTGAACAAGAGTGCTCATTGACTCAAAGCTAGCACTCAAATACTTGAATACTAATTTTTAAAATCTTAATGTTTTATACTTCAAGTATTTAGCAGACCTTGTATTTGCTCAAATACATTCATCATCTTGGCAACACGCTTCAGACCGTTAATCAGATCCCCACTACTGTGACCTTACAGTCTGCTCTTTTAAAGGGAAAACACCAAAGGGTATTTGTTGTTGAATCATTTATTTTGCTATTTACTTTTTGCTTTTGGACCCTTCTCCCACTTCTCTTGCCCTGTGTGTTTCACCACCTGTGTGAAATGATTGGTAAAACTTTACATTTGAAGCAACATGACCTCATTTTGGATTTCTGAATGGAGGAAAATTTACTGCTTCTTAATTTTTAACTGGAGGCGTGATGGCAATTTAAAGTAAAAACTATTCTTTGCATTTATCTACATTATAATGTAACCAACTGCATTATATCTTTGTGTTTTCTGGTTCGTCTTTCAAGTGGATATTTTGCTGTTCTACATGTATCAAGCCAGGACCTCACAGAAAGTTCTGTTTGAGAATGAACAAAAACTGCAAATGATTTTGCAGAAAATCTTGGTTTTCCTCAGAAAATGCTGCTGGCTCTTGTTTTTATTTTTCAAAGAAACACGTCTATTTTCTTTATATCCTGGCACGCTGTCATGCATGGAGCTGTCTCTTTTCCTTATTTTTATATTCACTGGGATCCCTTACTGAATTTCCATTTTCCATGTTATAGTTTCTTGTCATGTGCTGACCTGTCTCACCAAACAGACAATTCCCTCAATGTCATGAGAGATGTTTGAATTGACAGGAAGCTTCACTCCGAGTGTTACTGCAGGGATTTTGTGGGTTAGATAGTTGTTTTCAACAACTTTTGTTTGGTTTTGTCAAACATAAATCTTCCATGGTAAGAAGTCACCTAAAATTCATTGATATTTCATACCATCTTTATATGCCTTTAATTGAGATAAAGAATAAAAATAAAGTTTTGAAACAAATGAAATAATTACAGTGACATACCCTGGTATTCTAACTCACTTTGAACTCAGCACTGGTGCTTCTGTCTTGATCTACACTTAGTAGCAGCTGTAGCACTTATTGATATTTACCATTTTTATATTTTTATTGCATTTGAAATTAATTCAATGAAGAACCCTCAAGAGAAAATCCCTCCTTTCTTAGGCATTTGTAGTAAAATACTTCCATTTTATATTTTTCTTTGATTAAGCACTTAATTAGTCTTGTGTGAAATCAAAGGGAATAAATATTGTACAGCAAATACAGTCATTACATCGTACTTCCTTTTTCAAAATAATGGAGTTTCAACTAGAGATTGTTTTACCCACCATAGTGGTGTTTTGTTTTGTTTTTTCAAGAGTCTGAACATTATGTCTTGTAAAACTCTCTTCTGTCTCACGGGATTCAATTTTCACTCATTGTGCTAATGCAGTTTTCTTTTGTGAAGTATTGCTGATGCCTCTGACTTACAATTTTTCCACTATCCACTTGCTAGTGCATCAGAATAATTGAAGCTTATATGCAGAGAGAAACGCAGCTTTCTAAGCTGATGCGCATCTGTAAACTTGAGAAATTAAGAAACTTCCCGTGTTTCACTGAGCATTTTGGATATGCCTGGTACCATGAGATGGCAGTAGTGAGAAGCAGCTGCCTGTTACCATGCGATAATACAGATTTTACTGAAGGCTATCATCAAGTTAACTGACATAGCTAACGGGCACCTCGAAATTAGTAGTATGTCATAGACATATTGAACTAATGTCCAGAAAACTTGTTAAGCATTGTCATCTGAACCGGATTTTCCAACTGAAGGTAGAAACGTGATGAGTATAACTTGTGTGAAGGATTCAAGTACTATGGTTCTAATGTTAAGATAAATATGTGCAAGTGTGTTAATACTACTCATATTTCGCCCTATTTTTTTTTTCTTATTTCAAACCCTTGTCATGTTTTATATGTTGAGGCTTTTTCACCTTTTATATGTATATATATTTCAGGAAGCATTTACTTCCTCGAAGATGTAGCAGGAAAGGGAAGTAGAGGTCAAGAGCCAATACCTTTGTGCAAGTTCAGTACCTCCTGCACTCACTACTTCCTTGGAACACCTCTGAGTTTTTCAGTATTTAGGATTTTGTTGCATCAGATTTTTGTAGTTTCACAAAAAAATGAATAAGGATCAGAGTTCTTTGTAGTCTTAACAGCAGGTGAGTGAGCTGGGACAGGGCTGGTATCGTGAACTACAGGAGAGATCTACCTTGTGATTTCCTCACAGTAGTAAAGAGAGCACTTTAGAAGTTTAAAGTTTTGTTTCATTTTTGAACTTCTAAGTTGCCTTTAAATAATTCTGGGAATGATCCTGTACCAAAATATGTAGAAAACATTGGAACAATGGAAGGGTATTCTTTCCCCATAGTCTTGCTGCTCTGCTGAAAGAATATATTTGAAGGTTATTTGATCTTGCTTCCCAAAAGGAATTGGGAAGAATCATATTGGAGTGACTTGCTATTTTCGATCAGAGAAATGGCAGAATTCAGGAGAAAGACAGAATCCAAGTTCAGTACCGCTGGTTAGTGTGTCTGTTTGTGGGACTCCACTGTTCCTGGTTGCATCCCCAGTAAATAAGGGATGCAGTAGATGATGTTACTAATTCACAGATGCTGATGACAAGCAGGATTTAATGTTTTAGTAAAGTCATAAGGGTGCCACATTGCATTTAGACATTGAGGAGTTGAAGTCTTACTGCTTGTCACAAAGGACTTCCACGTCAATCCCAACTGTTTTTAAATGATGTTCTTCCTTAAGGAGCATAGGAGACCCAAATCTACCTTTGCTGTAACTAGCATCCCACCGATTTGAGGACAGATTGCATAACCACGGGAAACAGTCCTTCATGGTGATTTTTTAATTACTGTTGTATCCCGCTGTGGAATACAAAGATAAGTGTGAGTAGAAACATATAAAGCTCACACAGGAAACTACTTGGGTAGATAACTCAACCGTTAAACGTGTTTGCTAGATTACATCTGTGTTGAAATTCAGGTAATCATTGAAGAGTCTCTGATTTGTGTGGTCTTCATAACATATTAACAGAAGGAGCTTCTCATTGAATTGTAGTGCTCAGCTTGTATGACCTAGTAGAAGAAAGTGCATGTTTGCTGTTAGTATAGTTCAAATACAACAGGACCTGACTTTTTTGTTGTACTTTGCTTTGTTTGGGGTTTAGCGAATAGCATAAGAAAAAAGCAATTCAAATTTATACTTCATGGCTGTTGAAACAGAGTATCCTCTCTTAAAATTAAATGTACATACATATATATATATATTCTGCTTCATATCCCACCCTGCAACAGTTTACTGCAAAACATCTGAGGTATTTTAGTTTCAGATGTTGTGGTTGTTAAAGAGGAATTTGTTGTTAGGTCTTCTAATTTGAAAAATATTTCCAAGCCATTGTTTTAGTGGATGATGTGTCATCTAATGTGTAAAATAACCTTGAGAACTCGAATCAGACTCTGAAAAAAAAAAAAAAGATGTTTTGTGTCTACCATATAGTATTACGCTGTGTGTTAGGAGTCTTTCCAGACAGATAGCTCACCCAGTTCAAAGTAGGTTTTCAAACCACTAAGGTCTATGTAACTTGTTAATACACATTATTGGAAGAAATTAAGGAAAAACCTTAAATGGAAAACCTTAAGTTCGAGGTAGCCTTCTTCTCTTTGCAGACATTGTAAGCAGTGTAACGTACTACCTCTTCCTAAAAAAAAAAAAAACAAACAAAAATGAACCACAAAACCAAAACCTAGGGACTTTTCTGTCTAAAGGTTAGTTTTACTTCCTTGTTATTTTATCAAACTAGTCAATTGGTTTTGAATTTTTCCTCTAAGCTACTTTAGATGGATATTCCCTTCCTCCCTCCCTTTCCTCACTTGCCCTCATGTAACCAGTGTTAAGGTTAGTTAAGTAACCTTGCCTCCTGTGTAGTTATTTTACAAAGGGATATGACCGCTAGTCAATTTTCTCTGCAGTCACCCTTAGCAATGTTTATTTTGTAGAGCAACATGTAAAAAGCCGGCGGTCACATACAGAAGTACAAAAGCAGCAGTAGCTATACTGCTTTAGTGCAACTACACTGCTTTAGTGGTCTGTTCAGCAACATCTCTGACTCTCACTGTGTATCACAACCACAGGAGTGAGAATACTACAAACAGACCTCCTACACATGTGACTAACAGGCTTTAGGATATACAAAGAAAGGCACAGGATATTTCATGCATATTCTACAGTCTACAAAGCAGAGAAATATTAAGTGCTAAGTTCACAATTTTTAAATACTTTGTCATGTCAAAGATAAAGAGTAGTTGTACTATCAGAAGACAAGAAGAAATCTCCCAGAGTACACAAGCACAATGTGAGATAGGCATTAGGAAAATGTTTTTAATAGAGCACTTTTATTATGAGATGAACATGAACTCACCAGGAAGTGCTTAAATATCCTTCCTGACTCCACCTGTGAGCCAGGAAATAGTCCTCAAATCTCTTCAGAGAGCAGAACTGCCATGATCCTTGTTAATGTCAACCCATTCTTGATGGAGGGGAAAGAGTGGGAGAGTAAAATAATGAAAGATTTCAAGCTCTGTTTGGTTTTGGGAACAGACCGAACAGTGTCAGTTGATGTCAGAAAATCCTGTAGCACGTAGTCAATTTTCCCAATTAAAACGTACTAAATAAACTCAGTCACTATTACTAAAATCTGCAACTAGACGGTGCTCCTTTTTTTTTCTTCCCCGTCTTCCTTACACAGTTAATCCAGGTTAAAATGAAAATCAGAGGCTAGATTCTAATACTGTGTTGTTACTCTGAAGTAACTGCATTTACATCAGTGCAGTTACTTGATACTACATCTAGCGAAGTGAGATTAACATCTGACTCTAGGCCTATACAGTGGGGTTTGTTGTTTGTTTCATTTCTTGTTCAGGAAAGTTGGGACAGAAATGGCAGTTTGTCCTCCATGAATCTAACCTCCCAGAGCCCTTCATTAGCACTGCAAAAACTCCTTCTCTGTAGCTGACATGTAACAGTTTGTAAGAGTTTGCAGATACAGCTAGTGTGTTTTATTAATAAAAGTTTGATTTTTGCCCAGAGATAAAGCGGAGAACATAACTAAAGAATGCTGGAAGCTATACTGTTAGACTGCTACAGAGACGGCTAAACTGCTTCAGTTCTTACTTCTTTCCTTAAGTCCAAATATGCTTCTCCAAGAAATCAAACTGACAACACTGAGAGAGTTTCCACATGTGACTTTTTTTGTACAACAGGCAGTGGCTTCAAGAAGTTGGAGGCGTTTGGAAGTCAAAAAGAATAGCTCTGTTCTTACTTGTACCAGTGCAAAGTTACAGGCTTGATCTGTCAAATTCAAATGGACTTCATTTATATCACTCTAGCTCATGTGCTCTGTGATGCTGAAAAATTCCCTGAAATTGTCAGGCAAGTTTTATCTGAGTTTAAGAACTTGCATCTGGTAACTTCAGTACTCAACTTGAGCTAGAAGCTGTTCTGTTCTAGTTCCTTTTGTGATCAGTTAGGATTTGAATTGCCCCATGACTAGCCACTAGATAGCTAAGGAGGTAAAAATAAGTGCCTTATGTAGGCATAGGTGGCTAAAGGCAGATAGGATGACTCCTGTATGCCTTGATGTGTGGGAACAAAAATATTTATAAGAGATCTCGTGAGGCCTTCTTTAGATGGAGAAGAGAGCAACATGTGACTGCAATTCTTACTTGCTTCCATTATAAAAATAATAAATTATACTAGATAATATCTTGAATGCAATTAATCAAGCCCCAATCATTATCAACATTGCTATTAACAAAAAGCAAGAAATTAAATACCACCATTGCACTAATTTATTGCCAATGAGTGTGTAAAAGCATCCAGTGGTAGATAAACCACCTTGTAAGATCTTTAGTTCAGGAGCTGTCACTAGTGTCATTTCTGATACAGCTGTTAATCTAGAAAGTGCTTTATGCACTATCAAAATATGACACCCTTTGGCATTCTGGTATCAGCTGACATGGTTCTCCTTCTGCTGCTCTAACTTGCTTAGCAAGTGCTATTTCTTTTTCACAAGTCTGCGCAGTGATGGGTTGGCCAGCCTCAACTTCAAAGTCCTGGTCTGTGTCTTCATGATCCCAGCACTTAAATGGCTAAATACTGAACTTTTTGTCTATACCTTATGCTGACTGGTACCATGCTTCCATTTTTTTTCTTGGTGTCTTTCATTCTTTAATAGAAACTGGATTTGTTTTGTTTGTGGGACTTGGCGCAGATGTACTCATTCCTGACTTTGACTATACAGAGGAGCAGCCTTAAATCTGTATTGATAAGCCAAATAATTATGAGGTACAGCACTTTAAGCCCAGATTTTTTTCCAGATATTGCACTACGTAGTTATACAGACTGTAGAAGAGGAAGTTTTGCTTGTTGCCTAAGGCAGTTTACAGACCAAGTGTGCGATGTAACCCACTCGTGAGAGCCAACAGTTCTTTTTTCTGTAGCTTTCCCTAATTATTCAGTCTGTATCATTGTGAATAGACTATTTGTGTTGAGGTGAGAGAGGAAAACAGCTTTCAGGATAGGATTTCTGTTGGTTTCATAGGGAGCTGCGTGACTAAACACTAATTGAGGTTCTGAGGCTTAGTGCTCATTTCCCAACGATTTCCTCTTGAAATTTCAGCTTTGGAATGTAAAGCTTCTGTGCTGATTTGAAAAGCTCATCTGCATTTGTAAAACAGAAAAGTATGAACTTTTAAATGTTCAAATTAATACTTTTTGTATTCTGGCCAGTCATCATATTTTTTTCTATACAGGCTTGTGCTCTCATTGGAAAACTAATATCTGATAGAAGCTTCATGTTTGTTTCTAGACCACTGCCAGGAAAGGTTTCAGTTTTGATAAGAACAGGAAAGCAGATTGTGTCTACAAAGCTGCAAAAGCCAACCACCGTTCTAAGTGAAAAACAGAATCTGATGGTTTGCTCTGAGCTCTGGACTAGTAAATTCAATCTTAATGGTAGAGAATTGAGCTACCTCAAAGCCAGCTCAGGTGAGAGACATGGTCTGCAGTTTACTCAGATTACAGGATTAGTGGTTTTCTTCTTTGCAACATCAGGAACAAAACATTGACAACAGAAGTCTCTATGCAAACTCCAGGCTGTGATCCAGGAGCTCTCTCAAAAGACAACATCCTGTTACACTCTCTCATTCAAAGTGGCAGCAATGAAAACAAAAGATAGACAAATTTAGAACTTTAGATGTAAATTTGTTTCTGGTTTTACTACCGGTTGTTATCTGTCTTAAGAGACAGTATTACTAATGCATCATTTTATTACTTCAGCTTTTTTTTGATCCGTTTTAAAGTGATAGAAATTGTTGTTGAGTGAACTGGAAGTTATCTGTGGTTTCGCTATGTAATTGTAGTATTGTCCTGCTTGGAAGAGTCAGAAAGGAGAGGTCATTGTGCAACTCTCTAGCTACTGGAAAATGTGCCCTTGGTTTCTCACTAATATGCATTTGTCCTTACCATTCCTTCATCATGGTGGTAGAGTTAAAGTTCATAGAAAAATACATTTCTGGCATAATTTAATTAATGTTGGACGGATCATAAATTGCATTAAGAACTGTTTTCTATAACCTTGTATTCACTTGCATTGAATGTATTTCTAGGATTATTTTTTTTAAGGTATTGAAGCAAGTATAAAGGGGAAAGTGAATATTGATTGTGTTCTGAAAAGGAAGAGAAAGTGATTTATTTTTTCTTCATGAAACAAAGGTATGCCATTTTGTAGAGTAAAACCTGCTGAACTAGGTTTATTTTTATTATGTATTTATCTTCTGAAATTTTAAAGCTTCCTAGGAAAATGTCAGTTTATCAAATTCAATTATGCAACCTTCAAACTTACTAAAACCTTAAACTTTTCTGCTTCCCACATGCTTTCTATATTTAAAAAGAGCCTTTCCTGCAGTAAGTAGCGTTGACAGAGATAATTGGGAAAGCAGTATGCTTTTTTCCTGCCTACCTAATTTATGTTTTTCACTCTCTAAACTAGATCCTCGCTCAAAGACAGAACACCTCAATTGTAAGAATATTTTACTGGTTATAAGGGCTTCCTGCATGAGCAATTGCTTAGGAGTGTTTTGAGCCTAGGCTGTGCAAATCATTACAGTCCTAATGCCAGCTTGGTTTTAATGTCTCGTTTAAAGATGTTCTAACAGCACAGATAAATAATGAGGAGGAGTCTTGGCAGATCCTGTTCTAATTCTTAAGGATTTTACATAGCTATTTTATTCTTCAGTTTTTATAGTTATTTTAGTCAATTTATCTCACAACATGAGTATGTCCTCTGTTCTTCATTTTATCTCGTGTGTTAACTTTGTGTACTGTGGAGTATAGAATATGTAAAGTGGTTGGTATTGTGTGAGGCACAATAGCATGACTAATTACAACACAGGGGGGCACATACTGGAGGTGTTTGGACAGGTTTGAGGATTTGAGTCTTTTATGTTTTGTGTTTCAAATGTGATTGCACTTTGTGAAAGGATTCAACCTAGGATGTCTGCATGTTGCTGATTCTCTGTGAAGAACGTTATTCCCATATAATGTCAGTTTTGTTTTGTTCCCCGAAGAGATTTTTGTCACTCATTCATATTTTTATATGTATACATATAGATATTGGTGTATTACATTTTATTTTTCCCTTTGGAAAGGACCATTGCTGTCCATGGGGCTGTAATATTGTACATGGCATAAATATTGTCTATGAAAATTATTTCAAATTGCTTATTGAGAAAATATTGCTGCAGATTTTGTAAGGCTTCCCGGTTTTGTCTTCTCCATATTCAAACTTTTTTTCATTTTTTTCTTTTTTTTTTTTTTCTTTTTTTTCCAGATTGAGGGGATAATGATTGCCATTAAAAGACAAAATCCTGTCAGGGAGTCCAAACTATGATGAGGTGGTATTGTGGTATTTAAATGTGAACTCTCCTGATAGTAGAAAATCATTCAAATGGTAATTCAAATATACTTTACTGATATTACATGTTTACGCCACCAGGGCAATGTCTCCTCAAAGCCAAGACAATTTATACCGAGGTGTATAGAGCACTCAGTGAAGACATCCTAAATTGAATCCTTTCAGATTAAAGGAACAGTGAATGTGGCTTTTCTATATCTGAGACAGATGCTTTATCCACTGAGTTCCTGTGAAAAGGGAGTGCTCAAAGGCTGTGTTTTGTATTTAAGTATGTATTCTGCGTATTTGAAGGGCATCTGTTTGATTTGACCTAGAGTGGGATAGGCAGATGGGCACCTAGTTTGATGCTCCTGAGAAGATGTAGCCATAAAATAGCCATCAGATTACTCATGAAGGCAGAATGAATTTCAGGTATGGCACAGCAATTATTAATTTAGTCGCATGGGGAGAATTATGATACTGTTAGAAACATTCACATGTAAAGGGTTGATGGTGGTTGGAGATTCATCTGCTTAGATATTGGTGCTTTATTCTGTTTTAGTTCTCCTTTTAGTATTTTGGTCTTTTTGTAGATCTGGGTCTAAGAAATACAAATAATTGAATGTTTACCTGTGTGGTGGCTTTTTGAAAGTATAAGCTGGTCATTTTTCCACTGGCACATGTTCAGAATTATTTTTTGAAGTGAAAAATCTGTCCTCGATGTAGTCACCTGTAACAAAGCAGTAGGTTAAGTGATGTTCATACATCATTAGGTCTTTGACACTGATTTATTAAGATGTTTATCTTAAAGGAAGCACTGCTAACAATCTTCGTAAGAAAATGTTGGATTATTACAAGCTTTTATGAAACAGATATTTAATATCTTGGTAATTAGTTTTGTAATTACAAGGCAATGAATACCTAAAATATTAAGCGCAAGCTGTTTACCCATGTTCCAGGTGTGCCAAAAGCTTAACGAAGCACAGCAATTGCTTTCAATACTGTAAAATTAGCAATATACACACATATCTTGAACACTCACATACAGCAACCTGTGAAAAAATGGCTGCATCTATAAGGACAGGAAGTAAATCAGGGCTTAGTAATATTTCTTTAAAGAATACACCACAACTATTCTGTTGTTCTGTGCAGAAAGCTCCAAAGGAAAGAGTGCTTGTCAGAGCACTTAGGTGAGCGATGTGATCATAAACTGCCATCAGCACCACCTGGCAGCTGGGATATACACTGGGAATTTGCAGGTTGCAACATGTTTAACCCAACAATGTTTCTACAGTTATTTACCCTTTCTCTCTTGTTACATCCAGGGGTAATGGCAATTCATAATTACTCCAGGATCGCGATCCCCTAAATATACTCTTGAAATAAGTTCGTGGTATTGGCAAAATCACATCCCATGGAAAGGAATACTATTGATCTGGTTTTGACCTTTCAGCCTCCTGGGAATGTCTCAAGATGAGGTCTGAAATCTGCTATCTTTTTCTTGCAAGCCCCTATAGTTAAATGAATGGATTCATATTTGTAGTAGTATGCATGTTGGTGTACTTCACTTATAAAGAACTTTAACTTCTGACTTTAGAGAATGAAACTTAAACTTAGTTTCTAGTTTCAAATAATGTTTTCTGAAGGACAGTATGAAAAAGTTTGAAGTTGTATGGATTATCTGGAGATACACTTCTACCATTAATAGACATAAGGAAAGTCATCAGCTGTGACGGTAATATATCTCTTTTATCTTTACAAAGACCTGTTCTCTCTTATCATCTGATCGTTTTTCCAAAGATAGAGATAAATGTGAACCCAACTATTTTAGACAGAAGCCTCGGGCAATCAGAGTAGCATATTGTTTTACAAAACATCATCTTTGATACAATTTGATAAGAACTGGCCAAAATATGGTTGATGAAAATAGTCTTCTAAGGAAAGCCTTACTGTAAGTGTAGGGTTTTTTTCCTCCTTAATTTCCTCCTTTCATAAGGGTAATGGTTGAGAAAGACAAATATAAGATTTCCTGAAGATGGACCTTTTCAGATGTTTAAAAAATGTGAAGATCAAAGCATATCTGTGACTGAGTAGTTTAAGTTTGTGTTTGTTTGGTGTGGTGGTTGGTTTTGGTTGTTTCCTCCAACACCTGGACATACAGAAACTTGCTGATGTAATCAGCCCTTCAAAACCACTTTTAAAATTATATTGGAGACCATATTGTTCCTGAAGACAGAGAGAACAATGTTTGATCTGCTTTGTACAGTCTGTCTAGTTGATTTCAATAACAATCGAATACCTGCTTCTTTTGACTTCTTTGCAAATCAAAGCTTTATTACTAACTCATCTTTTGTCATATTTATTTAGCTTGGGAAAAAGAAGATAAGGGTAAACAAGGTTCATTCTAAAAGGAGGAAGTAAATTATCTGGAACTTCAGTAACAACCTAGAAACTAGTTTAAAATAATGCTCCAGAATATTATCCTGATTCAGAAACATCATTTTTCCCCTGCCTTTTCACTTGTCTTTTGTTCCTGAAAAAGCCTATTAGAAGTGCAAAAGTTAATGTAACAGTTCATTCATTTAAACTACTCTCTTGCTTTCCCACCTCATCTTAACAATTGTGTGAGCTGAGTTCTGCCAGACTTCAGAATTACAGTATAAAACAAGGAGTTTTGAGAAGGATAGAAATGGTGATGCTTAAGGGCTTAAACTACATGAAACTTTTCCTTGAAAGCGAATAATGTCATAGCTGCCTGACACATCTGCTTCTATATCTAACACAGTTGCCCTTATCTGCAGGCTGACAGGTCACTCATCTAACATGTGGCAAGTGCAGTTTTTGTCATACTTTTCACCCATCTTCTCTCAATTATGCAATTATGGCTTTGAATCCCAAGTATTTGCTGACCAAATGTTAGCAGTGTTCCTGTTGTGAGCTCCTGTAAGTCTGGTTACTGGAAGTGGACCCCAAAGTGGAACTTCACCTGAAAAAATGGATGCCTAATCTTCAAGAAAAATGGCACACATTTTCTGTCATCAGTTAGTGAATAATGTATTATTGTCACATATATTTTATTTTTAAAATACTTTCTCAGTTTTTCTGGAAATCAGCAGGACTTAAAATCAATGCCCTCAATCCCATAGCTTTTCACGGTAGCACAGAGTATAAGTTCCCAAAGTGCTAAATGCAGACAGATACTTAACTGTATTTAAATAAAGATCAGTGATTTACTTAAACACCATTAGCAGATTTTGAAAATATAGTTGTAAAGTTAAATTTTACCCTCTGCACATGGTATTAGGCAGCATGTATGTTGTGGACAAGTAAATAGAGCAGGGGGGTTCAATGTACCTAATTGCCTAAACATTCGCCTGACTTTTCTGAATGGTTTTGTAGCCCATGTTTAGTTGCCTGTTGTACCATCTTTGCTGTGGGTGGTAGTATTTAGTCTAATTACTGAAGGAGGTGATTATCTTGTGAGAGTGACTCTTTTCAGGTTTTTTACCTTGTTAGAAGATACATAAAGAGAAAATGGGGGGGATTTTGATTGATTAATTGATTGATTGATGCAAGAACAGTCCAGTTTCTGCTCTCATGCAAAGTGTGATTATGAACATGAGCAATGTCCTTACCTGTTCCCTCCTATCAGGTGTTAAGACTAGAGGATGGACAGTCATGATAGTAATTGCCAGAACATACCTGATTTTCTGAAATAATGGTACGTAAAGCACTTGGTCTTGCAGAGGTTTCATTAGGGAGACCAGCAAGTGGTAAAGAGGGACAGTTGCATCACAGAATTCAGGCAATATTTTCATCACTCATATTCAGATTTTTTCCAGATTTGGAGTGCACAACACTGTGTTGCCAGATTCAAGGACAGATTTTTGCAGGTGAAAGTAAAAGATAAAGAAATGTTGTACTGTGTCTTTGTAACTGATTTGTATCTTATTACTTGGCATTATTCTATGTCTTTAAGTCATATGACGTATTTTTATTTCTGAACCACTAAGCCTTGGTTACACTTCCAGTGTTTCTTAATACAATTGAAAGTAAGATTAACAAGTAAGCCTATGGCAAGGGGTCCTAGTGTCCCTGTAGATTATTTTCCAAGATCAAGACCAACATTTGCAGTTAAGTAACACAAGCTCTCTCTATGGGATGCAGTTGTATGAAGTGGAAAACAAGCACTGCTTTGCCAGTAGTGACCTGAGGACTTTGAACATTCAACATAAAATACGTCAAGATTCACTTCCAGGTTTCATACTATCTTGTATTTCACAGTCCTATTTTCTATCCTGGCTGCTTTGAGAGGGCAGAGGGCATGCAGGGTAGGACATTCCCATAGGATGAAATTGCTGTTCTGCTGTCAGGATCTACACAGTTTTTGCCCAGTCCTATGGCCTGCTTACAGCAACACCTAATACACTTAGACTCCAATTCACAGATGCTAAATCACTACGTCACTGCATGAGTCAGACTATAATTTGGGATGAATATTGGGTTTCCATCTGTTTCATTATATAGTGTTGCATGGAATGTACTTCCCACTTTGAAGTCAATATGGTCCTTTTGTAACTGAAAGCAAGTTTACCCTGTTGCCCATTAAATTCTAGGACATGCCTCATCTCTCAACCTTTCTTTCACTGGAAGATCATATCAATGGTTTGCTTGTTTGTTTTGTTTTCTTAAAATAAAAATAAGCCTTTAAACATGGATGAAAGTGAAACTGTTTTGAAGAGCTAATACTGTAAAATCTCTGCTCAGATTGTAAACTTATCTCGTTATGCTAAATTCAAAATAGATAGGAAACAATAGTTCAAAGAAGCATGGAAAAATATATTACAGGCAGAGTATTACCATTTTCATTGAACCCTCCATTTCATTTTCAATAAATTATATCTAAAATTATGCTATATTGAATTATACTCTTAAACTTCAGGCTAATGAAAATCTAACTTTTGTGATTGTATCAAATTAGCCTTGAGGACTGAGACACTATTTGGTAATGTGCACAGCATGGCCTATATTTAGTACTGATTGAATTAATATATACAGATACGTATTATAAACTGAAAAAATGCCAACTGAAAATTTATTATGTATGAGCAGGATATTGTCATAGATTGTACGTAATAATTAAAATTTGTGCGTGCATACTTGCATGGAAAGATGTGTCGACTTTAAATATTTAGATCTAATCTGGAATTATATCTTTTTACCATTTCTGTCATAATTTTGCTCAGCTCATGATTTAGATTTTGTCACATGAAACATCTTGATGCTGCTATCCTCCAAACTTCTGTGTACATGACTTGACTCTCACGAGTAAAATCTGTACCAGTGAAATTTCTCTTGTATTACGTACACAAAAGAATGGACCTGAATGAAGTCTTGAATCAGATTAGCTTTATGTTTAAAGGCTCTTTTATTTCAGTGCAAAGAGCTAAACAGGACGTTTGCTGTGTAAATAATTGCTAAAGTAGTTGGTCAAGAAGCAAATACCTCACTGATTTCAATAAGCCATTTTGTTTAAAAGACTGTGCCCAAGTACCACCTGATTTTGTTGCTGAAAATTATTTTTATTATTATTGCATGAAATCAGACTATATGATTAAAATCCCTTTAAAATTTATAAGTGTTAATAGTAGATTGTTATTTTCTCTTCTATGATTTTGTTGTGTTGGTTTGGTTTCCGTTTTTTATATTTTACTTTGGTTTTTCTGCAGGCATTTCTAGTTAGCCTAATTTTCTGTTTGTTGTCATTATTTTTATCACTTAGTTAACACAATTTTAACAAGAGTAACAGGGGAAGAAAATGGTGAATTAAAAATGGGTTTGATGTATTTCGGAGTATATTTAGATAGATGAAGTCAGCAGACTTCAATTAATTTGTTTGTATTATTAAGAAACGTGTCCAAGCTGCCTCTGAATCAGAACAGTTAACATTAAGAACTTGGAGGGAACAGTTTAGATCCTACCAGACTGGAAGAGATCGAAGATTAAGGAGGAGGACCGAAGAAAGGAAAGTCTAGTGTAACTTGAATATTCAGGCAGGTACTTGGGCAAATTCAGGAACACTTAGTTTCTGTGCCAGAAGAGAAAGGGTGTGAAGAATAATCAGCACAGATTTGTTGATCACAAATCACATCAAACAAATCTAGTTTCTTCTGTTGATCAAGAGGGCAGCAGAAAAGAGAAACAGAAGAAAGGAAATGTGTGTTGAGTTAGGAAACTCGTTGAAATTTCATAGGCAAAGAGCTGAATTTTCTAGTCTGCAGAGTGAGTAAACCTCTCATGTGTAGGCCTCTCGGAGGACAGGAACAGAATAGGTTTTCTCAGAAAGGGTGGGTAAATTGTGGGAATTCAAGAAAAGAAAAAGGTACTATTGCTAGGAAGGAGAATCACTAAATACAAAATGAAAAATCACAGGATAAGCAGAAATCAAGTTCTGATACAATGGTTAGGAATAAGATACTGTAGAAGGAAATGAACCAACAGCCCACAAACAAACAAAAAATAATTTTAAACAAACAAAACCAAAAAAAACTCATGCAAACCACACCAAATATGTGTTAACAGGATTGTTCTATGTAATTTAATGGAAGTACTTACATTATATACTTATGTCAATTTAAAAAAAATGCAGTATATTAATGCAGTAATGCCTCAAACTGAAGGCTGTCTTTGGAGTACTCTGCCTGCATCTGGGTACTGCTCTTGAGGGAGAAGATTGTAGGAACCATGTTTGCTTAGTCTGGAAAATGGTTAGGAAATGTGGCTGTAATAATAGTCTCACAGAATGCTTACGGAAAAGAAAAATAAGGGAGGGGGAGGTCCTTCAAAGACAACAGTAACATTTTTTGTGCCCCTCAAAGCTATGACAAGGAGTAATGGAGAAAAACAGGGAAAATTATTATAACTGTTGTGAAGCATTGGAAAAGGCTGTGATGTCCTTCATCTGGAACTATATTAGACAAACATCTCTCAAGTGGTCGAACTATAATTTAATCCTGTCTCAGGGCATGGGCAAGGCTTCTTTACAGCCCTTCCAGCCCTAAAATTCTGATTCTGTCACAAGTATTTAAAGATCTAACATGACTGTTTTAATGTGTATCTGAAACCTTGCAATATGTTGTCTAAAAATAGCTATATATCCTTCTGCATTAGAATTTGTAAGCACAGTTTTCCTAGCCTACAGCAACGTAGACCAAAGCATTCTTGACAAGCAGCAATATTAAACCACGCTGCATAGCACACAAAGATGTATTAAAACAAATATAGTGTATCATTGTCTGTCTGGATGAGGCATTGAAGAAAAAGCAAATGCCCTAGGCAAGATAGCCCTTCTTCAATCTCACTCAGTTCAAAAGACCAAAGAGGAGAAACTGCCTCTTGCACATAAATACTTCTGAGATTTTTCTAAATGGAATCTTTATGCAGAGACCCGAAATGAAAGAAGAACCATAAAAAAGCTTTTCCAAGAGCAATCTCCTGAAAGTCACAGCACATTACAGAAATTCAAAAAGTCACTGAACTTGAGTTTAGGTCCCCACATCTTGAAGTCTTAAAATTCATGATTTCTTTTTTGTGGAAAGAAGGAGGAGCAGATATTTCTGTACCAGGCTGCCTTTTCACAAGCCTCAACTGGAATCCATGACTGTAATGCTTTAGTCAGACTTTGAAATAAAATCTGAACTGTCCATTGGGTTACAGCCTGAGATAGGTAAATATATTAATTTAATAGCATATATTAGTAAAGGGAAAACCCCCATATTTTAGCAGACACAAAATCAGTCAGTGGGGAGTTCTTTATATAGGCGCAAACTCTCTGTGTGGAAATGAAAGAGTTTTATTGCTGGTTGTTTGTTTGTTTTTCTTACTGTTTGTGTCAAAGCTGAAACCAAACAATACCCATAAAATAATCTTTGCAAAGCATTTCAGGCTCCCAGAGAAACACAAAACAAGATCACCTGAAATGGAATAACAGTTTCCTTTAAAGTCCTTATTCATATGGAAGTGAAATTCAGCTCCTAACCAGAATGCCAGCAAAAAACTGATTTTAAGTTTGAAACCGTTCGGAAAGGAGTTAAGTGGAACCAAAGGATACTCTTCATGCTCTGCTACCACCTCTTTGAGAGTGAGTGTCCAGAATGAGCTGCTCATTAAAACGTGCACAAGTTCCCACATGCTAAACAAGGCAGATATTCTACATCATTGGTCACTCAGTTTTTATGATATTTATCTCTGCTTTTATTCTTGACAAACGTTTGAGTGGAAAAAGAAGTTTATACCTTAGTTGTGTAATGTTTCTCCTTAAAATTCACCATCACAGTGGTTTACTTTTAAAATACCACAAGTTTAACCACAAGTTTCTCCTGCGTTCTCTCAGAGTTGTGTCAACTGCTGAGCTGACCTTACAGTTCCTGAAAATTTAAGGAACATTTCCTTACTTTTTTTTTTGTTTTTTTTCCTTGTAAATAATAACTCACAATAGTCAAACGGTACTTTCATTCCATTTAGACATAAATAGTCCTACTGGAAGAAGAAGTTCAAGTACCTTGGTATTGAGGATAATTGACTTCTACACTAACAATCAAAGCTGGAACTTATGACCAAACTCCCCCAGAATTTATGGAGGTTTATAATCAAGTAAACTCTGGAAACAAGTTTGTCAAGTGAAGAGTCTTTATCTCTAGTGGCAAGAATTTGGCAGTTAAAGATGATAGCCTGCTGAATTAGTGCTATGAAACCTGTAAGAGCAACTGATTTCCCTTCTCTATCCTACCCAAGGTGACTGGCTGGAGGAACTGAATGGCCAGAAGAGACCATAAATGTGATAATCCACAGTTCTTCAGTAGCTTGTCTCACAGGATGTGATAGGAGTGAGTTCTGTGTATGGGATCACAAGAGAGGACACTGTTTTTTCCCAGGTCTTACTCACTCAAAAGAACACTGTTTTTTGCCCTCTTGCTCTAGATGTAAGGAATTGAGTCCCATATTTGCAATTGTGCCATAGTGATTGCAGTTAAGAGGGTACAAATTGTGATATTTAAATATTCCTTAGCAGCTTTGGTATTAAAGTCAGAATCTGCAAGCTGCAATCCCATGTAAATCAAAACCATATCTGTTTTTTTCCACTTTGTCTTAAAAAAAAAGAAAAAGTTAGTTTTGTTTAGTTTTTTAAGCCAGCAAGTCTTGCCTTGCTTATACTCTTAGGCAACCTTGGACACAACAACAATATTACCCATTTAGACTGGGTATTTGGAAAGAACTTATTGCAGAACTTTTGTCAGTTATAATTATAAGTTAAGACTGGTATAGTGAACTGAGAACCAGTAGACCAGTCCAAAGATGTGAGAGGTCTATGCTGTGGGTTTTCTTTGTTGTTGTGTGTGTTTTGTGTGTGTGTGTTTGTTGTTTGTATTGGGGTGGTGGTGATGGTGGCGTTTGTTGTTTGGTGGGTTTGTTTGGGGTTTTTTGTTTATTTTTTTCATAGAAAAGGCAAACAGTTCTATTATACACCATGTGGAGTTTTGCTAATCAAAAATGATGTTATAGTACAGTAGTCAAAATTCAAGCACCACTTAACAAGTGTAAGGAAGCGCACAAGTCCTTCAGCATTTGCTTTATTTCATTCTTCATGCAGAAAATGTCAAGTGTCACTTGAAATGGAAATAATGTTTGAAACCCCCAAACAATGTTCTGTTTTCTTCTAACTGTGAATCAGTTAGTGAAGCAATACAGTATATTGGATTCCAGATAAGACTGTATCTTCTGGACATAGTGCCCATACATTTTTCTGAATTCCTTCATTTTGTCTTTACATTGCTCTTTTGAGTGTATTTTAGATTTTTACAGTTACATTTCTTAATGGAAACAAACAGTTACAACCTCCTGGATGAAAAAAAAAATCAATGTATGGTAAAAAGATGGTCAGTTTAAAAAAAAAGTTTCTCTATTTCATCATACATAGTATTAAGATTTGGAGGAATAACATCTGTATTCACACAGTTTATGTTCATGAGAGTTTCTGGAGCTGATTAGATGGATATGTGGGTTGTGTGGTTGCAAGTGGCTGTGCTTCCTGTGAGGGTATGTAGACAAGAACAGATTTGTCTGGAAGCTGACAACGCGTTTGTACTGTTGCTGAAATTGGGTGCCTTCAAAAATTCCAAGTCCTGGAGACCAAGGGGAAAGTCTGAAGTAAGGAGGGCTTACCCTTGGTAGAGGATGATAAAGTTAGAGTATATCTGAGCAAACTGGATGTACATAATTTGATGGACCCTGACGGGATGCACCTGTGAGTGCTGGGGAAGCTGACTGATGGCACTGCAAGGCCTCTCTTGGTACCCTTCAGAGGTGCCTTCCAACCTTAAACAGTCTGTGATGCTATTGTCAAGTGGTGTTTCAGGTAGAGTAATTTGTACTGCTCAAGATGAGGTCATTGTGCTAAAATTGACCAAGAAACAACAACAATAAAAAAGCATCTATCTGACATACCGTGTATTTAAAGCACTGTCTGTTTTACCTACCTCAAGACTAGGGACTATGAGAATTTCTGGCAGATGAAATACAAGCCACTGCAAAAGGTAGTGTTTTCAGCTTCTGGGGGAAACAGTGTCCTGTACAGGTCTCTTTCCTCTACTGTAGAGCACCTTCAAAATATTGATAATGTTATATTGAATTTTGTTATTTCTGACTATCTGGAATAGCATGCTGACCTTTTCCTTAAGCATGCTGTGGCATACAGCAGATGGGAAATAAAGATGATGTCCTTTCTATCGCTCTTTCCATTTTAAGAAGTGGCAAAATTAAATGTCATTTCTACCATATAGAATCATAAGTCTGCATCATACTACTTCTCTCCCTCCTCCTTTGCCCTCCAATGTTTGTACAGTTAACCACCTACAAGATGTAGCAAATATAAGGTGGATAGATACATGTTTCCAGCTTTACAAGTGTAGATGAGCAGTTCCAATGACAGCACATGGTGGAGGAGTCAGCACAAGCTGTTCTACAGCCTTCCCAGATCGTGTACTTGGGAGGTAGAGCACCCAGTCCATTTACTGCTGTTCTTCACTTGTCTTGTTAGCTAAGCTAATGAAATTATAGGTAGCACAATTACACTTACGCTTGTTACAGTTCTATCGCTAGGCATGTCTGTAGACTGATTTTTGGAAGTCACTGAAGTATTTAGCAGCATCATCTACATCGACTTGCCATGAACCTGCAGTTCCTAAGGGTCTCCATTGCTGTTGAATTCTGAGTTTACAGACAGATATTAGTAGAGAGGAGAAGAGTGGAAAAAGGAAAATATGTGGCTATATGTGTTTAAAATGAGGAAGGCACTGAAACTGTATCATAAAATGGTGTGTTGTGTTTCTGTAAAGGCCAGCAAGTATATTCAATGTCTTAGAAATCTAAATGAATAAATAAATCAGACTGTCTTCTGCTAATTCTGGCATGGATAAATATGGATCTTTGGGCTGGAGGGTTAGCAACATCAACAGGAAAATTCGTGCTGCTCCTCTAAGACTGACTTCTTGAAGGCTGTATTCATCTCTTACATGGAACACTTTAGGGAATACAGATACTTCTGTATTTATTAGATGGCCACAGTGTTTTCACTTGTTCACTTTTATAATTACAATTTCTGTTGCTTAGTATTTCTCCGAAGGCCAACAATATTAACAGGCTTCATATGCATTTCTGCTGGAAAAAAAGCATACTGCTGAGGTTTGCTATACTTACTTTACAGAACTTGGGTGCAATCAGATTAATTCATAATTCTTTTCATTTTCACCTGTGTTTTGTGTCTTGGTTTCTCAATTTCAGATGATAACAGGTACGTGCAATAGCCTGCACCTTCTTGTTCCTTGGAAAGTCTTTGAACTGTTGATCAACAGATTTTTTTATTGTACAGAGAAAGCTTCGTTCTGTTACATTAACTTTGCTAGAAAATAGAACAGGTTGTGTGAAAGAGTGAATAAATTGTTATGGCTTAAAAGACAAAAAAGAATTTTTGGAAGATTGCTCTGCAAACCTCTTGATTATGAGTGTTTATCTAAGCTATTGTAATAATTTTTTTTTAATCAGTCTAGATAAACTGGTTCAAATCCACTATATGAATGTGTTTTATGTGACTGACTCACATAAGTCTGTTTTGTCAAATTTGTTAATTAAAGCAGAAATAATTTGACAAGAAATGAAATAAATGGAAAAGTTTAGAATCAGAATGAGCAAAATGTTCACCAAGAAGCTATCAGAGGTGAAAATCATGGGCTGTAAGCCATTAGTGCTGCAGCTTCTGGGGAGCCAGAGAATCTGCATCTCTTTTCCAAGTAAAGGAAATGAGATCAGGGTCAGACCACATCCCAGGTGGATTAGAGAGCCCCTGATATGAAAAAATGTTTGAGATTACTGATCTGAACAATCTGACAGGTTTTGGATTTTTCCTACCTCTGCATGTAAAAAAAAAAAAAACCTGTAGTCACTTTTAATGTCAAGAACTTATATTCTTCAGACACTATCCTACTGTGTGCCTTCCATCATGTTTACCAAATTGTACCTCGCATTTATCAACTCTTCAGAGTAGAGGCTTGTCAGCTATTTGATCCAGTTCTCCTGATACAAACAACCGTGATAACATGCATTATTATTCACAGTAGTAAACAAAAGATTTGTGGAAATTAAGGGGTTAGAAGCAGCCACAGTGAGGAGAGAACTTGATTTAATAAATGAACAACTGCAATACCTAAATAGATCAGACTGGTTCAAAGGTTCAAAACATTTCTTTCCCCTAAGGCAGTAATTTTTAAGTAAGGAAAGCAAGCAAAATCAAATGGGGACTGGAGTAGAATAGAAACAATGACCATTGTGACGCTAGTGAAGTCAACAGTAAAAGGAGAGAAGAAATAGTAAAAAGAAGCAGAAAAAAAAAAAGAAAAGAAGATGACAAAGGCTACCAGCTCATTAGAGTTGCTGTTGTCAAACTGCCTGAGCTTTTTAAATTTACAATACACACACAACACTAGAGCACGGTGAGGCCTGTGTCTATGTTCTCAGTGCACAAAACCACTCATACATATGTGTCCTCTGAAAGTTTCTGTAGGTTCAGAAGGGGGATGGCAGAAAAGGGAAGGATGGCAGGGAAAGCAAAGAGAGAGTAGCTGTCTTCTCCATAGTTGGATTTGGTTCCCTTGCTCACAAGGAGGAAATAGCTTGATTTTCCCAGAATCATTCCCTAGCAGATTTGGATGAGTTTATAAGACATAGTAGGCTTTTGTCTGCAGTGATGAGATCTTCCTGAGAGACTGGTGATTAGGATAACAAGATTGCTGCTTTTCAGAGGTAGCTGTCAAAGTTATAGAATTACATGGGAAAAATTAATAAGAATTATTGGATTTTCTTTCACAGATGCTAAATCCCTCAACCAAGACAAAAGCCAATAAAACCTCAATACATTGTCACTATGTTTTCTCTATGAATAAAACCACATCATACAGAATTAAAAGTAATTAAGGAAAATGCACGGTGAAAGGAAAAACAGAATCACATCTTAGGGTAAGAGGCAGAAAAAAAATACAGTGAGGAACAACTCCCTTATCTCAATACAAGGTTTAGATTTAGGGCTATCAGACCGAACTTTTAGTAAGAGTTGGTGAAGTTTTGGCAAGTTGCGTGATACAAAGACATGAACGAAAGAGTAGGATCCAGAGTCTTTGGTCACAGTTTGGCAGTGTGAACACCTATATCTGTCCTTCTTGTTTTTACATTGTCAGTGCCTTATCATCTGCACCCTATATTATTATATAACTATTCTTAGTCTCATACCTCGGTAATTTTCATAGTGTTGTTTTTAGTGGGATTTTTCCTCTCTGCTAGATTTCCAAGCAGATATCTGTCACTGTGGAAAGGGACATCCCAGCTTTGGGCAAGAACATGTCTGTAAGGATGTGGAAGTGATTGCTTTTGGCAGTGGTGTAGCCACTTTTAAGTTCTAATTTATACCAGGCAGACATAAAATGCCATCTGGTCATGCCAAAACAATCTGAAAGGAAGCACAGAAATACACATTTGAGTTGGCCATCTGTCCTCATGTCTGTAGCATCATAGAGGGAGGTATTGGTATGTCTGAGGGCAGTAGCTGAGGTTTTGTTTTTCTCAGAGGGTAGGGAAGTAGGATCTGGCACAGCCCTGTGGTAGAGGAGGTCTTGGAGTTTTTCAAGCTTGACTGTGTAACACAAAAGGGGAAGAATGCAAACTAATGTCTGCATCATTAGTTTCTCATTAATTCACTCACATTTCCTGGCAAGAGTGTGTGTTTGTGGGTGTATGTGTCAGAGGGTAGGGAGAGATATACCCAGTTCTGAAACCACTTGGTCAGAAGTAGTTTACTTCTCACTTGTGTCAAGGAATTAACACACCACTAACAGGCCAAAGAACTGAAGATACTTTTTTGAGGGGTGGGGTTTTTTTTTTTTGGTGGTGCGTGTATTTGTTGGTTTTGGAGTGGGGGGTGTTGTTTGGGGAGGTTTTTTTGCGGGGGTATTTTTTGAGTGAGGTTTGTTATTTTGGGTTTTTGTTTGTTTGGGGGTTTTTTTGGCAAGGGGGAGGATTGTTTGTGGTTTGGGTTTTTTTGCTTTGACTTTAAAGGCTGATGTCTTTCTGTGAACCCACTGGAAATAATCAAATGAAAAGAAACATTGGCTGCTTAGTTCAGAGCTTTGGTGCTCACACAGTACACTAAGCGCTTATGAAGTGGTGATTGGAAGGTTGATGGATGAGCCCCTTCGTTCATTTCTCTTAAAAAAAAAAAATGCCCACATTGCAGCCGGAACCATATGAATTGCCCGAACACAGATGAATAGATGAATTCTTTACTAAAAAGATAATGCTAGTAATTATGTCATTAAGACTGCTACATTGTTACTAAACTTTCTTAAGTGCTTTGTTATTTGAAGTTTCCAACCTATTGACTGGTTACTGGAAGTTAAGGTGAAAAGGCTGGTTCTATAAACTCTTAAAAAATACCAACAGTCTAGGAAAGAAGGAGGAAAAAAAAAGGGGGGGGGGCGGGGAGAGGGGGCAGAAGACAAGCAGGAGATTTCTGAGATTTCTGCTATTCTGTGGGGTTTTGTTTGTTCGTTTTGTGTGTGGTAAATGAGGGAATCTAGATATCTGAGGCTAGTACTACAAGATAAAGTTTGTGAGGTAGTGGGAAATGTTGTGGAAAATGAGGCAGATAGAAGAAATGAATCTTTCTGACACCTCTTTTCATAAATGTTATTGACAGTCTACTGGATATAAATGGTTACTAATAATGCATTTATATTATTTCTGTAATACATCTCTCTCCTCCTCTATCTGTTCTTTTCAAAAATGAACTTCTCTTCATGTTGGTTTTAGTGTCCCAGGATAAAGATGTGTTTTTCCTGTAGACAGAAAATTGAAGTTACATTTCCAGTTGAAGAAAACTACCACACATCACCATAAGCTCTCTAGTAGCAGTATTACACTCAAAAAGGGAGGTCAGGGTGTACAAGGTAACTGTGTTAAGTAGATAACTCCCATATCCAAGGTGGTATTTTGTCTTCTCTTGTAACCCCCCATTTATGCAAATTAATGAAAATGCAAGTTACACATTGAAGGAAAATTATTTTCTAGCACCTTCCTAGAGATGGAATAATTAGTGTGCTGAACTGGAGTTTACTTCTATAGTTTTATGAATTTCCATTTAGCTTGTTGCAGATGTGTTAAATGTACTGTTGCTGAGCAGAAACAAAGATTGGGAATCCTTACATGTGTGGACAACAAACATAAGGCTGTACTATTTGTAACTGAAAGTAGAATTTCTACCTGAAACTTTCTTCAGGGAAAGGGAAATACTGCAAATGTCAATTTTTAAGAAAATTTTGAATGAAAGGTAACAAAATCAGAGTTAGCAAAATACTGAGTTGTTGGAATCTGCTCATTGGGGAAAATGGCTACAGACTGTGTAGAGGAGTTACACAAGCAATCCATTCTTCTCAGTACATGAGAAGAGCAGAGCAATTCTCTTATCTCTGTTAATTGCATTTATCATTAAATGCGTCATTGAGCCACAGACACTAGAGACTGGAAGAACTAGGAAGACCTAAAGAACCATCATTGTACTTTTTCCTTGTTGCTATATCCTTTTCTGGGCCTCGACTGCTCATCATTGATGGGAATACAGTGCTGAGCCTGATGGAGCTTTGTGCTGACACAGGATTGCAGTTCTTATTTATGTGCTTGATTCAGGAAAAATTGCATGTTCAGATGTTTAAACCTGTGCTTGCAATGCCTTCCAAGGTTTCAAATCTTACAGTAGAAGATGAAATCCCATTAATGCACAAGATGCATTAAGTCAGTATGCTTATCTGGTGTTAGAACTCCAGCAGGAGCTCCTCATACAGATTCAGGATTTCCAAAAGTCAGCAGCTAGGCCAGGAAGACTCTCGATGCTTCTGACAGCAAGAATTGTTTAATATGTGTAGAGGTTCATTCTAATCAGCAACATTAGAATAGTGAATGAGTTTTGCTCATGAGAAGGTTCTGGAAGTTAATACTTTAATAATATCTCTTCTGAGATCTAACTCCTTGTCTGTTGCTACACCTGCACAACTACAGACATGTCTGCCACCACTCTTTGATTTCCAGTATGGGTTTACACTAAGCATTTCCCAATCATACAGAGAACAGGAAGCTGTCTTTCTTGCCTTCTGGAAAACAAACCTTGGGAAATACAGAGCAGTTGTTCCCAGTGTGCTGTTTGGTATGCAGCAAATCCAGGGAGCAAGGCTCTAAGCAGCAATCTTTGGAATCTATTACATTTGTTCCACAAAGTCACTCTAAACCTATTTAATCTCCTTCATCACTACTTGTGACATCCCCATCTTATGCACTGAGTAGACAACTGAAGGAGGAGATTTATAAGGCAGCTCTCTCAATTGATTCTTAGAAGGCCAGTTTTTACATTTTAGGAAAGGCAGTATTTCATTTTACTTTATTTTTTGATTTATCTTCTTCCATTTTCTCCCACATTGGATAATACTACTGCCAGAAATATTTTTTGTTTTTATTAGTTAACCAAAAATTAAGTTGCAATTATCAATACCACCTTCCCAAGGATTGTCTTGCACGGCAGCTTAGTCTCCCTTCTCCAAGTGGAACAGGGAAATGCTGGGAACAGAAAAATGGTGAGGGACTGTGGCTTTTGTGTTTATTCAAATGCTGTTTAGAACTGAGCATTTAATAGCAGATTGGTCTTTTTTCAGAGTTCTTTCAAGGGCACAGAAGCTGTGGCAGAAATCCTGAGTGCAGCAGAAGGAGCAGCTTGTTTCACACACTAGTGCTGCCATTAGTAAATAGGTATTGGCAGGGTGACTGAGTGAGGAACTCTGGACTGGGAAGTAAATTGGCAGTTTTCTTTTCCTGTTTTATTTTCCCTTTCTTAAAAGGCCTGTGCTAAAGAAAGGGAAACAGAGAACATGTTAAACTTGTGGTAAATTTTTTAAAAGTGTTCGGTATTGATCTGACACATTGATATTACTAAAATCCCTACCAAACAAGGAAGAATTAATCCAATGTTTTGTGCTTTAATAATTTCTACCACTAGAAAATAGACTTCTCTGTAGTCAGCAAGATTCTAAGGCAGTCAGATTCCCAGCACACCTATTAAGGTGTAAACTGGATTTATAAGAAAGATCATTACCACGTCAGACTACAAATCTGCTGTCACAGCAGCATCAAAGTTCCGTCTGTCCATGCCCTTACACTGGTATTTCTGGGAGACGTCTCTGCAGCGTGCTGTGTCCTCGCTGCTCCATGCATGATTTCGTAAGGAATGACCAGTTCTCTGGAGGCAGATAAAAGCTGGTAGGGATATTGGTAAAGAACTATGTATATGTTCCCTCACGACTTTTCACAGTTCAGAGGTCAAATGTGCATGAAACTTAGAGTCTAAAAATGTTGTTGGAAGGCTAAACAAAATTAACTCGAAGCATAAGGGGCTTTGGAAGAAATTTTCCAGAGAGAAACAAAGTAGTGCTGATCTCTTACTAGTGAGTAAATACTGCTAACATAATAGCTCAAGCCATTTAGACTCAATTATTTTAACTGTATATTGTGAAAAGCAGTATTTCATCAGTTTAATAATTATTATAAATGGTAAAATTGCTTTAAATCATATTTTATTTCAAAGATAAGTGATATTTGAACTTCTTCAGCTAATACCACATGCTAATTTGGAGACTAAGGAGTTCAGTGAGTAGATCCTGTTAAATTAATCAGTAATTCCCAGCTGGCTTTTCTTACTAACCTCCTGACTTTTAGCATACATGGCTTGCAGTTCCAAAACAGAAACATCTCTCTCGAAAGATCTGGGAGAGGTCCAATACTATCTCAATCACAGGCTTTGTGGGCCTATAATTAGATATATTTCTGAAATATGGCCTACTGTGTAAAAACTTGCCTGATTACTGTTCTGTGGATTTCTCTTAACAATGAACTATTAGTATTTTGGAGATTTCTGACTGTAACAAATGAAATACCATCTGCTAAAATAATTGTGGTAATACTGTTGTCTTCAGTGCACGCCTTCTGGTTATTGTGGGCAAAACAGAGTGAATATTCATGGGAAACAATGAGACAAGAAGTAGTGTCATCCTTATTTTACAGTGGTAGGCTCTATATAGGCCTGGGAACCCACTCTGCTAAATAACATATAAATATGGTGTTGCCAGGTTGAGTTGAATTCACAGCAGAGAGAAGTTATATGACGTCATCAAGGCAATCAGCATTGCAATAGTTGCATTTCTTCTTCTCAAATACGTTAATTTTCGTTTTTCTCATATGAAAGAAATTGAGGGAGGTGTGAAAAAATGCAGAAGGGGATAATGACAGCTGAGAATTTGTGAAGAAAGTATGAGAAAGTGGGTTACTGTCACAGCCAAGAAGATGGTCTAAGGAAAGAAGCCAGAGAGCAGTCTAAGTACAATGCCACGAGTGGTGTGAAAGAGTTGGAAGGGGATGAAGCAATGGTATCATCTCTGCTAGTGAGCTCTGGGGTAGTGCTCACCATGCTGGCCCTGGAAATCTGCTGCTGTTCTGAGGTCCTAGAACAGAGATTTCAAACTCATTTTCACCAGGGACCACGTCATCTTTGCGGTTGCCTTCAAAGGGCCGAATGTAATTTTAGGACCATATAGATGTAGGACTGGTTACATATATACAATCCTAAAATGACATTCAGCCCTTTGAAGGCAACCACGAAGCTGATGTGGCTCCCAGTGGAAATGAGTTTGACACCCCTGTCCTAGAACCAATGACTACAAGAGAAGATGAAATTACAAGCAGCTGAGAAAATACACTAAAATTCGAATTATAAAGATCAGTCTTTAGGCCTCTGGGAAAAATGAATATCTACTAGATGCTTTGTTAGCTCTGATGCTGCTCTATTATTTTTTTAACACTGTTTTCATTTAGGACAACCCTGTTCTGTTTGCCCTTGCTCATCAGGTATAGAAGGGAGACTGATGGGAATTTGATCTTCAGAGTAATGTTCCCTCCAGTGGTATGAAATGTGAAAGCATGTGCAAGCCCCAGCTGATGTCTATTAGTTTTGTTTATGCTATTGTTCCAGACAGTAAACTTAAAAAAAAGCGTCTTTCATTGACTGGCTTATCTTCTGTAGAACAACACACTCAGTGAATTATTTCTATCACATAAGTTTCTTTTAATGAAAAATTTTAACAGCCCTTCTTTCTTTTAGTCTCCCTAATAAAACAACTGAAAAGGCTAGCAGTGTAGGGAATGATAACAAATGATAAAGGCAGATACATAAATTATTGGTTTCATTTTCAAGTTCTCTAATGGGTTTAAGGTTAAAAGAAAACCTTAGAGAGTTTCCTGCATGGATAGGGGAATAAAGTGCTTTCTTTGAACAGCCACAGTGCTGCTGTATACCTGAGAGTCATGCTTTCTCCTCTTTAGGTTTCTCAGATTCTGTCACTGTCACTATATTGAAGATACTGAGAGTCAGCCTCCTCTTTTCCTGCCTGGAGGACAAGTGCTTTGTTCTCCGTTCTCAGCTTTCCCAGGAAGCAGCTGAATCTCACACTGTTTTTCCATTAAAGAACCTACTGAGGTGTGCGCAGTGGAGCTTAAGGGGTGATTTTTTGTGTATGCCATGACAATTTTCCACAAAGAGAAATGGGTTTTATTCACTAGTGTTTGCATTTCTGGTTGATAGCTGAAAAAACTACTTTAAAGGTTTGCAATAAAATAAAATGTACGGTTATATAGAGAAAGAGACAAGTTCAGAGAAATACTGACTCAATCCACTTGTACTGTTCAAAGAGTTCAATCTTGGGCAAAAAAAAAAAAAATTGCCTTTGTAATAGAATATCCTCTGTTTGGCTTGACTTGTGCCATATGATTTTCCCTCAGCACAAAATAAAAATGAAATGAGCCAACATAGATACAGCTATGAATACAAACATTTCAAGGCACCTAAGCCAAAAGTATTTGAGCTGCATTTTTTTCTACATGAATATGTGAATGTAATCAGGTCACCTGGTTTAATAATTCTCTTTTTTTGCTGCCAGGGAAAATATATTTGTAATGTACAATAGGTCAAGGATCTGGTAAGGAACAGAATGTGCAGTTCATAAATCTGTATAAACATCCAGGGAGCACAGCTACAGCTGTAAAATTCAGTAGTGGATCCAAGTTTTCCTTGAAGACAGCATTTTAATAAAATGTGCTGTCTTTCAGAGGATGGGCTCTTAGATTACACTAGATTAATTCCTATGTGCAGAAAAAAAAAGACTATATTCAAACAGTTGACACACTTTAATAGCAGGCAACTGTTCTAGTCTACACAGCTGACAATGACACTGCACAGTCACACAGAAGAAAGTAAACAGTTTAATAACACTCAGGGATTAAGTTGGAAAGTCAAACCCTCAAAAGTTGAAGGACAGAATCACAGTTTTGAACCTTCTGAACTTAATCTGGCACTTCTGTGTGGAAAATGAACAAACAAACAAAACCAACACAAAACAAACAAACAAAAAGCACCAACTTGTTTATATCTCCTTATATAAATATCTACGTATTTTGTCTCTATGGTCCTTCTTTCAGGCAGTCCACAGAGTGCCCAACTACCAGTGAATGAGTGGCAGTTCAATAATTTTCTAGTGTTCAGTGTCAGGTACACAGTTCTATTTGCTATAAAACATCCTAATACCACACATGATTACAGATTGATTACTATTCTCCTGGGCTTTGCATGGAGCTCATTATCATAGGATCTGAGTGTTTCACAAATGTTAATGAGTTTATCCTCACAACTCATTCTGAGCAGTAGTATTATTATAGACTCCTCTGAGAATTTCTTTGCCGTTCTTCAATTATTTTCCACTGAATACTTGCAAATGGCAGCTCCAAATATTGCAATTCAGTCAAAATTAGGCAGGTATTTGTTGGGCATCTATAAGCATCTCCTTAATTCTTGAATATTTTCCAGTAATCTGACAGTAATCAGTAATCCACTGCACATTTCAGAAGTATGAAGGCTAGACAGCTCATCAACTAAGCATTTATAAGTCTGTTTGTTTTTAATTGTGAAACGGATGTATGGTCTATGGCTTTGTTCTTGGAGAAAGATGAGTCTTTTTTTAAGCTTTCTAAACCAGTTTTTCCTGTGGATTGTAGCCCAAGCTGTTTGAAGCCTACAAAATGTTGAGCAATTGATAATGGGATTTAAGAAAAGCATGCCAGAGAAAGCTGACCAAAAATGATATTGCTTATAGACATCATGCAGCTTCAATTTGTCATACCCCAGTTGTTAAAGTAAATCATGATGTATTAATATGATGCAAAGTATGTCAAAACTCCATTAGGACATTATATATTCTAATAAATATTTTTTAAGCAAACTGCTCAATGTTAAGTCAGAGATTTTTAATTAGTTGTAAAGTTTCTCCAGAATGTTGACAGGAGCCCATTGTGTTTTTACCAGCCCTCCCATTGCTCTTGTTGGAGGTGCTGACACCTGGTCTCCAAGGACTACTTCCTTTCTCTCTGTACTGCAAGTAGGTCATCTCATTGCAGCAATGCACAAAACAAAAGGTATAAAAGACAGAAATGGAAAGAAAAATAGCAAAGAAACTGGAAAAGGTCTGTTCAGATTCATGGAACTGACATAGTCTGTCAACAGGAAACCCAAAGTAACTGTTTTGAAGAGCCAGGTTATAAACTGGACATTTAAAAAGCTATGCACTTGGCAGCAAGAGTGAAATCTTTACAAGAACAAAGTAGGAAATTATGCATGAGGAACTAAGTTATTTCCATGCTGATGAATCTCTTCCTTTCTCATGTATGAAATGGAGAACTTTATTTTAAAAGATACAAATAATCAGTGTGCTATGCGGATGAACAGCAAGGACCAAATTGAAATGTTTTTAAAGCATTCTGTAATAGTGGGTTTTAGCACATATTCCACATATTTTTTTAGTGTGCCTTTATACTTAGTTACTGATGTGAAATGTGATTCCTCTTAGAATATCACCTTAGAGGTGCTGAAATGGCTGTGAAAATCCCTAGGCACCAGTTAGCAGAATTAATGCATGTAAAAAGTAACATATCTTGACATTACATGCTGGCAGCTAGCCTCACCTTTTTTGGATTGTAAAGCTCTGTACATATCCTTCTCTTCTGAGCATGTTTTGTTTTATTTCTGCTTAAGTGAGTTTTGCTTTTGTGGGCTAATAGAGTATTTTCATTTTTAGAAGCTGTACTAAAGTATCAAACTAATAATTGGATCTCCTCTATATTATGGCCTTTGGGAATGCTGATGACCTTTGAGGGTGGAGGTTAAATATAATTATGTGAGTGTGCAACAGTTTTTTGGGGTCATAATTGGGTGTGGAGAGGTGAGATGTTTCATGGGTATATACAGCTGAAAAACAGATGATTGCAGTTCTCGTCTGTGCTTGAAAGGGTTTGAGGTCTGACAGGAAAGGAAGTCTCATGGGGTAGTTTACATGAAAGCTATGAGAAGGAATAACTTTTAAGAGCTGCAGGGATTCCTCTGCCAAAGCTCCATTTGTGGGGAAGGGCAGCAGGCATGAAGTCTTCCCTGGTGCTGAATGGCGAGTCCTGGAGCACTGGGATAGAAATGCTGTCATTGCTTGTACTGTTGCCCTCCACAAAGATGCTCTCTTAAGTTCAGAATGGGGAACCTCATCTTGCATTGGTTAAAGAGTCACAAAGAACAGTGCTCATAAAACTGGGAACACAAGAACCGTTTCTTTCTCCTCCTCTTTCCTGCAGATTTGGTAATTTCCTCCTGTTCCACTTCCTGCAACTTTCTATTAAAGAAGCATCCCAGATACTTTTATGTTTACTGAGGAAATTTCTTTGTTCTTTATTGGGTCCTCACAGTTTTCTCTTTGCAATGTTCACTGCAATATTGTGATCTTAATCAAATGAGCCTGAATACTTGTCATATCTAGTCTCTAATACTAGTAGTATTTTTTAAAAAGTCATCACAGGGCCAACTTCTTCCTAATTTACAAATTCTTATAATTAAAAATCGTTTATGTAACAAGAAGATACAAGTTATCCTTGTGTGAAAGGTTCATCTGCTTAAAGGAGAGAGGAGATGATTTAGAGGTGTCAGTGTCATCACCCATCATTGTTGTAAATTGTGTAGTTAATTGAGTTTAATAAAGGTCTACAGGATGAGCTGAACATGGCAAAGATAAAAATCTGATAATATTTCAGAAAATCTGATGTGGTTTATGGTAAATTTAAAACTGTTTTAGAGTTGCTGAAATCTGAAACGAAAGGAAAATTGGTTAAAAAAAATGAAGTTCGTATTACTTAAGTACATGAAGGTCTTGGATGTGTATTCATCATTTGAGGGGAAAAAAAAACACTTAGAAGGCATGGTGATGGAAAAAGTGATATAGCATAGTGCAGGCAGATGCAGAGGAGTAAACCACGACCAAGACTTCTAATCTTGAAGTTACCAAAAGTTTGTCCCTTCACATCAGCATGACTTAATCCAGAACACTCAGGAATATTCAGTGCTTAATTTCTCTGGCCATTTATCTGCAAAACTGGATGGTCTGTGTACTTCAAGGGGTTGCCCCTCACCCTAATACATTGATATAGATACTGTTCTCCCCAGAGATATCTTTTAGTATAAGCCTAATTGGGTTCACTTGAAATGTGTGGCTCTGTAGCATTCAGTATGCTGCCATAGGGTCTGCAGACTGTGCTTTCTGGCAGGGTCCTTGGGTGGCTGCGGCTGGCTGAGACCATGGCAGTGCTGTGGTGTGAGGGCAGGTGGTGAACCTACTCCATTCCAACCGCCTGTGCGAGTGAGCAGAGTCAAAAGGATTTGCAAGTGGAAAGTGCAAGCCCCCTGCATTTTTGATCAGGCCTGTGAAGTCCATCCTAAGGAGGGGTGCCAGGTACTAGGCCGGTTGCCAGGGAGATGATGCATCAGTGGGTAGAGCAGGACGAAGGGAAGGCAAAAAGATGTTCCACACACAGGCATTCAGGCAGACTGAGGCTATGAGCATAAGTGTGTGCAGCTGGGTGGAAGGTTAGAGCAAGGATGCCCTTCAAAGAGGAATGCTGACAGCCTCCTGTGTGCTATTCAGTGTGAACATGGTTAGGCCTTTCTGAATGTGTTAACAGCCTGGAACGTAGGTCTCCAGCTTGGGATTCTCTGTATAGAGGTATCTTGGACAACTGTTGGTGTGTTCTAAAAATAAGTATCGAATAGCCAGAAGTGGCAGAAAATAGTTTAGAAAAACCTAACACATGTCAATGCAAGTCATTGAGTAATTATAGCATTCTAGTCTAGTTTTGTAAAACTGGACATTTTTACTCATACTGCAATTACAAAAAGGATGTTAATTAGCTCTCTCAGAACTCCAGCTTACTGTTACTTTAATGGAATAGTAATGTTGTGGACAGGGACCAAAAATTATATTTATTTCTGGGGACTAAGAAAAAAATCCATACTTTTAAAGTCTCCTGGAGTACAGGGCAGTACACTGACATCTTTAACATCAATAAAATCTGATATGCAGATACCGTTACTAATTAGGCATTCTGCTTACTGAGTTCTCATCGGGCTGTGACACAATAAAGGTTCTTTCAATCTCTGTTCTTGGGCTCTATTGTGAGGTTTGTGAAACACACTTCCATTACAGCATTTTAAATTATTCTTATTTAATTTTTCTGTTGATTTTGTTCTCAACCACTGTCAAATGAGAGGTGGAAGATCTCAGGTTTTGGGACAAAGACTGCTTGAATTGGTGCAAATCTTCCCCAGTTCCTTTGCTTGATCAGATATTTTGTTCTTTTGATTGTTACTGCATTTAGGTGAGAGAATCCAACAGTTTTAATTCCTCCACAAAGCCAAGTCCTTATTCAGTATTTTAATTCAAACAGAGTCCAGTTGACACTTAAATAATGCTTGTGCCAGGGTAAGATTTAAATGACAAGTTAAATAAAAATGTATCTTAAAAGACACTGAAGTGACTCTGAAATTGTGATCTTTATCATTTCCTATAAGCCACTGAAGTACACCAACTTCTAAATGACCTTGGTGAGACGGCATGATCTTTCAGATTATCCAAAATGTTGATTCTGCTTGTGACACACTGATGTTTTCTACAGAAAATGTTTTCTATTTTGAGGAATATGTGGTGAACAGCAGAGCTCTAGATCTCAGTGAGCAGATGCTCACCCTGCCAGTATAGTTCCAGGTGGACGATGAGGGAAGAAACAAGGACAAGTAGGGTGCTTAGAAAAAAAGCTTATCTAGGAAGTCGGCGTGGATGATTATGGACCTTCTGCGATCTCTTCAAATCTTGAATCAAGATATGTCAATATCATTTTATTCACAAGAAGAACTCTCTGAATATGCCAGAAATTCCAGCTGTCTCCAACTAGCTGCCAACATGTCCAGCCTGACCCCTGACAGCTCTAATAGCACAGTGACAATTTACAATACAACATCTGCAGGCCACTGACATTTTGGAAGTGAAAGAAAGTTGCTTGTGCTGAATGTCAAATTAAGGGATACCGCACAGAATATGTAGCAGTTGTTTCAGAGGAATATTTAGAGAAATCATTTTAAATTAGAGGAAAAATGAATAAATATTCTACTGGGGTGAAAAAAATAATTGGGGTATCTGTCCATTCTTCGGATTTTTCCCAAAGTTCCCCTGTGCCATGACATAAGCTATTGAGTCTTTCTCAATTGAACACATTCGTTGTAGCGAGGTTCTGCTCTTTACTTCAGAAAAGAAACATTTAAATTATTTGGGAGTGTGCACTTATGTACGTGCTCCACTTCTATGATGAGTCACTCCTCTCTCTCCCTTTTTTCTCACAGCATACCTTCCTTTAGAGTGGACTGTAAGCTCTTCACATACTGTTTGCACAGCTCTTTGGAGGCTCTCATTCTGACTGGTGCCATTCTGAGCAAGCACACTTGCAAGTAAATTACAACAAACGAATACCTGAACTGCTTTTGCTTGCTGTACTTTACAGATCTTGTAAAACATACAAATTTGTGTGGAGTTACAGTTAGAATAAGCCAAACAGATTTTCAGGTCCTTCAGTGAAGTAGTTTTTATATCGCTAACATCAATTACTGTCTTAACATGTTGCGACCTCAGCTTTTGTGCCTAGCAATTTAAGAAAATACTTTGTTGTTGTTTAGTTTTGGGTACAAGGCAGTTTTCATCCCCCACATCTTAGAAATATTTACAAACATGAGTGATTAAGCTTCACAGCACCCAAGGAGGGTTTTTCTCTTTTAGTGGTTAATTCTCTTGTGACTGATGTCCATATGGGTATTGTGTTTCATCTTCACTCTATTGCTCATTTGTCAGTGTATCACTTAGTTCCAAATCAGCACTTAATTGGCAGTTGTTTTTTTCCAGAGCCATGAGCACATACGTGTACCACATTAGACCTGAGATGTTTAAAATACAAACAGCCTCGGTAACCTTTAGCTTGAATTTCTCCTGCGAGTGAGTTAACAGTTTCAATGTTTAATTTCATTTGAGATTTGCAAAGCTTTGCTGATGGAAAAAGATAATAACCAATAATTCAAGCCAGTTGTAGCAACTTCTTTAGTGACAAAATCCTGCTAAGCGTGCCCCTAGTGCATTTATCTCAAATGACGTTATTTTCAGATTTTTATTATTGTTTTCCTGTCACTGAGTTGACTGCATAAATAGTTATGTATGCAATCAACATTTTGAAAACATTCTTCCATGGTCCATACTGACCACTTTCTGCTTTAAAAAGTGTTGTTTAAATTTTAGGAACCTGTTTAAATTCCAGACTTATTTTCATGCAAAATAAGCCAATACCAGTTCAAGTAGATAAGTGATAAATAAAAGAGGAGTTTAAAGTTTTTGAGTTTTTCAAAGTTGAGCTCCAAGGTTGCATTTCTCTGTTTTGACACAAAGGCAGTTTGGAAACAACGTTTTGGGTATTACTAACTTCAGTGTTGTACTGAGAAAGGAAATAAAAAGTGGAGTAGAAAATGAAGGAGATTAAAAAAAAAAATCATTATTTGGCACTAGAAGTCTTTTTGTGGATGAACTTAGTTAATATACATTATTTTTGCTCACAGTATTTAGTTGGAGGGCTATCTGTCCCTGCTGACCCTGTCGTAATGACTCACTTTGATTAAGCAAGGCTGGCCTGAAAAGGTTGTTCCTAAATCACCTACTGCAGTACTACCAGCTGCAACATAAAAGCCTCTCCATCTCTCATAAAAGTTCTCATTCTAGAGTCTTGTAGCCTAATTCTAATCTCTCATTAACTTGGCATAGTTCACCCTCTCCACTGGTACTGCATTTGACCTATAGTCATACAGCATTTCCATCTGTTTCATCATTTTCCAAAAATAATAAAAATCTTTGGAAATATTTCCAAATATTAATCTGATTTGCTTTTTTCACACCTTACTCATCAGTTCTTGCTTTTACTGACAAAGGAAGAAACCTGGCACTTTCCAAAAAGGCAGTAAGAACCATGCCATTTGTTTGCTGGCATTTGAAGCAGTTGAATTTTATCTACCCTCTATTCTAAATGCTATCTTGCTAGCTCAGTGTCTCATCGATAATAATTTTGTTCCTTATTCATCATTCCAAATCAACAGATACAGTTAGGATGTCTGTTTAGCATTAGATCTGCTGATGACCATAATCAGCTTGTAATCCAACACCACACTGGCTGTAATTTAGGAAGTGAAAGAATGTGCTGCTTTGAGCTGTTTACCTGAGCATTGTCAAATGTATAGGTGTGAAGTACTAGGTTCTGCAATTAAACCAAAATTCTTTTTACATCGTTGTCTTTCTTAAAGCCCTTCATCACTCTTCATTTTTTGCTCTGCTCTCTGTATTTAGAATTCACATGTGCTTTCTTTGGTCTGTGTGATCCTACTTAAATTAATCATGTAAAATTAAGCGCATTGTTTTAAACAGAATACATCAAGGAGCACTTAGCTGATGTGCTGGAAATGGTCTGATAAAATAAAATGTCAGCTTCTGGAATGCTTACTTTAGCTTTCTCAAACACAGTAGTTCTAGCCTGGAGCAGAAAAACTGAATCGGTCCCTGCACAGATTTTTTTAGTTGAAAAATGCATGGTTTTTTCTCAGTGTGGCAATTGCATATTTGGGACTTCTGTGGCTCTGTCCCTGTGACACTGACTCCTTACATATTTATAAACATTAATGAGGTCACCCCTCAGTCTCCTCTTCTCCAAGCTGAAGAGATCCAGCTCCTTCAGCCTTTCCTCATAAGGTAGATGCTCCACTCCCTTAATCATCTTTGTTGCCCTACACTGGACCCTCTCCAGCAGTTCCCTGTCCTTCTGGAACTGAGGGGCCCAGAACTGGACACAATTTTCCAGATGTGGTCTCACCAGAGCAGAGTAGAGGGGAAGGAGAACCTCTCTCAACCTACTAACCACCCCCCTTCTAATACATCCTAGGATGCCATTGACCTTCCTGGCCACAAGGGCACAGTGCTGGCTCATGGTCATCCTGCTGTCCACCAGGGCCCCCAGGTCCCTTTATCCTACACTGCTGTCCAACAGGTTGTTCCCCAACTTACAATGGAATCTGTTCCTGCCCCCATGTAAGACTCTACACTTGCCCTTGTTATATTTCATTAAATTTTTCCCTGCCCAACTCTCCAGCCTGTCCAGGTCTCCCTGGATGGCAGCACAGCCTTCTGGCATGTCAGCCGTTCCTCCCAGCTTGGTGTCATCAGCAAACTCACTGACATTGCACTCTATTCCCCCATCCAAGTTGTTGACGAATATATTGAATAATACTGGTCCCAGTACTGACCCTTTAGGCACTCCACTAGATACAGACCTCCAACTAGGCTGCCCCATTTCTAGAGCAATGGCCACTGCAGAAGCAAAGACCAGCTCATACGTTCTCTAACATGTAGAAAGTCTCAGTACAACCCAGATAGATCAGGAGTATGCAACCTGTAATCTGCCTGCAGACATTCAAGTGTCATGCCAGAGATGCTTTTTTTTTTATAAAGCTTGTCCAGTTCCAGAACAGTTTCTCCAAGGTATTGTAATTTATGTTCTTCTAAGTTAACATGTATTACACAGAGCAACTTGGACTGAGTATATGCATATCTGGCAGGAGTTCAGTGGAAGGGTTCTCTGACTTGCTCGCTTTCTCATTCCGAAATCAGAGTATAACCCAGTAACTGTGGGCCACTTTCTGACATCTTTTAAGGATATTTCAGAATAAAACTTTCCCTCATTATAAGGATGCAGTTTTTTGGTTTTGTTTTTAGGATGCCTCTGGATAAATTAATAAAGGACACATATTTGACCATTCAAATTTACTTGGTAGTTGGCACTAATGTTATAATTTTTTACTTCCTTTTGTTGGTACTCTTAGTTTAGTAGTCATATTGCTTTTAATGTTATCATTTTGTTAACAGTCACAGCAATAATTGACTGAAATTGTAGTAACATTATCACAGCTTAATGTTGATAAATCCAACACAATTGCGAATTGTACCAGTGTAAGGAGGTTCAAAACTACATTCTGTGTCTTCAATCACAGAATGCCATACAAAATTACAGCCCTATGTATTTTAGTGAATGTTTTGTGTTATTGAAGAGAATAAAGCAGATCATTATCCAAATTAAATAATCTTTTGTCCACTTCCCTCCCATGGGATTTCAGTGATATACATCTCTGAAGTTATTTCAGAGCTTGACCTGCATAGAAGATACTCTTAAGTGTAGAATACAGTAGAAGAAAGGATGAGATTACCTAGCAACTCTTTGTCATCTCTCATTTTTATAATTCTTCGGGGGGAAAAAAACAAACTCTTTCGAGCTGAGTATGTTTATTGTAGCAAAATTACTGTGAAAGATTCCCATGGGACACTTGCATAACTGACCATTAAGAAAAAACTGGCACAGTCAGGAGAATACAGTAGATACATTTTCTGTTCTCATTATTGTCTTTGTCCCAAGTGTAGGACAGGGTTATATAATTGCAGTTAGAATCTGTCTTGCATTATAATGCACTGATCAGTGAGCGAGTATCTCGCCAAGACAAGATGGCATTCAAATTAACTCAGTCTTGGGACAAATTGAAAACCCTGCCAAAACACAAAACAGCTGAAAGTGGCCCCACCTACAATAATGTTGTACTTCTTACAAATGTTGCAAACTACACAAAAAATCTCAACTAGCAGCTTCGTAACTGTTGTTATAAAAGCATAAGATAAATTATGTAAAAGCTAGTTTGGGTTATAGCATTTCCTTCAAAGGCGTTGTAGTGATTCTTCACTGTACTACCGCATTAGGATGTTTCGCTTCCAAAAAAAAAAAAAGTCTGTCAAATTGCAGATTATTGGTACTTTAGTGTCTCAAAAATAGTATAGTTTTTCTCAGGAAATAAAAACTTTAGTATTGGAAAACAATGTGAAGATTACATTTACTTCCAGAGCAAACACAACTGATCTTAACTCCTCCTATAATTCACTATGAGGTTCTGTCCTGGCAGTGTCAGTCTGCAGGACATTTGAACAAAGTCATGACTGCCCCTATGTCAATGGGAATGAAAACATCTGGAATTTTCCTAATTGTGTGTGACTGGAAAGCTCACTGTAAACAGTGGGAAGGCTTCTGTTAATTACAGTAAGTCCTGGAGCAGAAGGTCCTTGGCCTGATCTTTTGAATACGTGGCTATTCCAATTCCCCCTTCTCCCTCAGGATCCTCACATGAATTGTTCAGTGCTCTGGATAACCAAGTTCCTTTCCAGAGAGACCTTTCAGGGACAGTGATTTTTAATAAGTCTTTAAAGGCATCGTTTAAACCCTGCTTGAAAGATGTGAAATTATATGTTGAAATGTATGCCATGAGACACTGCAACAAAACAGACTGCAACACAGGTTGCTGGACTGCATCCCCAAGCCACCAGATTTCATGTATCATTTTTCAGTACCTTGTTAACAGTTTATCTATATTACTATATAGAAAGACTGGTGAAAATAAAGAAAAGATCTACCAGCATCTCCCTGGATATTCCCAAAAATGGGCTCTGAAAGACTGCTTTAAACAAGGCAAAATCATTAATTTTTTTTTAAGATATGTCATTGTTTCATTTTCTATCCCAATGCCATAAAATGCCATATCTTGAACTATTAGATTTCAGTTACAGGTACCAATCTACCCACGACCAAGTCGTTCCCATAACTGACTGCAAGTGAAATAGGTTTTCAAGGTTTTTCTCTGTTTTGATGGATAATTACATACAAGTATAGTGTGTGACTCCAGGTGCAGAGCTTTTCTGTAACTCTTTAAAAAGCACTATATCTAAATTACCAAAGACTCCTAAACAAGCAGTTTTCCTGTTTGTTTAAGAAATAAAATAGGCTAGAATTAGAAGCATCAGTAGGGAATGATAAATATTAATTAACCTGGATGTTGGTGCAGTCAAACTGTATTGATTCTTTGTTGTTACGGATTACGTTCTATACCTATCTGTTTAACCATGATGCTGAGATCAGTGTGTTATTTCCCTAGGGATGCCCTATGCTTTTTCTCTGCTGAGACACAGAAGGGTGATAACATCAAGGCATTTCCAAAAGCTGGAAGTAATATGAAAGTAATGTAAAACTGAGATTTGCAGACCACTTAGGTCTATCTTCTGTGTTAATGTTCAAAAGCCTGAATATTACTTTGTGTAACAGCAGGTTCTATTCAACCCAAGGAAATAACATAACTGGGCTACAGGTATCACATATTATGTTTCATGTACTGTTATAATAGGAGACCACATACAAGCCTTTGTTTGTCCCTTTCTAGCTTTAGTACGTTCATTTCTGCACTTGGAAGAACATTAAACTGCTGTTATTCCTCTTGTATCCTGCTGAGACATTTCACACGTAACTGCAGCAGCCATACCGCAGTCAGCAACCTGACAGAGAGTACACACAAGGCTGGGCCAGGCACAGGCAAAAGCATTTATTAAGAGAATACTGGAGACAAAGTTTTGTCTTTCAGGGAGTTCTTTGTGATCAAATTTTGTCATCCAGTTACTTGTCCTACTACTCGAAATTTGATTGCAGCTCTGTACTATAGATGATATCCTCTGAGGTTTCCAGCTGAGTTCACATAAAGGGCATTTGTGCACTGTTTAAATATTAACATGGAGCCAATGAGGTGTTCTTAACTGCCAATAAGTATTTATGATTCAACTTTAAAATGTTGCAGTTGTCAAAGTTTACTTCCTTAGGTGAATGAATCTTTATATGCTTCAAATTATGTAAATGTAGTCCTAGATTTGTGTGCATCAATATCCTGTCCAAAGTGTTTGGAGTTAAAATGTAAAAGTGGAGTAGAAGAATAGAATGAATGAATATAGGTTTGTTTTCAAAATGTTAAAACGTTGTGTTTCCAAAGTATATGCTGGGGCCTCTAAAATTGCTACACGTATTTGATTTTGACTCCGAAAAGTAATGTGTTTATAAACTTCAGTGATTTGTAATTAACACTCTAGTGTGCTACTGATAAACTTCTTTACTACTTTTGCTCCCTTTAATATCAATACCTACCGTTCATATTTCAGAACATATGGAGTTTGTGCTGATACGAGGTTTATTTGTTGGATTAATTTAGAGACTTTGGTTATTGTAGTGACATATGTATCTTTAGGCTACAGTGAGAAGAATGTTATTTACCTGTACAGTATTCAGCCAAATGTAGGATTAAAGGTATATCACACACGTCAGCAAAACCAACATAATTTGAAAATAACTGTGCTGATATGGTACAGAGATTGATGTACATATTATGAGAAAACATGTATACTATGCACCGGTTTTTGAGAAGTACAGCTTCTTTTCTGTTCTTTTTTTCTATTGTACTGTCAGGCTTAATATTAAAACTTTGATCTTTGAGTTGTATTATTAAAATATGACTGGTGTAAGAAAGCCTGTGAATTAATGTAAATTCAACTGAGAAATATTATTTAAATGATCATCAGTGGGTGATTATTATGAAAAGTAGTAAAGCCCAAAATGATAGTGATCCGATAGTGACTTTCTGGCACAGGAACAAACTTGAAAATATTGGTAAGGTTTCTAAGTACCATTTAGTTTAAACTTCCATTAAGCACTGGTCCTTATATGGTTACGAAATTACCTTATCCCTAGGGTGGTCACTTAAAATACGTGATATTGTTTGTGTAAGATGCACTATAGAAGCTTAAGGAAAATATGCAAAGAATAACTCCTTCGTCTTTTCTTCCTTTTCATCAGATGCCAAGCAATAACTTTCCTGAAGTAATTACAGTAATTACTGCTGATACTCAGCAGTACATGTGTATTTTCCTTGTCTGGAAAAGTCTTATTGTGCTTTTGTTGCACTGAAATCAATTAGAGCTAACAGTAAATGATTACGTGAAACATCTTGGAAGCTGAAAGATAACGCAGCCCTTATGTTCTGTATGTCCATTTGTCATTCTCTTATTTGTACTACCCTCTTTTATGTAATTACTTTATCCTTTTTATGTCACTCATTTCTAAAATCACTCAGAGATTGAACTCTTTTTGCTGTGTTTGTCAGTCAGTTCTGCATTTCTGCTGTACACATAGAAGTTTCAGGACAAGCCATCTTAGCTAGAACACCACCTAGGATGTGTAGGTTTGCATGTATTTACTAAACAATGCTCCACAACCGTGATGGACTGTAAAATCCAATATTGACCCTGCAGTTGGGTCTATATGTATCTCATCTGACATGTTTGAGAATGAAGCATGGTCAGGTTGAAGAAGCAATGGAGAAAAAAAAGTAGGAAGGAGACTTTGAATGGGAGAGGAGGAGAAGAAACTTGATTTTTTCTGTGAGAAACGAGGTAGGAGAAAGCTACTAGAAATATGTAAGAAATGCTTAGGCTTAGGTGGAGTGGCTCTACAAACTGAAGCCAACCTTGTGCAGCAGAGATGCAATGCATTTGGTTTGATGGATCTTCTGGTTATACTAACAGCTTAAAAAGTGACTAAAGACTGCATCTTATTCACCTCTGCTGTTAAACAGGCAAAAACTTCTCAGCCTGGTTTTGATCTGAACTGATGTAACACCCTCTGAAACAATTTCCAGGCATGGTTTGGGCATGCATCAGTAGTTTTTGTCTCTTTGGAGGTAGCCTTCCCCCTGTCAATACAATGGTGTATTTAACCAAATGAACAAATGCTCTTCTGTGCTAACTGGCCACAGTGACTGAAATCTCTCTTGTGAATGCAGAACTTACTGCTACAGACCACAGGTTCTGTTTCACAGTAAGTGTGAGTCATAGGAAGAGGTAAGGATGGAGGAACAGTTCCTTTCTGAACTGCAGTGAAAATGTGCATCAGTATGTTAGTTACCCTTTTAAATTTGATGGTGAAAAGAAGCGTAGTGGTATCCCTTGAACTGGCAGAAAGCGGAATAGATGTGAAAAGTTGCCTGGACTTGTGATAATGCATAGAACATCCCATTATACATGGATCCAGTTTGAGAATCTGAAGAGAGAAACCAGATCATGTTCCAGCGGGAGAGGAGGTATGGTCAATCTAAGAGAAAGAGAGAGATGGAGAGAGAAACTAGCACAAGTAATAAGAACAAATCTAAGGTAATGGGGAAAGTGAGAGATGTCTGGATTTCATCCATAGGAACAAAAGACAGAAGGTATCTTTACCTACACTGTCAACAGATGTTAATGAAAAAAGCCTGTGCTTTGAAGCCTTAACACTGGCTTTTCAGTGCTGAACACAAGCTAATAAATTGAAAGGATTTATTTCTTAGGCTGGAGTATTCTCATGCTGTCACATATATTTGTTTTGGGCTGAGGATTTCTTATATCAGAGAATAAACGGGGCGACCTTGCCTCCACTTGCACTGCACTGTGTGTACTGGGAGTATATGTATGTGAATAAAATGTGCAGAAATTCCTAAAGGGAGAAGTGGAAAAGTATCTGTGTAGTGTCAAGGTGATGGGAGTCACCAATCTGAGTTAGGATTGTAGAGGAAAAATGACTCTCAGGTAGACATAACCTGTTTAGCTGAGCTTTTGTCCAGTTATTTCCACACCACTGAAAGCTTTGCCAACTACTGTTCCAACCACAAGGGACTTAATGAAGGACTTAGATAAAGGAAAAAATGGGGGGCATGTGTTGTGTTGATTGTGGGATTTTCTGTTAAGCTGGAAGTGCTGAACAGGACCAGGCCAGAAAGGGAGACCACAAAAGCAACCTATGTCCAGATCTCCTGCAAGGACTAATCCACACGGTCAGGTTAAGTTTATGCTAAGTAGGGAATCACTTTTCTGAATTAGCAAATCTCGATGTTTTAATTTTCTTACAGCCCTTGCAGGAAACAGTCTGAGTTCCAGTCAACAAACACCAAATTCCTTCCATAAAATAGAAAGGAAAAGAAAGCCTTCTTCTGAAAAGTAGTATGAAACATGTGCTTTCATTTGGACACAAAATTTTGCTTAGAAACATCCTGCTAAAGATGAGCACCAAGCTCATTCATTTATTAAACCAATGGCAAAAACAATCTGAAGAGATTTTTGACGACAATTGTCTTTACAAGATTTATCCTCCAGAATATTTGAGAACTGTTAGGGACTGTTGATTCACTCCATGGTATCAACTGTTGAGTCCTTTGTAGCTCAGGTGGTACCCAGCAGTGTTGACAGATGCAGCCATGTCTGATTCAGTGCCTGGAGAGGTGTGCATGCATGGTTGACACCTGCATATTGATTAGGCTTGGTTTGGCTCACACTGGGCAGCAAAGGTAATCAGCGTTCAGTGGGCTGCACAATGCTCACGGACTTGTGCAGCGTAACTTTCCATATTCTGAGTATGGAAATGATTGTACTAACAAAGATTTAAAGCTAATATATCACAGAAAGGCGTCAGCACCATATGTGAAAACAAGCTTTTAGCAGAATGAAGGAATGTGTCTAGCTTTGCATATTATTCCAATGGAGAAAACCAGGGCTTTTTAAAAGCAGACCAGTTAAGTTTTACATTTGAAGTCCATATTTTCACAATCTTCTTTTTCTTTGAATTTCAAGTGATATAATTTATCTGGTAAAATGGCTTTCCCAATAATATAACATTCATGGGGTTTGTGCAATCACTTTCCAGAGGGTTGAACTTTACCTACAACATGCATCAGAAAGATCCATGTCCTGTGCAAGGTTACCTGCTTGCACTCAAACACATCAGTCCATGCCCTGCTTCTCCCTCCCACAACACTTGGCATTCTGCTCTTATTTCTATTAGGATTCAAAGTATTGCCTACTTTTGATTTCTTCCTTGTTTCAACTGCTTTAGGAAGCAATAATAAAATGTGTCTTGATGAAGTGTATTTTTCTTAACAGGATAAAATGAACCAACAAGCTTGCAACCAACAGAAAACCTTAGTGGTCTCAAAAACATTTTTCTTTATTTCAGACATGCTTATACAAATGGTATGACTAGTGCACTGTAATCTCAAAGATCAATTACTTGGGATGGAAATTACTTTGTCGTTTTTCTTGTCCCCCTTTTTATTTTGCCTCAGGAGAACTTGACACTCAAGGTAGCTTGCTAGAAAAACCTAGAGAAACACTTATTAGCCAATATTCATCAACAGCAATATTAGTACAGGTACTGCTTTATGCAGTTCTGTTTCATCTCTTCATTTTCATCTGAATCAGTTCATGGTAAACTGAAGTATTTTAGCAATTTTTAAATACGAGAGTCTTTCAAACAATGAACAGGAGCCCTGATCATGGAATTCTTTGGAAAAAATAACTTGAAATATCCGGGATCTGGAGTTCACTGGTAAAATACATCTTCTGAATACTGAAGGAAACATCTTTTCAGCTTCTACTAGTTTTCTCAAGGCAGAAAAGTAATAAGAGAAAAAACCTCCACTGACTTTCCTCCCAAAACTGTGAAAAATGGGAAGCAAACATTCAATTAAAGTGATTCACTTATGTCACACAATCTCCTTTACTAAATATCATCCCTTAAATTTTATGCAATTAGCCAGCTCTGTTTCCTCAAATAAATACAATGTGAAGAAAAACATGCTCATTAGAGGTAGTATTTCCTGGTTAAGGAAGTGGGTTTGGTTTGCTGGTTTGCTTTGGTTTGTTTTTGTTGGTTTGGTTTGGTTTTTTGCTTCTTGTTGTTGTTTTTGTTGTTTTCCAGCAGCAATATGCTTTTTAGTATCACTGAATAGCATTTAACATATTTAAAGGCAGTTGCGATTTTTAGCTGGTAGGTTATATTCAGTGAAAGAGTATTGGAAAAAATATTTATGAGCTGGAGTTGTGCTACTCTGCAGGAAATGAGGATGTGTCTGTTAACTGGTGGCTCTGAGGATGGTTTGTGCTTGCCAGAAAGTAGCCAGTACTGTGGTGAATACAGTGCTGTCGCAGTCATGTAGCTGAGACCATTTACTACATTATATGTCTCTTATTGCACAGTGTAATATCCTGCTTCATTAGAAGTAGCAAGGATAAAAAATGTTTGTTTTGCTTTACATTGACTTTGGCTTATCTAGTAAATCAACTGCTGATATGACAAATTCTTTGAGCTTGATTGTGTAGCACATTCATTTTTCATGGAACAGTCCCTTGCTGAAATGGCTTCTGATGACACGTTGACAAGCTACAGAAAATATAAGTTTCGGTGCCATTTCCTCAGCAAGACTTACAGCAGCAGAACACTTGTGCACATAGCTCTTCCAGACACTTTTTTTTCTGTAAAACTGAATGTTGGGTTGTATTTATAGAACTGCTCTTAAGCTAGAAAATTACAATCATCTGCTTTTCAAATGTGTGTGGGTAGCTGGCTGTAGAATCCAAATAGAAGCTTCATTTCTGTAGAAAGAAAATCAATGACATGTTGAGATTTACAGCAAGCCTTTCCCCAGGGATTCAAATTCTGATAAACAAGCACCCTGAGCTTATGAACTCATCAAGCCTCACTTCAAATTATTTTGAAAGACAATTTCAGATTTTACTATTGAGTTCCCAAAGGATAATGGCAATTTCAGACATTCTCAGAGATATGAGCAAGGCCTGCAAATACTGACTACAGTGGCTGGATTGCTAGCGGAGGTAGAGCAATGAGGAAATAATAATAATAACACAGGCAGTTATTTGGCTCTGTGTTTTCTATGTTTCTTGAAGCAGACTGGCAGAGGGGTGGGGGGAAAGATAACAGTTGGTGCTGACAACCTGGATGAAGAACTTCTTTTCCAGGGAAAAGAAGGGTTTTTTTAAAAAAAAAGGGAAAAACTTTTCAAAAGACTGTGTCGGACGGGTTGGCATCACTGTAACAGTGAGTCCTGTCAAAATATTGTAAGGCATCTAGGCAGAAATCAATCCACAAAGGCCTGATTTCTGTGTCCTAGGTATGATCTGAAGTAACTGTTCAGCAGAGATTTCAGCTTGTATCTGTTTGTAAGAACAACAGAATAGGAAAAGTTGCCACAGTCATCAATGCAGAAGTTGAAGAAAATACTTTTCCCTGTAATGAATGTCTTTTTGGTTGTGTTACACTTTGAAAGTATGAAAGCTGAAAAATTTTTAAGAGAATTCTAAAACAACAGAAAATATTTTTTCTCATCTTCTTCTTTTACCATTACTGATCTATTGCATTCTTGATCCTCACTTGTTGACAAACTTACGATGGTAATGTTAGCAATGACATTCACTAGAGACAGTATTTCTGCAAATAGATGGTTGCTTTATTTTTAATCTTAATTTTTAACTGTCATTTTTAAGGTGAAATAATTTCCAAACTGTCAGATTCTTTCTGTCAGCCCTATGTAACTGATATATTAAAACACCGAACGCCAGCATGCTTTAAAAATACCTTTGAAGTTTGTAATGTCAGAGCCTACAAGTCACCAGTTTCCTTGGCATCTGGGGAAAAGGGTAGACTGGAAGAAAGTATGGGAAGGGTAGTGGATATTGCACTTGACCAGTAGCTAACCAGTGTTGAGAAGGTGCGACGATGCAGTGTTTAAAGTTTTTTTCCTTATAAAAACATCTAATTAAAAGTTTGAATTCGGCCTGAAGAGCTTTCAAACCAGACTAAAATCAAATGGAAGCAATAGTTAGTCATTATGCATCATACAGTCATTCCATTTTATCTAGAGTACAGCTTATAAAAGTTGACAAAATCCTCATAAAATTGTTTGAGAAATGTCATCTGAACCTCTTTATTTAAAACTATTGAGAATAAGTGTCATAGGTTACTCTTCTAAATCATAATTATGAGTTTCTTAGAACCCAGGGCAAAATGTGAGGTGTAGTCAGGCTGAGGAGAAGAGACTGTTAGTTCTTTGTGGTTCATGTAATGTGCATGCCTATGCGACACACAAAATTACATTTATTTCAGACATTGCGTTGCGATTAGAGGTCTGATTAGCTTTCCACTGTCACCCTTAGGTTTGTTTCCAATTTTTCTCCTCTCTTGAATATCCTTATTTTGGATTTTCATTCTCCATTGATTAACTTGCATTTATTCCAGTCTGAATCTTATTTTCCTACGAGAACTCTTCCCTATTTTGCTACCCTAGTAATGTTTTTTAATTCACATTGGTATTTCAGTTTCATTGAAACATAGTATTAGGAGCAAATTCATTAAAATGGTGTTGCTGCTTATTTCCAGCTACCTACTGACAAAATTAATCATGAGCAGATACGTTGGCAGTTCTAAATACTGTGTCCTACCGTGCTCCCCACCTGGTATTCAGCCATGGCCTTCAACATGTTTTCAATCCAAACCATGCTAACTATTTTCTAATAATTCCTTTGAATATAGGAAGGCCTTCCCTCCAACATCTAGTTCTGATTTTATATCAAAGCAAATCACGTAATGTCAAAGTGGTACAAATGCCGAAGAAAAAAAGATATTGATTATAAAGCCTCTTTCAAAAGCTTTTTACAATCTTGAGATAGGATTTGACTGCCAAATGTAGGCATGCATTATGTTTATATTTGAGCTTGTCATCTACATTCTTTTTATAGCAAAATTAAAAAAAAAATGGGGGGGGGAGGGCATTTTTAGCGTGTAGTTAATATTCTAAGAAGATGTATCGGTTTGTAAAGCAGAGTCATGCTCAAGAAATGCCAGTGTATCTGTGTCTCTCCATTAATTGAGCAGAGCTCAAATACACACTTCGAAGGCCGTTGATGTTAAGAGAGGTGAATTCTGTCTTTATTACGGCAGGTGTGTAGTTCTTTATTAGATCAGGTTTCTAAGCTCTTGCATTAACCTCAGTAACCTTTGACATGCACAACTTAGGCCTTGTGATCCCTTATTGTAAAATGGCAGAAGATGCTTGATTGTCCTTTAATTTAAAGCACTGTAGTACGAGAAGCTGGTAGTAGAATACTAAATGTAGTTTTCCCATACTTGGTCACCTTCAGGTTTTTTGAGGCTCTACTCCTAGGATGCTGAAAAATATATTTGTAAGAGAAGGTATTTTTTGGTAGTGGCTCTGGTATGTACTGCATCAGTCAGAGGGACCTTTGTCCAGCAGGGTTGTTGTCTGTGCTTTCACCTGCTGCAACAACTCCAGTTCTTTGCTGACGTGCTCAGAGTCTAAAAACTATCTCTGGAGACTGGAAAAGAATGCTAAGAGCATTGCTAGAACTAACGCTATGGAGATTATCAACCTACCAGTATCATAAAAGTCTGTATTGGTGTTACAGTAGACAAAGTCAACTCTCTAATTTTGGTACCAGAAAAATGAGTTCTTATGGCCTTAACCTACATTTGTAAAAGATCAGTTAGAGGAATCACATGTAACATCTAATGGCAGTGGAATAGAGACGTGGATTTTTCTGTGTGTCAGTGATGAAAGTCTAACAGAAACAATCAGGAATATTGCAACTCCATTTTCATGTTCAAATCTTAATTTTAATCTACTAAAGTTTGTATACACAACAGATGTTTTCTAATGGCAGCAGCTTCTGGACTTCATGTTAATAATTTATGGTCAAGTTATGCTGCTTTTCATTAAGCCTTTTTAGCAAGTTCCACAGGGGAAAAAAAGCATAAGTAACAAGATTGTTAAAAGTGCTCTCTTCACCTCAGTGTACTTGACTGTTTCTTACACCAGATGGAATAAACAACTGATCAGTGTGTTGTTTTTCCCAACAGTATAGACTCAATAATTCAGGAAGTCTTTTTGCAGAGACTTACTGCCTTCAACAATTAGCTTCAGGACAAAATGTTGACAAATCTATAACAAACGTATTAGGGCAATCAGTTCGAGCAGAAGATACCTAGCACAATTAAGACACAATAACAAATCCAGGTGCCAACACTGGGGGATAGGTATCCTGATAGCTCCACATATGAACTGCATGTATCTATATTTTGGAATTTTCCTGTTTGGAATGCTTTCTCTCCCTCTATGATTGTCTTAACAAATTGGTAGTTTCAAGGTGTTTGGTTGCGTCTTCTGACTGGGTTCCATGCTGGATTGGTATCTTCTGTGCTTGGAAAGGACTTAGTTTCAGCTGAATGCAGGTGAAAACTGAGCCAAAATGTGTATGTGTGTAGATAATTTTCTCCACAGAATGCAGTATTTGTTTTGTAGTTATACTTGTTGTATATCTTAAGAGAAGTCATTTAATCCTCTTTATGACTTACACAAAAATATAGGTTGCTAGTTATATATGCAGAATATTAGGTTTGGCTTGTTTGTTGTAGCGTGGAAAGCTAGAATAAAGAATCTATATTAATGCTAAAATTGTATTTCTTTGACCCACTCACATTGTGTAGAGGTATTCCTGTACAAAGAGAAGTTCTTAGTGGTGTTGAAGCTTTCTACATCTTTTTATTACCCTTGTTGCAGTCTTTGGAGAATGGGAGGGAACAATCTCAAATGACTTATGCTGTTCTGGCTGTACTGCTCCAGCTGACAGATCATCACACTCTGCTTTACCAGCATCAGGGTTTGGTCAGAACTTGTGGGAGCTGAGAACAGCTCTCTGGGAGGTCCCTGACTTGTTTTGCAGCATGGATATTCAGCAAATTAGAATCTTGTCCTCAAGGGCTACAGTATCTGAATATTATTTATGCAAATAGAAAGTTAAACCTTTTTGCTTATTGGAATGTCTATGTATTGTCATTGTATTTTATGTGCCCACACAAAAAAAACCCCACATCTAGACACAAGGAGTTGAATACTTAGTCATTTCCACTTTCATTGATTTGCAAACAGATGGTAGATACACAAAAAGCATTAAAGAAGCTTATGGCCAATAAAAATGGCTACAGTAGATAACTATAAGTATAAAAAACAATCAAGATAAGTGGAAAAAGGAATCTGGAAAATAATCTGGAATTTTTAGTTGTCCAAAATTGATGAGGTTTTTCAAGTTATGTCTGTGCCCTGACTCGGGCTGCATTGGGGAACCCTAGTGATGTCAGTGGAATTTCCCCAGTGAACACTCTCTGAGCCCATGACTTCGAGTATTTCAGAAGGTTAAGATCCATATTATGGGGAGGGTAGACTCCAGTAGCTTTAAGGCTATGAGGAGTCTTCTGTTATACTGTGTTGTCATGTTCCATCCAGTTGTCTATTCCAAGCCAGGATAGTAGGTTAGAGCTGCAGGGAACTATTCAATCAGCTTGTCCACACAGGACGTCCTGGAAACACAGGGAAATATGTGCAGCTGAGGCAACCACACAAGACAGCAGACTACAAGGGACAGCAAAGTCAGACAGCTTTTGTATCCACATAAGGTAATTAAAAGCCTTGCACTGAGCCTGCCTGCTTGTAATTACTCGTGAGAACTGTGAAATACATTTTTCACTCTGCTTTCTCATTTTTAACAGCATTATTTTATCTGGTATTCCTTCTATGCATCCTTGAGGAGTAGTTTTGAAACATATTCTCTTGAAACCAATAAAACTTGTGTTTTGGGGTTTTCTTGTGTCCTTCATAATACCTAAGGTAGTCACTACACTGGCCTTAAGTCCGGTGAGTGTCATTTAGTGCCTTTTATTTGAAGAAAGCCCTGTACTGAAAGTGCAAGAAGCATTTGTTGTTTCCTTTTCCTCATTCAAGATGGACATAAGCGTCCATGTCTTCTGTTTACGTGGGAAAGGAGTAGCGTACTGCATATAATTGCTAGACAGAGAAGACTTTCTATGGCTAAAATATAAAACTCAGCACCTAAGCCCAAATGATTGATACCTGGCCCTCCTGTAGAGCAATCCAAACAAGATGGTGAATCTCTGCTTGCCCTGAAGTGTGAATTGACTATATCTCTGAGCCTGTTTATACCTTAGTTCTGCCAACGGGAGCATTCCTAGCTCCACATTCTTTCTATCTCCACGTGCACGTGCACTCCCCCTCAATTACCATCCACTTGCCCTGGGCACTTCTGTTATGTGAGCTTTGCCACTTAGTGCACTCCTTTGTGAGCCTGTTCAACTCACTAACCTGGCAGAAAGCTGAAATAAGGGCGAGGTGGGAGGAGTCATTTCCCTCAGACTTTTTTCCTGCAGGCTTAGCAAATCGAACCAAATCTGTGAGGGATCTGACAAACTGCAAAGCTGATGCAAGGAGAAGGTGTGCTGTAAGGAGCAGGATGGGAACATACAGCGTAGGGTCAAGGAGCAAAAGAAAGGAAGGCAGAACCGCAGGGGAGGGAGTGGAAGCTGAGGAGTAGTGTTAGACTGGATTTGTACCCTCTGCTCCCTGTTTGTCCTTGGGGACTGTACAGAATTTGCAGGGTTATTGTCTCAGTGAATGAGTTCCTCTAAGTCAATGTAGGGTTCAATGGAATAAAATCACATAAAGGCATGTATATATATTTTAAATCAATTATGCTTATAGGGTTACCGACTTGAAAAATTTGAAGCCAGGTTTTCAGCCAGCACATAAACTACTTTTTAGCACTTTTAAAAACAGAAGAGACCATGTGTTTAAATGCTAGTTTGCTACAGCATCCAAACTGTTCCCTTGCTTCTCATAAAGGTGAGGTAACTTCAGGTACAAGGAAGATACCATAGCTGTGTAAAAATCAGACCTTTACCAACATCCTGTGCAGGAGAGTTCTTTTTCAACAACATTTTCAGAATCATTTGAACATTATGGAACAGTGCATGTAGCTGTTGACAAAAGCTGGTTTTGAGCAAAGGGACATGACTTTTTGAGGAATAAAAGAGGCACTGCTTTCCATCATAGTATATGCCCTTGAGTTTTTTATGTTCTTAGAAGTATGAATTTATGAAGATAAATGCTCAACTGGTGTAAATGTACATGGCTCCAGTGAGCTCAGACAAAGCCGACTTGTGATATTTTATCCTTGGGTAAAATTATGTGCTATGGCTGAGCCAATTGCTTTGTTCACTACCACTGAAAGGAGCATTTTGGCTCCCAGTCCACAGGCCTGCTCCCTTCCTTGTGCTCTATTCTGGTATCTGCTGCACTCTGCTGAGCCACTTCAGCTGGCTACAACTGAAACAATTAAAAACTTTACCCTGGGCTGGAAGTGTTTCCTCTGTAACTGAGTTCATGGTGTTAGTGCTAAACAGATCATTCAACTGAGGAAAAAACACAAATGTTATTAATCTGAAGTAAAAAAAAATTAAAAAGCCAAACCAAACAACCTGATATTGCTCATAGTCTGAAGCCAACCCAATGCACAGTCATGTGTAACCAGTATAAAAGTGAATATGTCAGATAATAGCAGTCTGGTTTAGTTCTATCACATTAGGTCAGAATTGTTTCAAAGGCACAGTTGCTTTTATATATTTTTAGAAATTTGGGAGTTTAATTTCCTAAAAGGCTTCTGGTGATGTTGAATTCTGGAGGAGAAATAATCTAATTTAATAAACAAGCATTCTTCTATAGCCAGATTCTTTAATATCAAAGCTGTATGCTTTTAACATGAAGACTTCTGATAAGACCTAAAAATAGTCCACTCAATGTCTTTGTCTTATTTAAAAAAGAATTAAAGATGATTTTTTTTCTATTTAAGTATGATAGAACTGCATAATGATAACTAATGATATAGTCAACAGAAAGTCATTTTGTTCCTGCTAGATTGTACTGTACAATAAATTTTGAAATTAATGGAGCTTCTATCAGTTTGATTCAAGTTTATTTCCTTCTCTAAATAAAGCTTTTTACATATTGGAAGTGAAAAATGAGAACTGGGGTCTATTGAGTATTTCTTGATGATTGTTTAAAATCATCAACTGAATCAGTCATTGTTATTACATTAGTCAGACTAGAATTTAAAACCAACCAAACAAAAAAACCCCAGTGGAAACTGGGAGAATTGGACCCCGTGTAAAACATTAAAGTGCCTAAAATTATAGGACATCCGGATGTCTTGCTGATATAAATCAGTCTTTCCCTATACAGGCAAATCCTAAAGAATATGTCTAGCTTTGCCATCTGTTTTGAGCAAAAAAAAATCACAAATCAGAAATTTCCTTCAATGAATTCAATGAGTAAGTAGCTTCTGCTCGTCCAAAGTGTTACACTAGACTTGTAGCACTTATAGGCCTTAGCAGTCAACAATAGGAAGTTTTCTAGAAGCAGTTTACAGTTTTGACCGTGGGATTTATTATGTAAAATGACTAATTATTTAGTGGACCTAAAAAGGTTTTCTGGGTTAATAACTAGATGATTGTATTGTATACTGTCCGCTCTCTTTTTAAGGACTGAGAAAACAAAGTGCAAGGTTGGCTGCTGTGAACAGCAGAGTTTAAAATGCATGGTGCTTCAAGGGTGGGTATTCAGGTTAGTAGTACAAATATTTGCTTAATCCATTTATTTAAAACAGTGTTGTAATTCTATGATTCCCCCATCAAAAATCTAGGAACTAGATACAGAATGATAAATATAACTGATAACTGATGCATCCTTGAGAGGGTAAATCATCTGATGTGTGGAGCTTTTCACCTACTAATAATCAGACTTCAAAGAAAATCAATACGTACTCGGTGGAGAAAGAATTTAGTTTTGCACTGAAGTACAGAATGCTGTATTTCTTCCTGCAAACAAAGGATCAGAAGGAGAAGTGTAGTGTCTTTGGATTCACTAATATTCTTTCTAGCTGCTGTAACCATTATGTTAGTTTTGGTCATTCTGTGGAAAAAGGTTTTTGTAATGCTTTTATTTACCTCTCAGACTTGAAAAAATAGTATCTCTGTCTACCAAAGGATCCTGTTGTATGCGCTGTATGTACACGCACATGTGTGCACATACTCATGTGATTTGAAGCTGCATGTAGTCAGATTTTAAGTGCATTAATTTAAATTTGACTTGTGAAAACATGAAGTGGGTATCGTCTTTTTCTGACAAAACCTTAGTTCATCCTAGTTTGGTTCTCTTTCCTTGACAAAAATGCTGCTTTGGTTTAGACCATCACAAAATATATTGTCTTAGCCTCTACAGCAGATAATCAGAGAAATGAAGCTGACATAGTCCAATAGTCTCTGCAATACATGTGAAAAGGTTAATTCACAAAGACTTTAGTTTTAAAGTGGTAGCTTCTAGAATGAGTCTCCAGGACTTAGAGTAAGAGTTTGATCTAACGATTGAGTGGTCCCAGTTTAGAGATACTTTTCTCCATCACATTGCAGACTTCTTCAGTTTTGTTGTTAGGAGAGGTGGGCCTGAGCATGACAGTTCAGGCTGCCTGCCTGCTTTGGGAACTAATAGGCAGAGGTGGTTGGGCTGGAAGCTTAGCCTGCTTCCCACTCTTGGCACTTAGCTCAGATGCCAACCCTTCTTTGCTGCTGGAGAATCTTTTGCTGCCCATTGACATGAAAGAATTCAGCCAGAATTCACTCCAAGTAATAATAAATCAGATTTATCAGCAAGAGTTCTCTCTGTCAGCAAATATCCCAAGTGCTTTTCCAGCATCATCGTTTTTCAGCTCTCAGGAACCATGAAAGCACCATTTATTCAAAATTGTTTCCAATCTGGAGGCCAAGCTTTTAGCTTTTATTGCGTCCCTTAGCAGCAGCCTACTCAGAAACCTTCACAGAAAAATCTAACCCTTTTCTCCAACGAGGCCTGTAATTTCCTGCCAACATACTGAACTATCAAGGGGGAATGGCTGAGGTTTTTTACACTGTTAATTATGCAAATTAGGATCCACAAAACTTTATTTGGTCTCCACTCATTCATAAAAGACCCAAGTTATCTCATTTATTTTAACTGCTAGAAAGCCACTAAAAGATGTGGGGGCTTTCAGCATCACTTCCATGGCCTATTGGCTGGCCTCAGCAAAGTGAATAGAATGACAATGAAAAAGCATTTAATCTCTCTCAGTTGGAATCATGCTACCCGTAACTAGCCTCATCTCTGGGGAGCAAATGTTACATCATTTCCAGAAATGCAAGTAGAACCATGTGCTGGTATGAATAACTGGAATTATTAAGCTAAGAGGAAAAAACATGATGAGTTGGTCCCCACAATATTTTCTATACTAATTTCATGAAAATAACTGCTTAAAGTGGAGAAATCAATCATTAATGAGCTACATGAAAAATGTCAAGTTAGTACTAGGCAAATATATTGTAATGCTCTTGCTTATCTATTTTATTGTTTCAATAATGTGTATAATTTTCTGTTGGACTGGAAAGATATGTGGAGTTTAATGGTGAAGGCAGTCACAATTTCATGAGAGTATAAGCCACAGTCTTTATTACGTTTAACGACTTTATGAATTAACTGATTAAATAGTTCAGTAGATTTGAGCTTGGTATATAAAGTGGTCTGTTCTAATCTGGAATGTAATTGAATGTGTATCTGTTGTACTTCATATCTTTCATATAATAACTTAATGTTGTTTGATACCTATATTTTCCCAAGTAAAATGAGCATAATTCAGAAGTCATTAGTTAGCTGAAGAATGTTTTTAGTTTCTTTTTGCCTTAATTCCTCACAGAATTGTCTTTATCTGTTGAGTGAATTGTTCCCAAACTATTAGCATTTATCATATTGAAAACTGATTTATATTGTGCAAACTCTTAGGGTAGACGTAGACAAGGGAAATGTCCACTGTCTAGTAACTATGGAAGGTATTATGGTCAGCAATTATGGATAGCATTAGATATGAGTTTTACTGGATGTCTGAAAATGAAAGATGATATATGAAAATAGCTTGAAACTAGAAGTGTTCTTGAAGCCAAATTCTCCTTTGATCCAATGTTCAAATCACTTTCTACTGTGAAAATTCCTAAAGGAGTTTTTGTAGGTATAAGTGGAAGCTGGCATCCAGGCTGCACCAGAGAGTATTTGCAGTCTATCTGTTAAGAACTGGTGTTGTCAGAGGAGTTGGTTGCCTCTAAGAAAATCCACCTTTTGTCATTTGTAGTATTGCTGTAATACCTTCAGCTCTGGAATTTATATTTCTGTATTTGCTGAACCAAAATGATGTTTCATTTCCTCTACTTCTGTTGTAATCACAAAGGTGACACTTATGTTCTTAGTCCTTCATCTTCCATTTCAGCATGGGCTTGCTGGCCATACCTCAGTCAGATACAGGTCTTCAGATGCAAAAAAGCAGCTTTTTAGTTGGTTCTGTTATTTAAGAGGCTTGGTATTGTACACCTTCATATCCTCACTGCAAACTTAATTCAGAGTTCTTTATTTATCGCCTGTAATCCTCCAATGGCCTGTGAACAGACTTCTCCCTCCAGCAGTTGGCTGGGCTTTCAATCAAAAGGACATGGCTCAGGTTGAGGGCAGCATCCTGGCCAGAACTCAAGTCTCGACTTTCGCTTGGGTCAGCTGTGCTCATCCATCACAGGAACTGAGTGGGGGACCCACTGGATGGTAGTTCACTGTGAGGGTTTCCCTTCAGCAAGCTTGTCGCAGCAGAGTAGGGGAGGATGAAGGTGTAGCTCAATACCCAAAACCCCATAGTATTCTAAAAATCCCAGTGCCATGCAGCAGCCTGGCTTGTCCACTTCCAGACCAGACTAGGTGGAATGTCAGAGGAGCTTGCAGGCAAAGGCCTGGAAGTCTAGTGCCTTTGTTATAAAAACTGCTCTTCAGGGGAAACTGTCTGGTTTGAAACAGATGTAATATTAACATTTTGTGACGGTACTTAATGGTCTCAGGGAACTTCACACCACCGTCTGCATTTGGGTAAATAAAATAAGTTTCCATCATAGCTGTGAGCTCTGATTTGAACTGACTTTTCATGTGGTTAGTGACCAGCTAGTGATTTTAATGCTTTTACTTCTCTAGCATGCATACATCAGGATTTGTAACTAAAGAAGACAGCCTAAAATGATAGAAATCAAAAAGTTTCAGTTTTTTTGGGGTTTTTTTTCAGTTTAATGTTGTTTATTTGGGGTGGAATTTAAATGTTTTCCACATAAGGAATGTTTCTCTAAAAAGAAAACAGGTGAGAATTTTACGTAGGTAAAAAAAAAACAAAAAACAAAAAACACTAGCAAGAAATCTTGCATATGTAGTGAGAAGTAAAGAAAAATAAATAAGTATCCGCTTAGATTACATGAAACTTCTATACTTATTTTAATTAACTAGTCAATTAATGACTTCTGATTGGAAGGTGCTGTAGAAATACAAACTGTTATTGCTAGTTGGTTTGGTACATGAGTACCAACGAGTATTTCGTACACTCAATGTTAATTACTTCAAAAGGTATATTTAATCAAAAGAAACAACCCTGCAAATTGTCAGTATAGATTCTTTTTTGCTGCCAGTAGTTAATGAAGAGCTCCTGCTTCAGTAAAGTGCTGCAATGCTGGAAGATTCATTTAGGCAAGTGCTTAACTTAGCAATACAGTTGCAATTCTCCTGAAAGAAAGTTACAGGCATTTAAAATTGTGCTTTTCCAAAGTCATGATAAGGGAAGAATGAACAGACTTCCCACAAAGAGTTGGCAAGTTTCTTGCAAGTATCCTTGTGAATGGGAGAGCTCTTTAATTTAAAAAAAAAAAAAAAAAAAAAAAAAAAAAAACCAACCAAAAACAAACGTAAGTTTGCCAAGTAGATGGGTTAAGAGACATCACCTCGCCAACTCTTTTACAGTTTATGTCAGTGAAGTAAAAAACAGATGAGTATTAACTCCGTATTTACTGAACTGATTTCTTTTCTTTGGCTCTTTAAAGCCGTTTCTTGCAAAGTTTTGTTCACTAAATTGAGATGTATGAAAGCATTGGCTGGAAATGGTGCTCACAGGAGTCCATGTAATGTTTTTACACAGGAGGGGTTTACCCCTATAAACACAGCATAGAATCCGTAGATTTAGTCTAAAAATAGTACTCTACACTTTAAGGTATATAATATTTTCATTTCACTTGTATATTTTTAATCACTTGTTTTCCAGTGTTAGAATTCATTTAAATAATATACAATATTCCCTTTTCTTCTTCCAGAGCAGTAATATAATCTCAAAAAAAGAGTATCTAGTCATTGAGTTATTGTTGCTTACTGGTGGTGGTGAAGGACGCTAAAGTGAAGCTGTAGACCAAGACACACTGTTTGATAGCTAAATGGGGATACAAAGAAGCACAGGCGTTTGAAGATTAATTTCTTCCAGTAGAAGGAAATAAAAAACAAAGAAAACTAATGAAGCATACCCAACCTTGTCTCCAATACAAAATTAGAGCAAATATAAGGATTGTCACCAATATTTCACTAGGAGAAACCTTGGATGTGGAGAAAGGAACTAAAAACTTAAATACATGGTTCAATTTCCATGATTACACTAAAGCAAATGAAATTGCAAACGTAATTACAATTAAATTTTTAATGTAAGAATGATGTTATATGGAAAGAATATTATGTCTTTTCTTCAGGTACACTTCACACAACTAGAAGAACTAGGGAGGCAGAGGTACATGAAGTTTAAGAGATGAAGATAGAGAAAAATATAAAATTAGGTATATGAGAGGTTCATGGAAAAAAAACATACTAATCTCAGAATAACTGTTTGGGATATTGTAAAGATTAGAGAATTCCTCACATGGTTTTAAGGGAAGGTATCTGTGCCACCATTTCAGGAAAGCATAAACCATCATCTCTAGAGGTTTGCTGTCCTTTAAAATACCGCTAAAGGGTTTCTGAGGATAAATTTTCAAACGGTAATACTGACCTTAGAATAAGTTTTGAGGAGTTTTGTGGTCTCTAACACACCTTTTATCCTTTCATGAAGCCAAGTGCAAGCTGGCCCATAAAAGAGAGTGATTATGGTAAGGGTCAGAAATGAGTTTCTTATCGCAGAGAATTATCCTGAAAGAGTTGTCAAAATCTCGATTAGTCCTGGCATTGTGTGTAATAATGGCAACCAAAACACTGGGCAAGGGAGTAAAGAATAAACAGGTAATTGATGATAAATCCCTTGCTTCAAGCTAGGTTTTTTGAAAGACTTCTACACTTTACTATGAACTTGAGCTTTTCCTTCTCCTCTTAAAATATCTCACATACTGTTAAAGCTGCCTAAGTCAGTTAGTTGCTTATCCAGGCCAGACAGTTTTTCATATTTAGATATTTTTTTCTCTGTGTTCTATCTTATTATTGCTTTTATGTGTGATTTTATATAGATTGCAGCAATTATAGAGAAATATTGAACCAGATCTCCCACAGGTTGGAGATACATTGTCTTGAAAATAGCTACTTCTGATGTGTTTTTCAGCAGGATCTGTTTCATTATTGTGAAACTATCGCAAGAAACCAGAGCTTTTTGCATATAACTACAGGCAATAATAAGTGATGAATACTCTGATAAAAGAACAATAGAGAGCTAAGTTTGGTAAAGTGAAATCTCTAGCTGTGAAAAACAAAAGCTGTGGTACAGTAAATAGGATAATATCACTGAGCTTTCAATATCTTCAGTTAGAAGAATAACTTGCTCTTTGACAAATATAGGATGAAGTGAAGGATCAGATTAAACCCAAGAACATCAGAGTGTTTGAGGTGCCAAAGGGTGCACGGGGAGATAATTCATTTTTTCATTGCTTACTTTGAAAGATATTTCATCTTCATATCAGAAACCTTGCTTTATCTAATGAAAAATCACACCGTTTTCAAAGCAGGCAAAATAGGAAGGAGACACAGGTGCTGTTTAGTCTGAGATATAAACACTATGGAAGGACATGTAGATTGATGGGAAAGCAAAACAAGGTTTTAGCCAAGAAGACACTTTTTTCCTTACCTGGTATTCAGGGTTCCAGTCACATGTGAAAGGTTCATTTTGATTTCTCAGTTAAAAATAGAGACAAATAGACATGTAGTAGTAGACTAAAATAACTGATATAGAAGAGAATCCGTGGTCTTCGTGTACATTCTCATTGTATATAAGCTGAGACGGAGGGGAACTGAACCAGACCTTCATCTGAATTCTTGCCCCGAGCAAAACCATTTCATCTTTCCGGAGAGGTGGCATAAGGCAAAAAGCTGCTGGGCTGGACTCCGAGCATGGTTTATTATTATTTTTTGGTCAATTTATTTTTTCAACAGAAAAGTAGTAGTGATGATAACTAGTAAAATATCAAAGGCAATGTTGGTACTAGCTACTTTTTCTTTGAAAATTCAAGGTGGGATTTTTGTTTGTTTGATTGTTTGATTTTTCAGGTCTTAATAGTGCAGTGTCAGAAATGATTTTTCTTCAAAATTTCTTCTTCGTGTTTGCCTTTAATCAGATGTCAGTAATGTTCTTTCATTTGATCTTTATGCTATTTAATAGTTAAACATTTACTTGTTACTCTTGTCCCCTGTAAAAAGTCTGTAAATCATCTGCTGGCAGAATCTGATTCCAAAGAACTTCTTTGGTTTTTGAAACAGCAAAAAACAGATTTTTCAAGAACAAATTAACTTTTTTTCCTGGCAGTATTACTAGTTGTTGTATCAATAAAACATTCGCTTTTGTACCGGTCCTCCATATAATTTTATTATGATTTGACTTTCAAGAGATTTGCAGTCCCTTTGTCTTCAAAAAAGCAACATCTGTTACTCATCACTTAGATACCCCCATGTCTTCGCTACTTGCATGTTTAGTATCTTAAAGACAGGAGTAAGGAGTAGGAATTATTATTGATACCCAGCAGTTTCTATGCTACCATGGGGAAAAAAACAATATTGTAATTAAATGCCAAAATTGCCAATGTTTATGCATATATACGTGGGGTTTTTCTCTCCTGAATAGTCTTCCTTGGCACTTTTTCCCTTAGTGAAGCAATTAATTTATGTGACCATTTGGAAATTCAGAAAAAGTCTAAGACTCACATGACTATGTCTGCTTAATCCATTTTTTCAGTTAGACTGATAAAATAGGGATTGAATTAATCATTGCTCTTTGTGAAACAAAGCAAACTGCTTCAACTGTTTGGAACTGAGCTTAGGGTTCAACTGTCAAACTTCAGACTCCCAGCTTTGATTCCTACTTTAGGACTTAATTCTGCCAGGACTCCATGTAGGTGCAAAGTGAGGGGTGGGGCGGGCGAGGATGAATATGTAGAGGGACAAGAGGACAGTTCTATGCATTAAAAGATAATGGGTCTCCAGAGAGTGATTCAAAGCACCTAAATCAGGCTGTCACATGTCTTACAAGACCATTCTCACTTTCCAAACACATTTTTTTTCATTTACTATTGTTCCTTTCGGCCTACAGTCCTCATCCACTAGAACTGTGGACTTCTTGGGACATAGGAGCAGAGTTGCTCTTGCTGGTGAATTTTGTCTTTGAAGCATCCTGAAATACTGTTTCACAAAACCTTTGCCTTGTGCAAGTCTGTTTTAGAAGAGTGCAGACTCTTCAACTTTCTTTCTAGTGGTGCTTCTGGCAGAACAGATAAAATGTTACAGAAGCTCAGGTGCCATTCCCTGCAAGTGGTGACTAGAGGGCATTTCATGATACATGAAACTATTACCAAATTACTAATCTAGTAGATCCCTAATGAACTAGAAAATATGTATATAGTTAGTGGCACACAGAGAAATTATATATGCATGTGAGTGGATGAATATACAGATTTATGTATGCATATACATATAACACCACTGATGAATGCCAAGTTAGATTTAATTTATTGTGGTAATATCTAAAGAATGTTCATTTATACGTGCTACCCAAGTATTAAGTGCAAGAAGTCTAGTCTATGTATTGTCCCTTCAGAAATGTTTCCTTCTAATAGATTCTTCAAACGCTTCCTTATTTAGCTTCCTCATCTGTCTCAAGTTATATTAATGCCATGCAGGTACTTAAAATCTAACTTGGGAGTTCAGACTCTGATGTATGTCTTCACTGCTAACTCAAGTCCATACAGATATTCCCAAGCTAAGCTGTACATCAGCTGGTTCAGCCACTGGTAAAAGGGCTGCCAGTGCAGCACATGACTCCATGTGGTCTGTGAAAACTCTGACGGACATTAAGAAAATATGTGCAGATTGTCCATGGATCATGATTATATGTTGCTCTAATTAAAAGCTAATTCAGGATGACCTCAACATACGCTCCCTAATATTCAAATATAAGGGAAAAAGCAAACATGCAAAAATAACATTTTCTTTGTATCTCATCAAATTGCAAATAACTGTGATCTTAGGGACTGTGTGACAGTCAAGCATTATGATAGAAACAAGACAGGTAATAACAGATAATAAATTCTATATCGTGTACCACACTTTTCCCCAGGCATTTAGTGAAAGGAGAGAAACAATGCCAGGAAAAAAAAAAAAAAAAAGGGAGTTCAAGACATAGTTTTTAACAGCCTCAAATACTATGCCAAAAATGCAGCCTAACACCCAGTTTGATTTTTATGTAGGCATTCTTTATTTATTTGCAGTTGTCTGTATGGAAAATATAGTAGACATATTTTGCTTAAAGAATTTATCACCCCGTAAGTGCCTGTGTGAGCATCTCACTCACTGTTGCCCAATTGAGAGGTTTTCAGCTGGATTATACCTAATTTCATGTCATCTTTTCCCCTTTCAAGACAAAAGTAACAGTCATGTTCCTATCTAGTTCTCATCAGTAGACTGAGTTGTACTTTTGACAGTTTGGTAGCTTTTTGGCAATAGATCATTGCTCTGATCTTCAAGTAACAGCTGTACCTTGCTATTCAGAAGTTGACAGTCCCATGTAGCAGTTGAGTGAACCTGAGTATTTGAATTCATGCTACTGCTTGAACCTTCTTATTATTAAGTCCAGTCCTTTATTTTAATTATGCAAATTGAATGTTGGGAGTTATAAAGAAATAAGAAAAAGCAAAACAGAGGAGGTTGTTACATGAGGGTATAAATGAACGATGTGTCTGCTTCTTGTCAAATTTCTTAGAATTTGAAGAGATCAGAATTTCAGTAGTGTAAAAGTTTCAATGGTCAAAGAGTTGGGGTTTCCTTCTCCTGTCTAATAAGATGCGTGACCTGTTTCTTAATCTGCCATGTTCAGCTTCTCTGGTAAACCAGAATGAATTCTCCCAATTTCTGTTTGTAAGCACTTTGCAGTTCACATCTTGAATATCTCCATCAGTCTTTTATCCATCCCTGGCACTATATGTTGACATATATCTGTTAAGGTGTTGATGTATATTTTGGTCTAACTACATCTTTGTTAAAAGGTAACCTTGTGATTTGATTGTTTGGCTGACTTCAGTGCTAATAAGCTGAAGGATGAGATGTCTAATGAATCCTGTGTATAGAAATAATGATAGATGACTTATTTGGAATTCTACAGACACAGCATGGCCAAGCACGCTGAGGAGTCCCTGGAACTGAACCAATTGTACAGTGGGAAGCTTTATTGATTACACAGAGACAGGGCACATTTTAATCATTTTTACAACACTATACTGCCTAAGGTACTAAAATCCATTAAACGAGGATTATAAACTTTGTTTTAAACTGGATCCTAAATTGTTTCTTGATGTACAGTCAACAGCAACTCTGAGATCAATCACAGTTACTAAGGCATATTAAAATCGTCTTGTTTAATTTTAATTGCTCATACTCCTGACCCTCTGTGAGGCAGCTGTTCATAAAGCTAAATTGCTTTTCTCCTAGACAGGAATTTCATTTCACTTCATGGTAGATTTTTGCCTTGTGCATTAAGCATTTTGCTTTCCTTTCTCCTTCCTTCCTCCTGGTCCATAATTCTCATTTCTAATCAGATAATTTTCTATTTTTGCCTTCTATCCTCATTAGCAGAAGCTGCAGCCCTGCCAATGAGTCAACTTTAATAAAGTAGGTGGATGGTTTGAATTATTATTTGATGTATAGTTACAGATCTGGAGCTCTTTTCAGGAGTCCCCATTAACCTATTCTTCATGAGTGATTATGCTTCCAGACTCCTTATTAGGTCAGAAAAACTGTTGGCTGTATTGGCTGTATTGTGAACTGGTTCATTTATTTTAAATTTGTAACATATTTTCTCTTCAGCCACATGCATTTTAGTGTCCTGTGCTCTGTTTTTTCTTAGGGCAATTCTATAAAGCTACTTAGTAATTTCATTCCTGCTTTTGCATCTTCTGTCATTCTGTGATTTGATGGTGAAAAATCCCAGCTCAGTTTGTATCAATTTATTTCCTTCCTCCAGTATCTGAATTTAATCATATACTAGTAGCTTTAGTATCAGAAAAGATTAACACACCTGAGTCTTAATCTCACACATAATGTATTAAATGTTACTGTTGCCCTAATCTTCTTTCGGTAGAATGGGCTTATAAGTACCTACTTGCTGTCCAGCATGGACACAACGAGATGCTGCTCTATTCTTAAGAGTGTGTGCTCTCAGATTTTCAGTCAATTTTGAGGATTTTCTCTTTCCTTCAAGAGACAGTTGAAAGTTCTATTTCTGGTCAATATTTTTAGGCTGATAGTAAATGCAGGGAAATATGGTTTTTCATTTTATTGAAAGATAGCACTTTTTTTGAATGAGAACAGGTGGATGCAAGAGACAAGTGAGCAAAACTGAATCTTTTTGGAAAAAAAAAAAAAAGCAATGGTTCCAGCACACCAATTTTACAACTATTGCATTTGTGTAAGGCATCCCAGCAGTGGCATGTTAAGGCAATAAATGGAAGGGATTAAGATGATTTGGACATTATCTGTGAGTCTTGATGCAAAGGGAATTAGTGGTATGGTAGAAAAGATGCACATCTTTGAAAATTTGATACAATATGGAGTTGAAGAAGCAGAGTAAGTATTTCTTCTACAGTAGAAAAGGAAATGAAAACCTAAGTGTAATAATATACGCTTGCGATAATGTACACTTATAATGTAAAGTTATCAAGCCTTGTTATAGGAGTACATAGCACTAATAAGCAATTTTGTATTTATAGATTTTACTAAAACTGTTACCCTAATGACGGCATTAGACCCTTTAGATTTTAGGGCAATCTGTGAATTTTCCCATAGTTTCACTGCTACTGAATAATGACAGGTTTTTTCATATGGATGATTCCCATAATTTCGTGAGTTTAATTCACATGTGACTTGTCTGTTTCTTCTTGATTTCCACTTTTTTATGTACTTTTATTATCCTGTGCTATTTTGCTGTAGATTTTAAAATACAAGCTGCCATCTTCCACCAGGTGTGGGGTCCAGAATGGAAAGCTTGAGAAAGCAGGGAGCTCTTCTCTTGGCTGCATATAATAATTTGCATTGACTTTGGATTTTGGGGTTTCTAAGCCAATAAGAAATGTTGGTAATAGGAAAATCATTCTATAAATACAGCTATCTAGCAGATCTCTGGAGAGATCTTGAGGCCACAGTCCACTGAGCTTCCATTATTTATATATAACCCATCCTTCGTAGCTGGCTTGCGTTTTCCTTAAGCTTCCTCTATCAAGAGTTGTATGAGGGCCCAAAGTCCTGTCCTGTGGCCTTCTGTCTCTTCTTCAAAAGAGTGGTAAAGCCACACTTGATGGTTATATGTTTCTGTGCTGAATTTCTAGGGATACGTGTCACTTAGCAATGCTGAGTGTGCTCTAGTTTATCCTCTCCTCACTTAGTATGCCTGCTGAATACTCCCTTCTACTACATGTGTCTTCAAATGAAAAGAGAGCATGCAAAATTTAGCAAGAGGTTAAAGGAGAATAGGCCGTTTGCAGAGATTGTTCTTTAAGGGTTCCTCAGCTTTGAATGCACTCCCTTGAATTTGTTAATATGTTTTTGGAATATACAAACAGCTACCTCAGTGCAACTTTGTTCTTAATTATGTGGAAAGGCAAAATTTTAAACTGGAGGTCTGTTGAGGTGAACTTACCCTCTAAATGAAGCACAAATTCTTCTTTAGATAGGCCTGACAAAAGTTACCAGTTTTATTTAGGTAGATCTCTCTGCAGAGCTGCCAGATAGCGAAACAATACCCACTTTAGCAGTTTTCCTCTCACTGGGCCAAATTCAGGAAATGATGTTTTGCTGTAAGAAGAAGGGTAAGACTTACTTTTATGTGCATATAATCTGAGAGAATCATTATGATGAATAATGGGCCACCTGAATCAAAAGAGCCCCATGACTCATATATATCAACCAACGACCGTAGTGATAGACATCATATAAAAATCTCACTAAAATAGAACTCTAGGATATTATCCCTAGTTTTTATTATAAGTCCCAGGCAAGCATTCCCAGAAATGAAAATCCTCTAGGCAATGTTAAATGTAACTCAACCTTGACTTGCAGGAATTCATCTTCATAATGGAAAAATTGTTTGTCTCTATGTCCAATTAATTCTTGGCTTTCATTTGAAACTGCCAGCAAGTTTGCCAATCCAGTTTTGATGGGTTTTATTTATGTGATATAAACCCTTGTTGGCTGAGAATTAGTCTCTCATATATTGGAAGGTGATTTTTTTTATTCACCAGCAACCTGGATCAAAACATACACAAGAGACTTGAAAATGAAAGAATATGTCTCACTCTATGAGCCACAGAGCAAATCACTCTCTTTGAATAGCTTTCAACCCAGCATGCCCCATACAGGCAGCAGAACAACCAGTGAAACATCGATTATTAACAGAAAACAAAATAGATATATTATCGTCTTCCTGCCAAAAATCCTTGTTAGAAAATAAGTTCCCTGAATTCCTCAGACATACTTTATATGAGGGAAAATCTTCATTTTCCGTGCTTGCAAGATCTCCCAATTTATTCTCAAAATGAGAAACAGTAATGACTGGAATATTTTTGATCAAATACTTAAGACATATTGCAGAGTGTTTGAGAGTTGTTGCGAGTTTCCTTTGCAAATTCTGCTTGGATTCATTCCAACATTTGGAATAGGCTTGTGGTTTTTGTTGTCATGAATTCTAATGTTACACTCCAATACAGATTTCGCACTCATAATCTTTCTCTTACCACAAAGGGGGACAGCAACACTGTCATTTCCCCTCCCAGTATGTGGACATAAATCCTCGCTAGATTATTTTGCCCTTGTCTGAAACTCGTGCTCAGTTCCCAACTGTCCAATGACTTAGTCAAGCGTATAATAACCAGAGTTCTCATGCACTGGAACCTTCTGGTTCAGTTGCTGCTTTGGCAAGTTGTTGATCTTCTACGGAAGCCTCAGGGATTTGCTTTGACACAGTGCCTGAGAAAGGTTAGATATTCCAGCAAGAATAAACAATAACTCAAGCAGTTACCTTTCTTAGAGATATTATTAATAATATATATGTGTGTATATATATATATAGTGACCTCCACTCTTCGAAAATCACTATTACATTCTTGCAGTGTGTCTAATCTCCTCAAGCTAAAACAGACAGTTGTGTGCATTCTGATTCAGTACGTACCCTGATGTGATGTGCCAGTGTCCACCAAGAGAAACCAGAGTGCTAACACTGTGCAGTAAACTGGAACCAAACCCGTGAAAGTCCATAGAAATTGGTATTGTTACTAACGTATGTTGGTCATGTTTAAGGATATATTCGGGTCAAAAACACATTTCATGCTTTGTTTACTGATAAAACAGCCTGCATTAACAGCTTGTCTATCTATTTAATTGCTTCTAGATCATGTTTTACAAAAAAAGAAAAAAAAATGTTTGGAAAGTATACATCAAAAATGTATGAACTGCAGAAAAAAAAATAATGCTGACTTCCTACTCCTTCTTGAACTTAATTAGTATTTCTGTATTCTCTTGTTATTTAATGTGTTAAAGAAAAAGTGAATGCAGAAGAAATAGAAGTCTGATTTGGTGTGTAGCAGTATAATTAGGTATACAGAAACTTAAAATTTATGTGTATAGTACTAGATGTCATCAGCTGCTGAAGAATGGACATGGAAAGCATATCTAGCTGACTTTTTCTGCAAATACACAGGTATCTGATTTATGTATAATGACATAATATGATGTATTATGTTCCTAAAATGCATAAAATACCTTGGAATTATAAAATCATTTGTAGTTTGAGTTCAAACTAAAATCAGTAGTTGTAGCATGAAAAGAAAAAAAAATTTAAAATTAAAGCTTTTAAAATCTTCCATTGGTGAAACAAATGAAAAATAAACATTACGCAGTGGGAGCAATGAAATGCAGATTTGGTTTTAATTCTAAATCATTAACTTAAGATTTTACCAATAGCAGATAAGAAGTCTGCCCTGAAGATAACAGAGCTGAATTTCCGAGAATCAGTTCTTCATAAAAAGATCTGAGAGTTAGAGCATTTACAAGGAAAGCACTTGTAGTATCGGGATTTATATGGTAGGCAGTACCCCTCACAAAAGATGTGCAGTAATCCCTTTGCTCTACTCAGCATGGGTAAGATCTCATCTGGAGTACCTGTGCAAAATCAGGACACTGCACTGCAAGAAAAAGATCTGTGCAAACTGGAGAGAATCCATAACAGACCAAAAAGAACATTTAGAGAGCTCCAAAATAAGACCTCTAGGGAAAGATTTTTGGAGCTACTTCAGATAGAAAAGGGAAGATAAAGGAGTGGTATATAAAAGGTAGCTTCAACGTGTCAGAAGCAGAAATCGTCATCCACATCCATGGAGAGGAAAAGAATCAGTAAACTTAAAATGCATTGAGTGATATCTTAAACATCAGGAAAACCTTCTTAATGACAAGGTTAGTTAAACACTGGAACAAGGATGGATTTAAGCAAAAATAAACAATTGTGTAAGCAGCATTAAAATCATAGAAACAGCAGACCTGTTCCTTCAGTCAGCTGCTTTTTGGTGTCCAGGTCAGGCAAACTCTTTGACCAGAATAACAGGGGACAGTAACCAAGGGATGCACACCTGACCCCTCTTCGTGACTTTCCCTCCTCTATTCCTTGCTTTCAGAAGAGTGGCTTTGTAGGCAGGACTTTCCCAGTGCAAAGGATCGTGGGGAGAACCTGGAGCTTTTCATCTAGCTCTTGGCTTACAGCATCTTGTTCAGGTATGTAGTGATGGTCTCTAAACTGCCATTGCAGATCTGAATATTATGTCCCCAAGGAGAAGAGCAGACCAAAGTTGGGAGGATGCTTTGTCAGATCCTCAAAAGTCTCAAAAAAAATAAAGTTTGCTGAAAACAGAGGGAGGTGCACAAGCAAGTCCTAATAGGAACTGATAAAGGCAGGAGAGTGAGGAGCCTCCATCACTTGAGTTCATTAAGAATAGATTTGACAGTCATTTCAGAGCTGTTACTGATCACGCCCTGGGGCAGAGAGTTGGCTTATGTGACCTTTTAATGTCCCTGCCATTATTCCTTTTTACTACTTCTGTAGCGAGAACTCTTTTAGAAAGGGACTGATTCCAAATACAGCTTCTGTTGGGAACTTATTGTGAGTGAAATGGCAGTATAAAAGAAAACAGCCAGAGAAGGAAGGTGATTAGCTTATTTACCATATTATTTTCAAACTATTCAACACCCTTCTCAGTGTGTTCCTGTAAAGAGTTTTACGAAGATGAGACCTTTTAATATCTTTATAAAATGTCTGTTAGAATATTTCTAGGTTAAATATATATGTTGAGTACATGATGAGCTCCCCAGACTGTCCCTATGTCCTCAGGTCACCTTAAAAATGAATTTTCTTATCTGCATTTTTTTCTCTGCATTGATTTCCCATAGGCTTACTAAAGGACAGGACAGTCTTCCCCCCAGGTAGGTTTTCATGGGCAAATTGTGTGTTACCATAATCCCAGTGAAGCTAATAGAATCACATAACTGGAGAATTTGTGATTATACAGATAGTACCAAGTATGTAAGATACCAAGTGGTTTACTGAGATGCTCCCACATAGTTGATATTGGGCTGATAAGATTTGTCTTACACAGATAGCTGTATGGGTACTTAGTGAAGAACTGAAACAGACGATTACTGAAAATAATTGATTTTCAATCTACAGTTCTTTCCCAATTAAAATTATCCTGAGGCACTCAAAGGCTATAATTTAAAACTATAACAGAAATCCAAGCAAGTCCTCACTGTCAGTGATTTTTTTTTTTTAATATAATAACCATTTTGAGTCATGCAAGCAGTTAAAAATCCCTCCTTTTCATTATAAATTATTTAATTTTCTAGCTGTAGGCACTTTTTTAAAAATAGGATTAAAATTGATTTTGGTTTGGTTTGCAAATGTGTTCCAACCAGGAAATTGGAGGCCACTTTTCATACCAGGGAACTGATGGATAAAAATCTCCACTCTAGTGCAATCAGCTGAAACTTCACCATTGGCTTTGGTGACACCGAATCTTACTCAGAGCCCTAAAACAGATTTCACTGGAGAAAAACAGAAACAATATCAACCCTGCTAATGTGAAATACTTTACTTCCCTCAGCTTTCTGTGTGCTACTAGTCTGGTCACTTTAGTTCCAGAGTGTTTTGTACAGACCTACTTTGTCTGTAGAGATGAGGGAAGCCTGTATTTCTAAGGAATAATTTTAGTTCTTAAGACATGAGGATTGTCTCTTAAAGCTGTTACATAGCAGCAATGTCCACAACACACATGTGCTGGTAATATAGGGGGGAAATTTAAACCAGACCCTCTTACCTTCTGTAGCCCTTGTGCTTTGGTCTGTGTAGGATCATTCCAGTCCCACTTTAAAAGTCCTGCTTCTGTTTACTCATTAGTCTGCTCAGCAGCCTGTCGTTTTTTCAGCCTTGCCTCTGATTTGGTGAAAAAATTGATATAGGCTTAGTTTTGTGAAAGGAAATTTTTAAAGGGTTATGGGTATTTGACATGAGAACTTATAAGAGAAAATATTATACACTTGAGATAATACTTACATGACATAACACACAGTAATAGTTATTGTCAATTTAAGGAAAGGTAGATATCTTTGCTGGCATTTATTTTATTTCCAATTTAGATTTGTCTGATTTACTTCAACAATAGGGTGTATATTGGTTTGTGACAGAAATAAATTCTTGTCCAAGAAGTCTCGCACCCCAACCCTTGCATGTGGGCTCTATTAATAGGGTAACTTCAGTACCATTATATCAACTCAGTGCTTTGACTTTGCCAGAAAATATTGATCTGTAGCCTGATCTGTCCAAGGGTAACAGCATCATTAATTGCTAAGTGATCTGCAAAGCAATTAGAAACCTCCCGCCTGTTGTACAGATAGATGAATGGAGCTGTCTACCTAATCAGATACGGTGGTGTCTACTAGGGACCCAACTGTGTTGTTCAGAACTGTCTTAAACATCTGTCACCTCCCTACTGCTCACAATAACGTATGCCACGCTCTGCTCCACAGGGTTCCTACTCGGAGTTTTATAAGAAAGTTTTTATCCCATATCTACATTTTCAGATTTGCTTTTTGAAATATGAGCAGGATTAAGGTAAAGATTACATGTATACAAGAAGCTGTCATTTGCATTTACATTAAAGGCACGAAGACAGAACAATCATATAAAAAATTAACTCAGAGCCTGGATACAGTTAATTTAGTACTTAAGGAAATTAATAAGATTGATGATTTTCTAGGCTCTGGGATTCTGTCCTTAAATTGGGTCTCTGAGGATTAAACGCTAAGATTAAGACTCCTTTCCTTTTGTATGAAGGAAACAAATTAGGAAGGAAATGTACAATTAGTAACTGTCCCCTTAAAGTTAGATGTCACAAATATTTCATAAGTATCCTCTGCTGAAAATGCTTGTATTGAGATACAGGTGATTATTGGTAAAAACAGAGCAGTCGCTGTCAAACCTATTGTGTCAGACAAGTAACAGGGAACTAATTTTGCAATGCAATGGGGAGTGACGCTGATAAGATTGTGTTCCTATGAATGTACTCACATTTTCCTAAGTATTCCTGTTTTATGTTTCCTGGGTCTTTGTAAGATTCAGTCTGCTGTTTGTGTCTGTTCAACACAAATTGTATTTTTAGTGATGTCTTACAGTATTTAAAAAGTAAACATAAGTACTGCATGCTGCACATTGATACTGTTTGTGTGCTACTTAGTGTAGTGCCTCTGTACAATTCACTGTTGAAGGTTAGATGTGAACATTTAACTTTCTTCACATTCTTTGTTACATATGCTAGTGTTTTAAAGGTCTTTTTTTTTTTTTCGTATCTGGATATGAGGCTTGTTAGTAAAATTCCTGTAGCAGTTACTCCATCATTCTAGCTAGAATTTGAAGCTGCTTTTGATTTAAATGATATGCAGATTTTTAAGATGACATTTTCCTCTATGAAGTATTGGTTTAGCACTAAACCAATGACAAATATACTCAGTGGGTAACTTCCAACATTCTTATTGCTGTATCTGGCCTAGTTTTAGTCAGTAGAGTTCTACAGAAGATATGTTATTAATATTTCTTTTAGTAAATGCCTTGTTACACATAGTACAAGGGCCAGAAGACGAGCACAAGCAGGAGAGCCCATACTTGGGAACAGAAGTGTGTAGGCTGCTTCTTTATATGTGATTTAGTACCTGCTTCTTTTGAGAAGTGGTTAATCTTTGTAAATTAGCAGCAAACCTACTGACCATCCTTCCAGTCCCTCAGAAGTAAAAGTGATGAGGGAGCCCCTGCAGTGAGTGAGTGCAATCCCCATTACCCTGTGTTTCTGGGCAGGGCACTGTGAAAGAGCCAAAAGGATAAGCTGGTAGATAGAGGGGCTGGAGGAAGAAGGTGATCCTTTTAAAACAACCAGAAAAGCAACTTGATTTTTGTTCCTTTAAGAAGCAGTTCCTTAAAAAAAAAAACTTCTCAATAAAAGCAGCTGTGTTGTTCCTGGTTTTATTTTGCCTAAGCATTGGTATTCTACACATGGATACAAGCAACACTGTTTTTACAAAAAAAAAATCCCTATTTCAGTAGCATAGTTTTACGATGCTTTCATTAACATCACATTGGGGGTCAGATGGTGTAACAGAATAATAAACTGGCTTTCTGCCTTTTGCAGACAGGTGTTCAGATACACTGTGCATCGCATGTAAAAATTAGTCTGGTGGTCCTGTCCCTACTGCTTGGTTTTATAGACCAAAAAGATGAAGAAGAACATGAAAAATATTTAATGCTTGGCAAACTCCAAATTTAATTTTCATCCATATATTCTGCTACCCTCCATTCAAATAAAATCAAACACAAATCATAATGCAGGTCACAAAAAAAGATAATGGAAAGTCTGAAGGAATAGCCTAAACAGTGACAATCACATTCTCTAACAGCAAAGCACTACAAAGGGCAGGGAAGATTTGGTCTTTGTTCATACATTGTTTTAGTTTCCACAGTTACTGCAATACCTGGGATCAGAGAAGACTCTCACACCTCAGGTATGCTTTTCCTACCACTACTCGCGTGTTACTGGCAGTTGGATTTTAGAGCTGCAACAGTACTCGTTCACTTGCATAAGCAAAAAGCTTTCTTGGGAAAGTGGTAGTGTACTGACTTAGTTGCACAAAACACAAGAGTTTTTCTGTAGTGCAAGATGTAAGAATGGACAATTTGGGCCTCTGAATATTTTATACAATGAAAATAATTTCCTCTTTTACTGAAGCAATGGCTTTATTTTTTCCCCCAAAAAATCTATAAATATTTATAGTCAGAATCTTACAGTCAGAGTATTATAATCGAGGGGGCTATTATAGTGCTGTGTGAGGATTCTCTGTATGTCAGGCTCTGTATCCATCCTGTACCTCACACAATGCACCATAAATAATCTCTCTCCATTCTGTCCAGCCAACCCTCATGGATGTCGGTCCCAAGAGTCCAGAGCAATTTTTGGTTTTGAAATCCAGACCTAGAAATGTGAAAGGGTTTCTATAATGCTCTACATAGTCGGATCTTTGTTCAAAAAATCACCCTTTGATGAAAAACAGAATTACACCTTTTCCGTTAAAAGTCATCTTTTTTTTTTTCCATGCCCATGTGGTCTTCTCAGCAAACAACTTGAAAGTCACAACTTTTGAGCTTTTCCTCTGGACTTCGCAGTGATTTGCTTGATGCTGGCATAGTCAGGGCTAGATTCTGACACCTTTGTTGATGCTTTTCACACTTTTCCCACATAAGAGAGCCTATGGTAGTCAGCTGGGCTGTCTGTAATTAAGGTGATACTTATTTAGAAGTTGAGAAATTAAAACCCAATAGTGTATCATGCAGTCTTATTCTTAAACTAAACATTAAGAGGAGCCTCTGAACTGCTTAGAGTTGTGTGCAACAACAATTAGTGAACAAAATGAATCGTATTGCCTTGTGTGTTACTAAGCAAACAAAGCTGAAAGAAAAACTCAATTAAAAGCAGAATTACTTAACTAGTTCAAATATCTTGTATCTGTGGACAGATCTGTGTGGAAGAAGAGCATAGGAAGAGGAAAACAAGAGTTACAACTTTAAACAAAAAGGTTGGGTTTGGTTTTGGTTTTTTTGTTTGGTTGGTTTTGTTTTTGTTTTTTGTTTGTGTTTGTTTGTTTGTTTTAATATGTACATACTGGCCTCAAATCCAGAAATAAAAAAATGTACGTAGTTTATTTTTTTTTAAGATGTGCCCTTTTAATTCAGCTGTGTGTTGTTTTGCTTAGGGTAGAACCTGAATCGTGTGACACAGAAAACATCTTTCCTTCCCATCTCTTTACTATGTTTACCAGCTCCCTGCTCTGAAGAAATTCTTTGATCATACAGTGTCATCTTCTTGTTCTGTTTGCTAAGCTGAATTAATAGCAGCTCAAAGAAAATATTGTTAAATATTGTTATTATAATATTGTGGGTTTTTCAGTACTTAATCCCCAGCTCTTCCATATCTACCAGCTGCTAAAACAATGAGCATTCACCATGAAGATGTCTGTAATTCACTCATGTATTATCAGTAAAATATCAGTACATTAGCTTTGAAAAATGTGGGTAATTTAGAGAGAATGCTAAAGGTAAATCACAGAGTAAAATAAATAATGTTGGCTACTGCAGCGATTAATCACTTGTGTGTTAAATGCTGCAGCACCTTCATTTGGACTGCTGAAGATTTTCTGATTTACCGTACCAGAGCAGAGCACATGTCCAAGATAAAATTGTCCTTTGGGTTCTGAAGGTTGCAGGAGATTTGGTGCCAGGACTGGGGCTGCCAGTTCTTTCCAGTGCATCATGATCACAGAATATTACGGAGTGCTTTCCCCATGGTTATTACCATTGCCCAGTGAACAGTGAATGTGTTACTAGCCTCTGCATTTTTTAAATGGAAAACCTGTGGATTACAAAACAAACAAAAACTCTTTGTGGTTTTCCTCCACAATTTTGCTTTTTGTTCATGTGTTTTCTTTTAGAGCTACATGCCAATATCATTATTCAATGAATATCTATTTTTCTGTAGAAGAGTTACAATGCTGGCATGGTTAAAAGAATTAAAGGAAATGGAGTCTTGAGTTTTAAGAAAGGAAACAAATTAACTCTGTCAATGTGATTTTTTTGAAAAAATCTCAAACTTTTGCATCTTTCACACAGATTTTTTTCTAAATAATTTGAAAAAGTTATACCGTGAAAAGTCTTGTCTCAAAACTTCAGCATTTTGGAGTTGCAACCACAATCTCATATCTTTTAGGCTTCTATGCAAGGTTTATAGTGCAACCCTTGGATGCCATATTATAAATTACATTAAAAAATTAGGTTTCCTGTAAAAATAAACCTTTTCAATTGACAAACTATTGAAATATCCACTTCTGTGGTACCATGTACAATATTAATACATTTATTCTTCTGTTTGCAAATGTTAACTGCCATGAATAACAAAAAAGTGTAATGATAGGCAGTTTTAGCTTTTTGGGGAGAGGTGCCCGAAGATTGGAGGAAAGCAAATGTCACTCCAGTCTTCAAAAAGGGCAAGAAGGAGGACCCGGGTAATTATAGACCGGTCAGCCTCACCTCTGTCCCTGGGAAAGTTATGGAACAGCTTATCCTTGGTGTCATCTCAAGGAATATCAGGGATAAGAGGGTCGTTAGGGGCAGTCATCGTGGCTTTACCAAGGGTAAGTCATGCTTGACCAACCTCATTGACTTTTATGAGAATGTAACAAGGTGGATGGATGATGGCAGAGCGGTGGATGTGGTCTACCTTGACTTCAGTAAAGCCTTTGACACAGTCTCTCACAGCATCCTCACAGCTAAATTGAGGAGGTGTGGTCTAGACAATAGAGTAGTGAGGTGGGTTGCAACCTGACTTAGAGAAGCCAGAGAGTGGTGGTCAATGGTGCCGAGTCCAGTTAGAGGTCAGTATCTAGTGGAGTGCCTCAGGGGTCAGTACTGGGGCCAATATTATTCAATATATTCATTAACAATTTGGATGAGGGAATTGAGTGTACTATCAGCAAGTTTGCTGATGACACTAAGCTGGAAGGAGTGACTGACACGCCAGAAGGCTGTGCTGCCATCCAGCGGGACGTGGACAGGCTGGAGAGTTGGGCAGGAAATAACCTGATGAAATTTAACAAGGAAAGTGTAGAGTCCTGCATCTGGGCAGGAACAATCCCAAGTTCCAGTATAGGTTGGGGAATGACCTATTAGAGAGCAGCATAGTGGAAAGGGACCTGGGGGTCCTGGTGGACAACAGGATGAGCATGAGCCAGCACTGTGCCCTTGTGGCCAGGAAGGCCAATGGCATCCTCGGGTGTATTACAAGGGGGGTGGTCAGTAGATCGAGAGAGGTCCTCCTTCCCCTCTACTCCGCTTTGGTGAGACCCCATCTGGAATATTGTGTCCAGTTCTGGGCCCCTCAGTTCAAGAAGGACAGGGAACTGCTGGAGAGGGTCCAGCGCAGGGCAACAAAGATGATGAAGGGAGTGGAGCATCTCCCTTATGAAAAAAGGCTGAGGGAGCTGGGTCTCTTTAGTTTGGAGAAGAGGAGACTGAGGGGTGACCTTATTAATGTTTATGAATATATAAAGGGTAAGTGCCATGAGAATGGAGCCAGTGGCAAACAGTGATAGGACAAGGAGTAATGGGATCAAGCTGGAACACAAGAGGTTCCACTTAAATTTGAGAAGAAACTTCTCAGTGAGGGTGACAGAGCACTGGAACAGGCTGCCCAGGGAGGTTGTGGACTCTCCTTCCCTGGAGACATTCAAGGCCCGCCTGGACATGTTCCTGTGCAACCTCACCTAGGCGTTCCTGCTCCAGCAGGAGGATTGGACTAGATGATCTTTCGAGGTCCCTTCCAATCCCAAACATACTGGGATACTGTGATACTAATATAAATATAGAAAGAAAAGATGATTTATTCTAATGTACATTTTAATTGCAGCATCAAGCTTTAGGCAAAAAGTGCAGTTTCTGAGGCCCAGTGTAGCAGTTGTTACTCAGTTAAAGCTCCTTACTTAACAGAGGAATGGAGGACTAAATTGTGAGAACTTCAGGTTACATTTGGAAATGCAAGTGCTTCTACTACTTGCTTAGAGTAAATCCAGAGTGGTTGCAGCAGGATTGTTCTGCGTTTATTCTTTGTGTGACAATGTATCTGGAGCACATTAGACACTGTGTAAGGCAGATGTATCTTTAGAAATGTAACAGCATTAAAATTCTGTATCCAGATCTAATTTCAAAGTAGTCTCCGCTAATTTGCTAAAAGGAAAATGGTTTCTGGGAGTTCTGTATCACAAAATACCGCTATCATGTTTATAGTCGGCATTTCCAGAAACAAGACATTCAGCAGTATCTTCACAGGCAGGTAAGAAAAGCCTGTTCCTGTTTACAAGATTCAGGTAATGAACCATGAAGGATAGTGCTTTGAAGCCATCTGTCAGGTAGCTTACTTTTTTTGGTAATTGAAAGCGATTTAATACATCTTAGAAAAGAAAGGTCAAATTGTGTGCTGTAATTCTTACCCCAGTGACTTGTCATACAGAATTGAGACTTAGCACTTTCTTGAGGACAATAAGAAAAAGTGCACCCTGTGTATATCCAAAAAGTGCAAACAGACCCCCTGGCCGGTGTTACTATTTCAACGTATTATCGATAACAAATAGAAATCTTTGCTAGCAAAGAACTTAAAGGTTAAAATCAGCATTTGCTGTCCCTACAAACAAGTGTTCATTCTCTAGTACTTGCAAGGTTCTAATATATGTTTTTGTAAAAGTGAGTTTCAACCAGATTAATTTAACTTTCTAAAAAAGCTTTCTTTTCGCCAGTTTCCAGTAATAACCACTCTGTTGATGATAACTATTATACATTCATTGAAAACTTAGCATATTCAAATGTAAATAGATCATGCATGAAGTTGGTATCATTTTCCACTACCATATAATGCATTTTCATTTTTACTGTCTAGCCTGGAGTTTCTTGTGCTCCTTGCAGACCTATAAGGGCTAGAATTGTGATGGAATATGTCCCTGCCAGGGAGATGCAGTTATATCAGCCATAGGAAAGAAAGCATGGTTTAACTGTCAGGAAAGATGTCTGTTAACCAATTCTGTGATTAAATTAAACCTGGATGATTTGTCAAGTTTTTCCTTTATAACTACATTTATAAAACAACTGCCCATTACACTCTGCTTTTTGGAAGCACATTACTTGACCTCGCACTGGTGATTTTATGAGTGTTACCCTTCCTTGGAAAGGTGGAAAGCTGGAGTGACTTACTGCATCACCATTCCTTCAGAGAATTTCTTCCCTAGCATTTAATCCTTGACATCTGGATTGTGCCACAGTTAACCATGGTACATGTAATTAGCATATAGCAAAGTGTAAATACGCATGTGCAACTAGTTGCTTACAAGACTAGAGTGTATGTGACTCCTGTTTTTTCTTTTCCGTACCTAATTAGTACTTCAAAAGAAAAACACTTTGTACTTTTTATGTAGGACAAAAAAAGAGAACATTTTAAACTAGCTAAAAGATCCTTGTTTCTTCCATCTTTATGCAGAAAACAGATGAACAGTTTACAACTAACTTCAAAAATTGTATCTAAGACAACTTATATGCCAAGTTTAAGCCAAAAATACTTTCTGCAGCAAAATTGTCAAACCCTCTGAAGGAGCATTTATAATGGAATTGCTGATGCAACCTTTATTGTAGGAATATGAATAGCTATAATGAAGGCTTCAGCTGATGCTCTGGCAAACCTACTGCTAAAAATTATTCTGAATTTATCTGGTATTCAGAAAGTGCTTGAAGTGGCCAAAATGTTTACACTATCATCATCATGTTGACAATATCTGTTTTATCCCAAAGGAAGTCAGTGATGAACAAATTCAAGAAGTGTGTGAGATGTGCATATTTAGCATCTGTTACGCATTCTCTTGGCAGCATTGTTTTATATGACAAAACCGAGATCATGGGCTCAACCACCAACTTAGCAGCAGTTGTGTTGAATCAAACATTATTGCCTATTGTGTCATTTTGTAGTATGTTAGTGAACTATGTCATCTTTTTCCTCATGATTTGCTTTTTGTTTATAATCGAGAAACTCCAAGGTCTGAGCAAGAGTGTTAAATTCAGTGATAGGATTTTGGAGGTCCGTGTTTTTCCTTTGGTTCTTTTGTACCACCTTTTCATAGTTTTGAAATACCATTTACTCTTTTAATTTTAGAAAAGTCATACAAAGCTAATTACAGATATGGCATTTTCCTGTAGGTGCATAACTTTAGACTCCCAGACCAGATCCAGGCAGATATCTGATGACAGAAATTAATGGTTGGCTTTTGGACAGTCATAGTGTACAATGTGTACGTGCAATTCCACCTTGTAGTAGCCTCATCTCTTATCAGCTTGCTTTCTGTTTTCTAGCAGTCTGTTTTCCTATCATAAAGTAGTACCACTTCCTCCATTTCTGGTGGTTTGGCTCCATCTGAGATCACACTGATTAATCAAGTTTGGATGCTAAATTGGTTTTATTAAATTCTTGTTCAGGGAGTCATCAAGTGAATTAAACCTGTCCTGCATTGACTTTCCTTAAGTTGAGAAGGACTTGACTTACACTAAATCAATATAAATCAAATTTTAAATTATTTAAATGGGTTCACAGAGTGTTTACATCAGTATAATGAAATAAATTTTAAAACACAGTTTAGACAAATTAAATATGATGCGATTCAGGCTTCTGGCTGCATTTTCTAAGGATTTTAATGCTGATGGAGGTAGAACCAGAACAAACCTTCCACATGAAATTTCTTAAAAGATACATATTTTTTAAGAAATGAGAGTTTTTCCCTCATAGAATTTTCATATGGCAAATGCTAGAATTTCCATTGGAAAATTTCTGCACCATTTTAGAAATGTCAAAACAAAAAAGTGGCATAGCATCATTTGGAAATCATTTTTAAATGAAATTAGTGTTTTTCTTAAGTGTTGAGTGCAAATGCTGATTTGTGTCACTTTTCACCGAAAAAAAAATGTTTTTGTAAAATTTCTGAATTCTTCATCTCTTGTTTTTTTTGCTTTCAAAACTAAAAATCTGGCAAAGGAAAAGGAGAATGAACCAAAAAAAAAATCATCACCTTAGCTGGAAGGCTTTAAATTGGATTTGTATTTGAAAAGCTTTACTACCAACTAGATCTGCTGATAACCTGATTTTAACAAAAACTCTGTCTCAGTACAGCTGGGGCACCAGCCCAGGAGGAGGGATTCTCTTGTTTATTTTGCTTGTCATCAGGTTCAAAGCAGATGATTTCTTTTATGCCAAGTAATTCTGAAGGAGATGGAAAGATATTCAAAGTTTGTCTTGCACACTCCCTGTGTTGAAGGAGAGATCTCAGTACATCTTCACACCTTCATGGATTAAAAAGCCTAATGTTTCAATCAGGAAAAAAAACTGCTTTCATGAAAGTGTTTGAAAAGTTTAACTGTCCAGTAATAAGGAGGAAAAGTTGCTGTGAAATTGAGTTCCTCTTTGTTGCTGTATTCTGGTCTGCAAGTCCTATTTAGATCTAGATTTCTCTTCAGTTGTTCAGATTGCATTTATTCAACATCAGTTGCTTGATTTACCGAGTTACTGCTGCCATTTCCATTCTTATCACCATTTTACCTCCTTCCCTCCCCAAGCAGTTGGATGTCTTTGCTCTGAAGTTCATGACTATACATGAGAAAACTGGAAATTACTAGCTGCCTTGTGTAATCCTCCTCTTTTCTTCAGGTGCATGCATTGCTTAGAGAAGGAATCTGTTGTATCGAACAACAATAAAAAACAAAAATTGGCTCTTAATGATGGTACTTGGCACAGTTACAGCTCATTGCAATCTTAACTGATAGCGGGTCCTTTCTCAGTGTGAGATTTAATTTTCTTTTAGGTAGCTAGCTGTGCTTGGTGTCAGTACATATAAACCGTCTTGTCAGCAGTTAGTTGCATGCTGAGATGGGAATGCGTCTCTTGGGAAGGAAGAAGAAAACCACTTCTTAGCATCTTATCAACTACAGGACTCTGTGCAGCACTGTCATCATGTCAAGGTTGAGCTCATATATTACGGATATTGAGCAAAGAAGCCAAGGTACACTGGGAAAATGAGAGAGGCAATACTAAGCACTTTAATAATATTAACATTATTAATATTATAATAATATTAATAAGCTTCCAAAATTACATGGTATTAGTCAAAACACCTATAACACAACCCAGCCCATAAAATATGTGAAAGCAAACCATCATCTGTCTGCTTTCCATATATTTATATGGAAGAAGCCTTGAAGAAGCCTTTCCTTATAAAAAATACATAATGATATGTTTAGTGTGTAACAATGAAAGCCTATTAGGAGCTAAGGAGTAACCAGAAGAAAATGAAAGGGTTATATTGAGAACACTAGCTAGAGCAAATACTCATTTCTCAGGTTCATGTATTTTGAAACTGCGTGAACAAGTCCAAAATCACATACACATCTTTATCAAGTGATCATAAGGTGATAGATAGAAAATTATAATGTCTTGATTGGTCCACACTTTTCAAACTTTTGATTTGGAGTAAAAAGTCAACTTGAGGCCCATATATATAACTTACAGAAGTTACAGGTTATACTTCTCAAATCTCAAGAGGGTTGTGGATTTCTGGTTTCTGTTAACTAGCCTTATCTGCTCCTAAAACTGTTTTTGGAAACAGCCTAGAACCCTGAAGGACTCCAAACATTTCAGAAAATGCAATAGCTTGTTCAACAGTATGTATAGTTTACGTTAACAAATAGTAGATAAAACTTTACAACTAATGACTGACCTCGCTATGAAAAAGAAGGCCTTCTAACTGCATGAAGAAAATTCTCCATCAAACCAGCACAAAGTCATTGGCTACAAGAGAGACCATAAGGTCTCACATTTTCTTTGAAGAGTTCTCTTCTAAAATGAGATTTCTGTCTCCCGGTAAAATGTATCCTTAAAGACTGGAAGCTTTTGATGTCTTTGGCGTGTTTGCAAAGGAAACAGTCCTATTGCAAAAACTGGGTTTCTGTTTCAAGAGTATTGTGTGCTCTAGATCCTCTGTATACACAGCAGGCAAGTTCAGCATTTTCATAGAAGTGATAATGACTTACATTAAGAAGACAGAAAGATCCATTTACACATTCAGAAGTTAATTCAGAACCATGGTTACTTCAGAACTTTTTTTTTCAAGGCTTCATTTCAATGGCTGATCCTCGAGCAGCCATGGTGGTTATTAAGATTACTGCTCCTGTTGTGTGCGTCATTCTACCTTGTAAATTCTAAGTAATCCCAAATAGAGTATTCTCCAAGAGGACAACTAGAAGGAAAAGTCAGGCAATTGTTTTCTTGTTTGAAAAGTTTTCACCAAAATAATTATTTAGTTACATGAATAAAAACCAGAAAAAAACATGAATTTGAATCAGATCGGTAAATGTTACCTTTGAAAAAAAGATGAAAATAAATTTCAAAACTTGTTTTAGATGTATTTCTTTCGCTTTTCTTTTTTTTTTTTTTTTTTAATTTGGAAAATACCCACAGACTAAGCAAAGCTTTGGTTGACTACAGATTTTTTGTTTTCATAAGAAAATAAAAAAGGTTTGCTTCAACTGACCTGAAATTATCTCTTCTTTTTTTTTTTTTTTTTTCTTTTTTTAATGGTGGAGGCTGCAGTTATTTGCACAGTTCAGCCTGTCATTCAGTTGACTTGACAAAGATCACGAGTTCTGACACTATCTCGGTCAACTCTAGGCTTCTATTATTTTTCTAGTTAATATATATTGACGGAAAGTACACTTGGATACAGTGGTAATTGAGCGTCTTGTGAATATTTAACAACAGAGTGTAATTTGAAATATGTTTTCTATGTTGGAATTCTGATTGGCTCTTCATGGCGGGGGGGAAGGAGGAGAAAAAAGAAAACAAAAAAGCCTGCTTAAGCTCCTAAGCCTGAGAAAGCAAGATAGTACTGGGAGGAATACATTGAAGTGTCCTATCTTGTGTCTTAAAACTCCAGAGTAATCATGTTAGTAGGATCAAGCCAGGAATGGCTGTTGAATCCACATACCCCAGACATTTTGAAGTGCAGAACTTTCTGCAACACTCCATAAGTAACTTCAGACTATTACTATGAAATGCTATGAGTGCAGAGCTGATTTCACTCTGGAGAAAAATAAATAAATAAATAAATAAATAAATGGCATTTTAATACTTTACTTTTGGTAGATTTTGAGTCAATCACTTTTGACCTGAATATTTCGAATTTGAGAAAAATTTTTTACAATAATCAAGTTCGTGTTAATTCATGTAACTGTCTTATTAAACCAACAATACTTCTTTCTACAATACTTTCTCTACAAATTGACTCTTTTAAAAGTGTTTTTAAAGTGATTGGACTGGAATTGATTTTTCAAAAAGCACAGCGAAAATACTTTACGAGGATGAAATATTCCCCTAATATACCTCCTATCATTTGATTCACAGCAGTGGAATTATCCAGGTGTAATTTAGGGCAAAACTGAGCCCTCAAAGCCCAGGTTGACTTAAGCTTAACTTTAGAAATGACAGATGCATTCAACCAGCAAGAGCTGTAGTTCATTATATCATCTGAAATGTGTTTTAGTCATGTAATGTATTTAATTTAAATTATTCTAGTACTTGTGATAGACGGAAGCAGGGAGGATGACCTCAAATATTAACGGTTCCATCATTCTTTAAGCTGTTAGTCATTAGCTAACCATATATTATGGAGGGGGAGGTTAAATGGCATTGCTGAAACAGTATCTTATCCCTTGTTAATAATAATGCTTGCATGGTTCTGTTCTGAATAATGGATTGAAGATTTTCACCACCAGCAGGCAGACCAGTGGGCAATTGTGATTTAAAAAGCAAGTTAGTAAAACTATATTTAGGGAGCAATAAAAACACTTTAAATGGAGCTTGAGCTGGCTTGAGATGCTTTATTAGGCAAAAGGTGTTGACAGACAGTGGCAGAACTTGATCTCCAACATATGCCTGAAGCTTTCAGACTTTATAGTGTTTCACATTTGATTTACCTACAGAGTTGTGCAAAGACCAAGAAATAAGAATGTGATGCTACTTTTAATTTTATTTTTTTTTACCAGTGTCCTTTCATTGAAATGAGTATTGCCAACATGCTAAGTAAGAAGAAGGTATCAGGAGCCTTGCAGGAAGAGATTCCCAGGAAAGGTGGATCTAGGGATGCAAAGTATGAACGTTACGTAAGTGAAATTTGAAATTGTTTACACACACATGCGTGCGCACATGCTTTATGGTGTAGTTGCAGAGGCAACATCTTCTTTCAAGCATTCCTCACCAAAGTTCTTGCCTGCCCACAAGGGGAAAACTGTCTCAAAACCTGATTGTAATTAGCTGAGTACAGAGCCAGTAATACTGACTCCCTTATGAGTGCCCTTTACCCTGAGCTCGGTAAACAAAACCTGGTGTGTTCATCTTCAAAAAGTGGAATCCTGCTAGGATAATAGGTGTTTCAGACTGCTGATGAGAAGAACAAAGTTTCTGGGAAATGTACAGCTTTCTGATGGAGTAAGGCAGTTGGAAAATAAGAACAGATTAAAGCTTTAGTGTATCTAAATGGAGGAAGACCTGGTTGTGCTGTTCAACGTTTCATGTTAGATGTGGCTGAGAAGTCAACTTGCTTTTGTTTCTTTGCATAATCATTCATACGAATACTAATGTGTCAGCCACTCCTCAGGGGCCTGTAGCTGAATTTTGTGCCTTGATAAAGTAAAATGTGTAACCCGAGGCAAGAAAGTAGTTTGTTTTGGTTTCTATTTGCACTTGTGAATTCTGCATAAATTCCATCCTATAGGATCTGTTAAAGGAGGTGGTAATTCTCCTAAAACATGAAAAATTTGTAATGATAAAAAATACTACCTGAAACTGCTACTTCAGTGTTTAAAGAAAAATGTTTTCTTCAGCAAGGCTATTGTAGTGATAAAGATCATCGTCATCATCAATGTTCTGTGAGCCAAACAGGATTGAAAAATCTGTGTAGTATTAGGATGACTTCAATTACTAAGACTAGTTGGCTTTCTTTCCAAAATAAGTGAAGATTGGTCTTTGGACAGAAGCTGTGAGTTACGTAAAATTGCCTCTGCTAAATATATGCTAATTGGCATATAAAATATATTTTGTCAATCTTCTGTTTAAATAAGTAGGTAGAGAAAAGTTGGGAATAAGTTCTCACTTCTCATAAGAAAAAAAGGCTTGCTATCATAATAAATTATGTTAGCAAATAGAATGCGAGTATATATTTGTAGCTACAGAAAACAAGTAGTACATACACATTCTTGCTTTACTCAAGCATCTCTGAAGATTAAAATGGACAGAAAATCACCCAAATGGTACAGGTAAAGATGCTGAATTGCAGTTTTGGGTTTCCCTGGTTTCTTTTGCCATAAGGGAAATTTTTCTGAGAAATCCTATATTCGGTTAGATGAGGTACTGATGTTTTAATGAACCAGAAAATAGAATTAAATTTGTGGGCCAGTAAGGGCTCTCATCTGCTTTTTGTAACAGTTCAGTAACACAATTATAAACTGCCATTGTTTGAAGAATAAATCGTTGCATTTTTAAGGGCTTTATATTCTCCCTCCAAGTTTGGCGTAGCGCAAACCTGGGGCTGCTCAGCTCTCACACACCTTCTCAGGTCTTTACCCGGCCACGCTGGCTGTTGCTTCTCATGCTTGTAGAAGGGGAACTTGCTGTGGCCAGGGGAGGAGGGAGCAGGACAAAGCCGAGCTCTGGGGACAGCCTGGGGAAGGAAAAGGGGTAGGCGGTGAGGCAGAGCCACAGAGCACCTGGGATTGCACAGAGTTGGACACAAATTATGAATGATGGGAACTCCCTTTTAAGGCAATTTCTTTCTCTGTTTGTGTTTTGTTGTTGTTTTTTTCTGTCTTTTTTCCTTTTTTGGTTTCCCCTTCTGGAACAAGTGCTTTCCTTTCTGCTGCAGCACTGGCAGTTACCATACCTTAGTATTTCCCAGTCCCAAGGTTTTCTCATTCACAGCTTTGTTGTGAGGATAATTAGCTGGTCAGCCTCGCTAGCAACTTGGTAGCATATCCAAGAGTTAAACCCAAGTCTCCTGAGTTACAGTTTTGTTTCTCACCCTGGCAACAATTGTGTTAGTAGCCTGTTTTCCAATTAGTTAAATTGTAGCTATGCCAAAATAAGAATAAATGTTTTGAGACACCGGGACATTTAATAGTAAAATATGTTACAGTTATGCTTCAGTTAACACCTGTTAGCAATATCTGGCTGTGCTATTTAGATTTCTCAGCTTCTGCCATATTCATAAAATACAAGAATTACATTGTATTAAACACAGTTTAGAAACTTCCACAAAATGACACTGACATGTAAGGGTGGGGATCAATGGTGCTTCATACTAAGGACGGACTTTGCATCTTGACGGTGCTTAGCCCTCTAAGCAAGTTGTATTTATTATCTTTAAAATGAGAAGTAATTTATTCTCTCACAGTAATACAGCATACAAACCAAGCAGAACTTTAAAGCGTGCATGTGTAGGCACACGTGGGTTACAATGTGTGTGGACATCATCTATAATGAGCAGAGCCTTTGATTTGCCTGGTGCATAGTAGGCTGGGTTCCTGTTTGTTTGAGCCTCGTGTGTATCTTCCGCTTTGGGTGTCTATTCTGCATTGGCTGGTGGTGGCCAGCAAACTTGTTATTGGCAAGACCAAATCTAGTCTCTTCCTGCAAAGGTGAAAACAATTTTATAACATTTTGTTTGTAAGAACAGGAGGAAAAGCCTTATGGCAAGAACTTCAGCAGTTTGTTGATCTTGTCAACTTTCAGAAATAAAAGGGTTTCTGTCATCTACCATGAGGTTCAATAACCTTTTTTAAAAGTATCTTCTCTTTCATAGTAGAAAGAAATTGCAACACCCTAAAAAAAAAAAAAAAACCTGTTAGCAATAGGCTTCTAGGGAAAAATACACATATATAATTTGTTATGGGGTGTATGTATGTAAAATCGTATATATTATAATACATATATGTGCTTGCTATATATTTAATTGTGCTTGTGAAATAAGCAGTAGTAGGTGTTATCAAAGGGATAAGTCAGGTAAAGCAAATTCTAGAATATTTCTTCGAGAATCAGACACCTGAGAATTGTAATTCAGTATTACAAGGACATTCTGTTTTTCTTCACAGTAAATGCAACTTAGCTACTGTAATGAAGAAATAGGTAATACATTATACTACTTATACAATTTTTAGCACACCTAAGGCCAAGTTCAGTAATTATGTCACAAAATTGCCTTTATGTGACTTCAAAGACAGTGTAGGTTATAAAAAATGTTTAATTTAGGAAGATAATGCTCTGTGTCTTATTAATACTATGTATAGTAAAACAGGAAAAAAATACATTTTAGATTGCACATGTATGTATATATTTACATCCAATACTATGTTTTTAAAATACTAAGCATCAAAACCACTCACCTCCTCATGACAAATGTACTTTCCCTCTGTTAAATAGAAAAAATTGAGGAATGGCTCATTAATGGTGAAGCACATACCATTAGGCAATCTAGGTAGCCTTTCCTGCCAGCTTCATGCAAGCATTGGTAATATTCAGAACCCTCACCTTGGCCTCCACTGCTGCCAAGAATGAAAACATTGCAAAGTAACATTGAGCCTACGACAGTAAAATCTGTGTGCTTTTATTTGTTTATAGTCTTTATCAAAAGAATAACACAACTTTCATTTTCACTCCGAATGACATTCTATGGTTACAATACCCTGTGCTATTTTCTGTCTAGTAGAGAAGTTTGGACCATAGAGAATAGAATTCATTCAGTAATATATATTTCTTGTGAAAGTTTCTGCACTCTGCAGGGCAGGAGAAGTGCAGAGGCTCTAATCACACTAGCGATCGTCACAGAGATGTTGAGTTTTTCACTGCATTCCCGGTGAGTTAAAAACAGATCAGCTCCTTTCAGGCATGACAGGGCATGTATGTAGTCCATCATAGCATACCACTTTTTCTGTATTTTGTAAGATCAATCTTACGAAAATGTGGATATCTTGTATAAATAACTGGAATTCCATCCTCTTCTCCCTTATGGGAAATACAAGAAGTGTACAGTCCAGTATTTTGAAAGAAATCTTTGGTAGTTGCATTGGCTTGACCTTTGTTAGGGACCAATTGATGTTTAATTCTTTCGCAAATTTTGTGTTCATCTAGTACAAAACATGAATGCTAAATATGGATCTACAACAGCTTGTGATGTTCTGATTTAGTTTGCTGAAAGAATTCACCATCTTTCAGTCATACCTTTTAAATGTGAGCCTTTTCTAAGTAATTTTAAGGAGTTCCAGTTGAGTTTCACTAAAATTTCATTTTGTAATAGTTATTTGGAATGCCCCACCAAATCTTTCACCCAAAGTGAGTTGGTAAACTTGTTGGTAGAAGATAGAAGATAAACAATTTTTACTTCAGGTCTCAAGATATGGAGACTTTGATGTTAAGAACATAAATCAAAATGTTTTGGCAAATGCAGTATGGAGATTAGCAAGCAACTATCAGAAGACAGACACTTGTTTTTTATATGGATCTGAATAAGGAAGCCTCCAAAACAGTAGATCTCTCTAGGAATACTTTGGGGGATCTGTGTGCATGGCTCCTGCATGAAGAGCATTGTTGGATGAAGCTTTGTTACTCAGTCACCCCAGGTATGTGTTTATTCATGTACATGAGTAAGAAATTTCTGCCTAGAACAGCCACAGAGATTTGAAAGATTCAAACAGGGAAAGAGCTAATGGCAATGCTTTTTTGAAATGGAGGAATATTGTCCTAAAGAGGGGTTCCTCTTCCCATGGTGAAGCCTGTTCCAGCAGGATCCACAGATGTGTAGAGCAACCCAGCTCAGTGCTGTGCTGCTTGTGCAGAAGGGGAGCATTGGTGTCTTGTACCAGTTTAACTGTTCATTGTGGAGCTGTAGCTGTGTTTATAACTCTCTTGTGTCTCTGCATCCCAGTTCCTGGTGTGGGAGGGCTGGCAGCCAGGAGATCTGGAAGAGGAGCTACTTAAGAACAATGTGACATGGGGGCCACCAGTAGGGTAATGTGACGGTTTTCTGTGAGGAAGGCAACTCAATCCTATCTCATGGGATCCCCCCTGAGGACAACCCTAATTAGTGGAAGTTCTAGTCTGCCTGTTGGTGTGAACATGCTAAGATGAGCTGTTAAGAAGTGCTAGATGTGTTGTTGTACCCTCTGGAAAGTATCCTCAGATGTTAGAGATATGGGTATCTACCGTGTCTGTTCAGTGGGTGATAGAGGCCTTTTTCCAAGCTGCTTTCCTGTTTCTGTGACCAGATCTCAGCCTTTCGTGCAAGGAGCCTGTGAGTGCCTGGAGACTCTCTAGTTTGGTAAGAAGATACAAACCATGCTGGACTGCCTTGTGGGATTATGTTAACATGCTCAGATGCAGCAGACTGTTTAGTAGTCTAAGACCCCTTTGAAAAAGTCCTACAAAAGCCTGGCATTCCTGGACTTCTAGCAGTGCAATAGGTCCCAAGGAATTTGGCCTTGAGCATACTGTCAGTGGCATTAGTGCACGACAGTACAGACAATGCCAGAGACAACAGGGGACTTGTTGGAAAAGTAGATGCTACTCACTGAGAGCAAGAGTAGGAAAAAGTGGCTCATATCAAATTCTCCTGCATAATGAAAGAACATATTTGAAAAAGTCAACAGAAATCTAATGGAGATGAAAGCAGGAAACAGTACAAACAGTACAAGTCAAAAGGCAATTGCAGAAAAGAATAGTAAGTGGATATGAAGCAATCAGAAAGAATGTCACCCTTGTGAGCACAATATGCTTCCATGGTGAGCTACGCTGCTCCCACCTAAGAAACTTACTTGGAACAAACTTCACAAACCAAAATTGCAACATAATTAAACCAAACGATCAGAACATGTTCAAGAAGTAGCTAATGAAATCAAATATTGTGCAGAAAAGCTTGCAGAACATAGTTCAAAAAGATAATTGGAGAGACAAAAATTCTCTGTTTTAGTGATGCAAGAATGTAGATAAAATAGTGTCTAAAAAACCATTTTCTTGATTTTAGTAAAATGTTCCTGGAGCAAGCTTTAGGATCAAGGAAATAAAAGAAGCAACAAACTGTTCTGCAGCTATGTCTACAAAAAGAGAGTTCTTTCAACAGTTACACCACGGACTGCTCTTCAGAGCAACTTGAAGTTAGCAAGAGAATGCCAACAAGCTTTTTTCATTCTGTTTTCATCATGAAGTAGAATGTTGTCATCACATAGTACAGGTTTTAGACTCGGTTCCTTCAAATAAATACATCCCATCCCAAATGACAGTGTGGAGTTACAAGTAAGATGCTTATGTGTGCATTTTATTGCTCATTTGCTTATGCTTTACTCTCACACTGGGAGAATGGCTCATGTCTGTAGGTATGTTCTCACAGCAATTAGTTATCCACCACATTGTTATAACTGATCTATATATATATTTGGAAATATTCTCTTCCATATAACTTTCACTCCTACCAGTGAGTTGTGTAACAAATTGGTCCGGGTCATGTGAAACCCGGGGAATGAAATGCACATGGCTAATGAGTTCCATGATGTATGAGAGCAGCTCAGTGCTGGTCTGGCTTACTGAGTATCCAGGCTGCACAGACCTTTGGCTGAGAAATGAGCAGCATTTCTAAGGAAGAGGGCAGACAGGAGTTGCTAAATAAGTACTAATAGGCTACAGAAAGTATTGTACTCAGCAATGAGATTTTTTTTCAGTAATTCTAGATAGCAAACTGTATTAGCCTTGCTAATATAATACAGTATTGGTGACTGCCTTGACATTGTCCGTTTAAATATTCAGGAAGCTGCTTCGTGCACATATTTGAGTACAAGTACATCGTGCTGGATTAGCTCTAGCCAATTAAGCAGTGTATTGCCAACTGCAGCTAAAACAAATGGCTATTTCATCATTGAGTGAGTGGCACTCATTAAACAAAAACTGGCATTTATAAACAGCTCTCCATGAGATTATCTTCAGCTTGCTAGTGACTAAGGTAAGAGGTGACATCCCAGCAGCTGTTGTATTCTCTATCGACTAAGGCGCCTTCGGCATCTTGTGCTCATTTGGTTTAAACAAACCAACTGACCTGCATCTGGGTACTAGAAAATGCCATTTTACTTTCCAGCAATGAGTTCGCAGGGCTGATGTCACTTGTTTATCTGGCAAATGTGAGATCGATAAACTCACAGGGAGTTCAGAACTCACGCAACGATGCACTTCCTAGGGAAGATTAGCTGAAATGAAATGTCTGACAGCTCTGTGTCAGCTTTTCACATTACAAACTCAAACATTATTTCTTTTTCTTCTCAGTCTCTGAAGGAAATGAGAGAGATGTTAAAGTGCCAGTCACTTATATCTTAGTCATTCATTAAGCAAGAAGTGTTATATCAAATCAGTCACTTTGTCCGCCTGGGATAACCTACACCATTAGCAATTACTTAGAAACACATCAGCCATTACTGCCATATGCTGTTTAGCTTGAAGATCAAGTCTAATCATTAGACCTACCATCTTTACTCAAAAACCTTCCTCTGTGTAGCATTTCTTAAGCGACTACCTACTGAGGGTTCACAATGTAAATTGACCTTAAAGGGTCAGAAGCTTCCAGAAATGTATTTTTGCTCTGCTTCTTCATGAAGATTTTCCTTGTCAACTAGAATGCATGGCTGGATGTTTATTGTGCTTTTTTTTTTTGCTACTCAGTGCTTATGTGCTCAAAACAGATGTTCCAGGGAATGCAAGGGGAACTGGGGCTTCCCTAGAAACCATGAAACAATATAAACAAGACTTTTGCTAAACTTTTATCATGAGATCTTCCCTCTCTCTTGTCAAAACTCAAAATAATGGTGAAAAACTAAAATTAATAAACATTACAGATGCAAATAACAGTTTTAATTATATTTTGTTATTTTTAATGGATGACTAAATGATTGTAAGACATATTTCCAGGCCATAGTTAACACTCTTCCATTCATGGAAGTATATTCCCATGTTGCACAGTCAGTTGCCTTGCTTTACCAACACATTGTTTTGCTACCAGTCTTGGAGCACTGCATGCTTTGGTAGAAATAACAACCCTGCAGTATTTGAAATGCAACAGTGAGCATGAAACTGTACATCACTTCCTCCCACAATGGGAATGAGCCTTCCTTCCTCCAGATGTGCTGTCACACATATAGAGTTGAAGTAAATTATTCCCTTCCACACTGCGGGATTCCAATTTAATCTCAGTCCTCACTAGCTGAGGTAACTGGAAGAAATCATTGTAGTAAGATGATATGCTTTTCTCTCTTTTAATGCTAATAAATTAATATCTGATAAATTAATATGCTTTACAGTGCTGTGACTCAAACAAAATGTACTAAGCTTTTCTTTTAGGCAGGAGGATTTATTTTACTCATTTTAAAGTAGAAACTGGTAGGTGGTAGACAGCCCTATCTTATTCTACAAATCTCTGCTGATGCTATTTTTAAGAAAAAGCTGAATAAAAGTCTCTTCGGAAATCCAGAGTAAGACAACAAGCATTTCCTATCTCTTTGCCCTTTTTTTTTTTTTTCCAATAACTGCTTATTTAAAAATCCATCACATCCTGTTTATTTTGATGTGCAATATTTCACCGTTTTGCCAGTCACTGTTCTAACAGTGTATAGAAGTTATATAATAATACCAGCACACAAATACATGACATACCATCATTCACATAGTTTAGGTCTTTAACCCTAGAAGAGGGACCCTTATTTGCTGAGTTGTGATGTCACCTGAAGTCTCCTCCACCATTTGTCCTCCACCTCTGCAGACTCTTTTCAATATGTTGGTTTGGGGGATACTTAAACTCCAGGAAATGCAAGAAAATAACCTGCTGCTTGTTCCCTGTGTTGTACTTTGGTTTATTCGTAAGTCTGCAGTATTTTGGCACCACATTTTGTAAGGATATATGTTCCACACCAACAAAAGTAAATTCAGGAGCAATAGATGTCAGTTGCTTTCACAGGGTCTAAGCAAAACGGAAAACAAATACAAGCAGCAACCTCCTGTACTCAGGTAAAGGGAGAAATAACTAGATCCCCTCACTGAAGACTTGACTCATGATCTAGGTTGGTTTGTGTGGAATTGCAGCTTTTCATACGTAGGAATCATTTAAGATTGTCAGTGTAAAAGCAACGATAATACTGGTACAAAGATAAACTTCTGAAGAACTCCTGTGCTTTCTTTTCTAAGGAATTAAATTAATTTTATTATAGATGATGGAAAAGCACTTTAGAATATGAAAGCACATTCCACATTTGTTATAGATGACTTACTAGAAAATAAATTGCATAATATATTGTCAGAAAATTCAAATTATTTGCATTTTATCCAGTTTTTGTGAAGTTTTCCTGATAATGTAGTTTCTGTGTTTATCCTAGAGATATTAACCTGGCAATTTTTTTTTCCTGGAAGTAAGCCTCTCACCACTTTTTTTTTTTCTCTCTTTTATGTGTATTTTTGTATCATGCTTTCTAAATATTCCCAGATTTTTAGTATTACTCTTGTGGTTTGACACTGGCTGGACACCAGGTGCCCACCAAGCTGCTCTATCACTCCCCTCCTCAGCTGGACAGGGGGAAGAAAATACAGCAAATGGTTCATGGCTTGGGATAAGGACAGGGAGAGATCACTCACCAATTACTGTCATGAGCAAAACAGACTCAACTAGGGGAAATTAATTTAATTTATTGCAAATCAAATCAGAGCAGGGTAATGAGAAATCAAATTAAATCTCAAAACACCTTCTTCTTACCCCTCCCTTCTACCCCAATTCAACTTCAATCCTGATTTTCTCTGCCTTTTCTCCCAAAGCAGAGCAGGAGGATGGGGAATGAGGGTTGTGGTCAGTTCATTGCATGTTGTTTCTGCTGCTCCTTCCTCTGTTGTCACACTCTTCACCTACTCCAGCACGGGGTCCCTCCATGGGAGACAGTCCAATGCGAGTTCTTCACAAACTGCTCCAGTGGTGGCCCCTTCCATTGGGTGCAGTCCTTCAGGAACAGACTGTTCCAATGTGGGTCACAAGTCCTGCCAGCAAACCTGCTCCAGCATGGGCTCGGGCTCCTTTCTTCATGGGGCCGCAGGCCCTGCCAGGAGCCTGCTCCAGCACAGGCTTCCCACAGGGTCACAACTTCCTTCAGGCATCCACCTGCTCTGACACGGGGTCCTTCACAGGCTTCAGGTGGATCTCTCCATCACCATGGACTTCTGTGGGCCGCAGTGAGACAGCTGGCCTCACCATGGTCTACACCACAGGCTGCAGGAATCTCTGCTCCGGTCCCTGGAGCAACTCCTGCTCCTCCTTCTTCACTGACCTTGGTGTCTGCAGAGTTGTAGCTCTCACGTGTTCTCATTCCTCTATCCAACTGCTGTTCTATGGCAGGCTTTTCCGCCTTCTTAACTGTGTTATTGCAGAGATGCAACCGCTGTCACTCATGGGCTCAGCCTTGGCCAGCGGTAGGTCGGTCTTGGAGCCAGCTGGCACAGAGTCTGTTGGACATAGGGGAAGCTTCTAGCAGCTTCTCACAGAAGCCACAGAAGCTACCAAAACCTTGCCATGCAAACATAATACAACCACCCACTGCTGTTAACTTGTATTATAGATCTTTGGGCAAGTCATTTGGCCTCTTTTTCAGTAATCTCCATGCGCTGAGTGAGGACAATGCTTCCCTATCTCCCTGGGCTTGCATTCAAATGGACTGATATTTATGAAATAATTTCAATGTTTCCTGTCCAGAAGTCCAAAAAGAAAAGCAGTACACAAAGAGTTGTGGATGCTGACTAGACGTTGAAAAAATTGCAAGCAACCTCTTTTTGTCTTCCCTGTTGATTTCATTCTGCTTAAATATTGATACATAGAAAAGTAAAGCCAGGAAAAATAAGAAAAAAAGTTTGTGCTCCTATTTGACAGATTTTTGCTGATGAATTAAAACTTCAAAGACAAAATTAAAATAAACGTACTTTGTTTAACTATCTGACTTTCTATCTTAAACTCAGTTCTTGAGTTCATTACTGAAGTAGAGATATTTCATGCATGCCTGTGACATTGGCCAAGTGTCACATGAAAGAACAAGTTGTTCCCACAACACTGAGATATCTACATTAATCGAAGCCTTTACCTAAGCTAAGAGAAACACCTGAACACCCTCTGGCCATGTTATTCTCTAATTATTCATTTTAGACAATTCGACCTTGCTCTGGTAAATAAAAGTACATAGGGGATACATGCTTTACCTCCTAGGATCAAATAGAAAAGAGATTTGTAGATCACAACTGCTAGTTACACAATGTAAATACAGTATTAAAGATCCTCTGATACCATAAACAACACAGAAAGCTGTAATCATGTGCAGCTTTTTCTGGTGGGAATTCTTAAGATGTTTAGATAGCTATAACCTTAAAGTACTGCTGAATAAATAATACCAGGAAAGATCAGAGTTCTGCTAAACTATCAATGCAAAATAACATATGCTAAATCTGTGCTATGTCAGGACAAAAATTTGTAGAACAATTTTAATGTTTCTTGTTATAAGAGGTTGAGAAGAACACAATTCAAGACTTTATATATCTTTGGTTTTTTCATATATACATGACTTATCACTTTGGGTGAAAATTCCATTTGTATCTCTGATCACAGACATGTAAGGTAAAGCCTATTTGTATACGCAAAAGCATTTAAGAAGTATATATTTTTCAGCATTCATATAAATGAACAGGAAACAACCAAACTCTTACTAGTGAGTATAATGACAATTAGGAATGTGGCGCTACAGCCAGTGGTTGCTCTCTGCCTATCAGGAGGCCTTGAAAACAGTTGTAAATGGTTTTGTCAGTCTAGAATTTTTGGAATCTTAGATATTGTGATTTACTCTTCTGCCACCTTCACTGCTCATACTGTTCTTGTCACACGTGCCAAAAGTGAAATAAAGAAAACCTGTCTGTCTTTCCTTCTATGTCAAGGAGGTCATTCCTGAATTCTAAAGCTTTTATTTTTGTCCTTTTCCCTCCAAAGTGACCTTGAACTCCTTGGACTCAGTGCCAATTTTCATCTTTATTTTCTGTGATTTGCCTCCCTCATTTTCAGTAAGTGCTGTATCTGCCACCTAAGCTTCTATGAGGTCCTCAGGTGTAAAATACGTTCTGTTCTGTGTAGCAAGTTGTTACCTATTAAATTCCATTTTCTCTTAGAACACCCTTTCACAAGAAACTTTCTAACAGTGATGTCCTTCAGGAATTAATCTGTAATATGCATAAATATGTGTGAATATGTCAGTGAATTTTTTTTGCACACTACACTTCTGTGATTTAAGTTCCATCTTTTGTAGTTCTTTTCTGCAGATTACTTTACATAGATCAGGTTTCGCTACTCATATTCACACAAAAGGCCCTGTAACATTGTTAATAATAACCTTGATCTACGATTCAAAAATCTGTTTTTCTACGTCTTGCTCTTTATCATGCTATTTTCTGTGGTCTCTGGGAAGTTGATAGCTGTGACGTACAGTTTTCCAAATCTATTCTCTGTTTGTAGACTGCTAGCCACTCCAGACGTAGATATGAGATCAAAGGAACAAGTTAAAAATATTCCTGTTCATCATCTATTAATACATAAATAATGTTCTTATTCATTTTCATATCTAAGTATTTTAATTCTCAGGGATAAATAGTTTGATTCCATTAAAGCTCTCTTCAAGATCTGAACAATGTGTGAGTTTTCTGACTGTGGCCAAGCAAACTGTAAGAAAAATCCTCATTAATAAAGGACAAGTAGAACAGAAACTGACCTGGACCTGGTTTTCATTGTTTTCTGTGAAGCTGGAGGAGATTTATTTATTTACTTACTTAGAATCCTCCAAGCAGATCATGAAAGCTGCTCCCAGGTTTGATGGGTTCCCAAATAGGCAGTGCCTTGAGATGCCCAGTCTCTATCCAGGTCCTGGTGCACATATCACCAAAGGACTATGGTATTAATGGACAGGTTATTCTATCTCAAGAAAGAACCTATTGCTGTTACCATTTCATGCTGTGGATTGCAGCTACCACAGCTGATCATCTGGAATCTGTGGTACTCTCCTGGAAAGGAAAAAATTTAAAAAGTGTAAAAGCTTTTTATTGGTCTGTTTTGAAATGTTGTAAATCTGGCATAGGCTGGGTCAACAACAATATACATGGGCTTTCTATTAATGCAGTGAAGTCAACAAATTGCACTTATCTTGCTGTAACTAGTATAGGAATAACAGTAATGACATACTTTTCGTTAACTTTGTGATTTTGATAGATACACTGCCTTTAGAAAGGCACAGACTAAATTTCTGAAGTCCATCTTCTAAAAAATTGCTCTCTCTGGGAAAAAAACCAAAACTAAACAAACAAAAATGCACCAAACAAATAAAAACCCTCTTCCAAAGACCAAAGAACAGCTTCAGCTTGCAGGGTTTTTTTGAGTTGTTTTCCTTGTCTTCTTTTCTTACGAAGCTGGGCTCTAATGAGCAGATCTGATTTCAAGCTTCTTCAGACTTGCATTGGGAAGAGTGCAATTTATAAGCTCCAGACCAAAATTTGTGGGAATTTCCTTTTGTTTATGCAGAGTTGTCTGTGTGATGACTTCCTCTAACTCTTTAGGAAGTATGCCCATTCCAACTTAATACAGAGTTTCTAAAATAAGGGCAGCGGGAATAAAGCAAATAAGCATTGAGAATAGGGATTTCTTTTTGCCAGTCATGCAGCTGAAAATATTTTTTTCTTGTTTTATTTTCCTATGAAGTAGAGACTTCGAGGTGATGACAGTCTGATTTTTTTTATGTGAGCTTTACTGTCCAGCTTACCTTTACTTCCAGTCTACTCTCAGCCATGCAACCTCAGAATAATAGGAATGAGGCAATAACAAGTGATAGGTAGTCAAAGTGCCCTCACTGATATAATTTATTTAAACACAGAAATCCCAAAGTCCTTTATGGTAATGATCATTAAATAGACTGAGGGTTTTAAAACATGGAAAGGTAGAATAAGTAGCTAGTTGATTACTGGCTGAAATTATTATATAATTTAGGTATAATACAACAGTTTAAAATCTAGGTGAGGTCTTATTAGTATGTATTTTACTATGACTAACTTTTAAAAATAATATAGTGTTCTTCAGCAGCCCCAGCTCCTCTGTGTTCTCATGGTATGTGTCTCAAGTCAGAACATGGCCCTGAATTGCCATGCACTTGCTGACTTCTGGAGTGGAATTATGCCTGATGCCTTTCATTTCAGGACAAAACCAAACTTTTCTTTGCGTCTGTCATCATCCTTAGTTCATTTCATTGAGGTAAGCAATGCAGGTCTTTTCTTCACCACTGATACTATCTTTCCTCTTTCTCATTGTATTTATTTGAATTGATTTTGGTAAACTCCACTATCTAGATTACGTGCAACTCAAGTAACAAAGATTCATTTGGGGAAAAACAGTTTATTTTACTTCACTAACAAAAGATATCTTTGAAAATAAAAATGGGATCTAGGCTGTTAGGTTTCCTCTTTTTTTGCCTTTTCTTTCTTATTTCTTTTTTTTTTTTCCTCTTTCCCCAGAAGAGACATAATAGGCTTTTAAAAAGTATATCTGGAAGCAGAATAAATGGTACAGGATTGTTTTATGTTTATGAAGGAAGAAGTTTATCAGATTGTTTTGTTGATCTCTGTAGATTCATCTTCTGGAGAGAGGCTGCCAAATATCAGTCAGAGCTTAAGGCAAAGCCTAAAGCAATTCTGATGCATTACAATTAAAAAAATAAACAATGCTGAGTATAACGCTTTCAAGCTCAGATTCACTGCCCATTAAATTACAAGGAATTGTGCTGGATCTGGCTGGAATGGAGTTAATTTTTTTTTTTTTTTTTTTTTGGTAGCAATGTGTATGGTGCTGTTTTAGATTTGTGACTAGGACAGTGTGGATAATACATCAGTGCTTTGGCTACAGCTGAGCAGAGCTTGGGTAGTGTCAAGACTGTCTCTTTGTCTCACCACCTACCGTACCAGCAGCACTAAGTAGGCTGACAGTGGGCAAGAGGCTGGGAGGGGACACAGCAGGGACTAGTGACCCAGACTGACCAAAGGGATATTGTGTACAATGTCACAGAATCATAGAATCATTTTGATTGGAAGCGACCCTTAAGATTATCAACCATTACATAAAACTAGCACTAAACCATGTCCCTAAGAGCCTCATCTCTACATCTTTTAAATGCCTCCAGGGATGGTGATTCCACTACTTCCCTGGACAGCCTATCCCAGTGCTTCACAACCCTTTCAGTGAAGAAAGCTTTCCTAATATGCAATCTGAATTTCCCTGGTGCAACTTGAGGCAGTTTCCTCTCATCCTATCACTTGCTACTTGGGAGAAGAGACCAAATCATGTTATGCTCAGGAATAGAACTGGGGTGCTGGAGGAAGAGGCTGGGGAGATTTTGTCTTCCAAGGTAGCCATTGCTCAGAAACTACCTGGGTGTCAGTCTGCTTGTGGGTCTTTGTGAGTTATTCCCTTGTTTTTCCCTCTTTGCTTTACTTCTTAAACTGTCTTTACTTTGACTATTAGTTTTGCTTTGGCTTCTCCTGTTCTCTCCCGTGTCGTGCTGCAGCAGGAGTTGGCAAGCAGCTCTGTGGGTGCTGCTGGCCAGGGTCAACCACCGCAACCGGACAGAGGCCCAAATATCTCATTCATGTTGCCAGTGTCAAAGAGTGTTTGGAAGTTGTGTCTGTACCAGGGTTCACTTTTAAGTGTTCGCCACTACTCTTAGTGCTGATATGGCTCCACCTCAGGGGACATAAAGTAGCCGCAGTTTGTGTGGCTACAGGTATTTCTAAACATAATTGATCAAACTGACCTGGAGGTAGAACCATTGCCAGCTGTGGAGCTTCATTTTCCAACAGGCAAGCTTGTCAAGTGTCAGTTCTCTTTTTGGGCTGATATTTCAGAATTCTGTGGTACAATTCAGTATCTCTGAGAAAATGCTATACCTTTGGAATAGAAAGCAAGCGTACTCTCACCATCGGTTTATTCTTCACCCTCTGAGAAAAAAATGGAAAACAATTATGTATTCAGATCCATACGGATTTTTCAAATGTCTGTGACAGACCATACATTAACATGCAACATAAGCATTTTCCCAGTAATAGTGTGGAAATACCTTTTGTTGGTGGGATGACTGCACCTACTTTCCCTTTGGAATGTCAATTGTGATGTGCTATTTGAAACAGTATCTCAGGCACTGTATCAGACCCATGGACCTCTTCATAGAATCACAGAATGTTAGGGATTGGAAGGGACCTCAAAAGATCATCCAGTCCAATCCCCCTGCTGGAGCAGGAACGCTTAGATGAGGTTACACAGGAAGGCATCCAGGTGGGTCTTGAATGTTTCCAGAGAAGGAGACTCCACAACCTCCCTGGGCAGCCTGTTCCAGTGTTCTTGCACCCTCAGAAGTTTATTTTCCTCCCCTATAATCTATACTGAGCTATACAGAAAGAAAACATGTTTGATGGATGTGCTCATTCACTCACTACTCTTGCAGCTTCTCCTTTTTTCATGACACTTGGTTCATCAAGGCCTCGTTATCTTGTGTTGCTGAGACATACAGTCAGTCCCTTGCTTAAGATAACTTAGGTTGCCACAGACAGCTCAAAGTTAGCAGGGAAGGGAGGCCATGTCTTCATAGCATAATAACAAGTTCATGTCAAATTCACTTTGTCACACCGTCCAGCAGAAGAAGCTTTGGTGTGATGTGTCTGTGATCTGTTGGTTATTATCTTCTCCTCAAGTCACAAACAGAATCCCCTAATGTTTAGATTTAGTTGAAGTGGTGTGAAAAATTGATGGAAGCAGCAAAATCAAGTATCTAGTAAAAATTCCTAGGTTCTCAACAAACATTCACATTCAACAAATCAAAAGATCTCCCAGAAAATGAGAATTAAATGTTATGTCTTTTATATGTTTTTTTCACAGAACACACTAGTTGTTTTCTAGCCTACTCTGCTGATAACTAGTATGCTAGTAGCTTCTTACAAATAGTTGTGTCAAGCAATAGCAGACCACCATAAGCCTGTTTCTTCAGACTGGTAAATAAAGGCAAAAAAGAGTGATTTTCATACTGTTTATACAAGATTTTAAGTGGAAGAGGTTTACTTCTGGTCTTGAGTTTACTTCAATCCTTTCAGCTTTGAGGGAGATGAGATTACACATGTGTTAAGGCAGAGATTTATCTGATAAAACCTGAATAAGGACTTGCACAGCTAGGTCCCTAATTATGCAAATGATTGCCCTGCCAATTACCAGTTCCAAAGCTTTAGGTGGCTGTTCTGACTCTGGGTGAGCTGGACTTGTAATGTTTCTTGTTTGCATGCTCTTTTGTGCTATAATCCAGGCAAAGTCAGAATCTTGTTTGTGCCCCTCTCCTCAGAACCCTTGTTGCACAGGAGGATGCATTCATTGATCTCTAGCTGTCTACTTGTTGATCTATCCACCTTATTTTAAAATATAATTTCAGTTACTGACACAGACCATCTTTTCCTTCAATTTCTAGAGAATTCCAGTTGATTAACAAAGAAATATACATCTGATGTCTAAACGCTTCTTTATTTTTTGCAAAAATAAATGGAGGGGGAATTTAGTTGCATTAAATTACTTGAGGTGGAAAAGCTTACTTTAATTTGGTAAATTACTCTGTGGATAATGATAAGGAGGATTGACCTGTTCTACTCATGTGTTCTGACTTTCTGATGGCGTCAGCAATAAAAAGCACAGAGGACCTATTTTAATCATCGAAATTGCAGAGGCATGTCAGAATACTCAAGTAAAACTCGTCTTCTGAGTAGATGGCATATTTATGTAAGTGCTTGCAAAGTAGAAATGCTTTTTATGGTTGTATTGTTAAAACAACAAAACATCAGGAGTCGAAGTTTTAAATCTTAACTATAACTTAGCTCAATTACGAGTACAATATAACTTGTATTTCTAGTTTTCTTCCTGTAAAATTAAATTCTCTTTGTTGAAATTACAAAAGTATAATATCCATCTGTCAGGTAGATGAGCTAAAAGCAGTAAGAACTTCAGTTTTCTTTTCACTTTTTGTATTTGTAACTACTTATGTCTGAAGAGTGAACTACCGTAGAGTTTTTATGATTTTTAGTTTAATTTCTTAAGCATTAACTTAGTTCTCCCACAAGTGAATTAACCCAACATTGCTGTCTGGGTTGTGGGTTGATTAATTATTAACTAAGTAGATTTAATAAAATGTACATATTTGTCTAGTGGTATGAGGCATTTTGCACTCCGAGGTAAGTGTAACCCTAAGGGCACATGCCCAGGCTCTGTTCTAGGGCAGGTCTCCAGCGCAGTAGAGAGCAGTGGTGAATGTGGTGTGAACGAAGCTGGGTGCACACAAGTTCTTGTGAGGTCTATTCATTTATTTATTTTTAAAGTTCTCTGGGGGAATTTAAATTCAGTCCCGTTAGGCATTTGTGTCAGGCCTGAAAAATGTCACTGGGCTCACTGAATTCCCTAAAAGACACTTGGTTGCAATAGGAACCAGAAGTGAAAAACACAACTCAGAAGCCAAGGTGAGGGGGAGGGGGCAGATTAAGTATCAAAATCCATTATCAGTCTCCTCTTAACTCTATCATGCATTGGAAGGAACTGTGGCTTTAGTATCTCCAATTCTGTTTTGGGCCAAGTCTGATTTAATATTACTGTGCTAATAAATACCGAGTGAGTTCAGATTTATGGCTCATGAATAATGTGCCTTTCCTTGACCCTTTTCTTAACAGGGGAGAGTGATAACCAATATCTGGGCTAAATGGGAGTAATATAACATATTCACATAATTGAAGCTTGTTGATGAACCTCAGGGGGCTGTAGCCATGCCATTTCAAGCAGGCTGATACCTGGGTTAGAACACCTTGACCAGTATGTGAAAGGAGACTGAAAATAAATGAGAAATAAAAGCCCACCATAAATTTACAATTCAGAAAATAGAAGAAAAAAGTATAGCTGAAAATTCAGGAGGGGAACTGGGTCCATTTTACACTTTAGTGCCGTCTAAAATGAATTTCTCACTGTGAGTTTAATGTGTTGTCTGCATTGGACTATTTTAAGTGTATCTGTGTCTTCATAGGTCTTAGGTGTATTTATGATATTGAAAGTAGGGACAGAGCATTGGTGGGTATATATTTTCAGCTGTCTAAATCTCAGTTGATTATAATGAGATTGGAGCAGTGTAAAAACACTTAGTTGCCATTAGCTTTCTAAGGAAAAAATTGTTTCCATAGGAATTCTACAACTAGTTTGTAAAACAGAAAACAACAAAAAGAAAACAAACAAAAAAAAAGGAGAGAGAGAAAAAAGAGAAAAACAACCCCGGAGAGGTGAGGTTTTGTTTGTGTTCTCTCTTGATATTAAAATATTCTACAGGTAACATTAATGTACAGGCAAGTTCTGTCTGAGCTTGATGCTAAAGAATGATACTGGACCAAATCTGGAGTAGTAGGAACGTCCTTTACCTGCTGCAGAGCTAAAACCGTCTCTGATCACCCAGTCTAGAAAAGCCACTGAGAAAATTTCAGTGTCTTGGTCTTGAATGATATTTCAGAGAAAATAACCAAGAGAGCCCAATTGAAACTCTGAGCTGTTATTGACACTTGCTGTATCTACTCTGGACAGTTTGCAGTGCTCAAGCAGCAGGATGGTAATGCACTGGTCTTCCTGTGTATATATTAGTTGGGTGAACACGCAGCTGATCAGAATTAGCAAAAAACCTTTATTTATGGAAGTCCTTCGTGAACTCCAGTGATCTCGTGCTTGATTACAGAACAACATAATTAGTCTGCCATAGAAAAACTGATTCTTTCATTCCAGCAGAGCTCTACAGTGTGCTTGACAATATCTATATGCCGACAAAAGTATCACACATGCACTTGCTCACTGATTTTAGAAAAACAAATGTCCATTAAATGTGGTCAAATCAAACCAGCAATGGGCAGGCTTCTGGAGGAGGTAACTCACATAAGAAGGGGTAGGATTGTGTCTACAGGCAGGAAAGATCTATAGTGTCCACAAGGCCTTTCTGCCCAGACTATAGACCTGGGCAGAGTATGCCACAGGTCTTTTCTAGCTTGCTTGCCTGATTATCTTCCAGAGTAAGCCTTGGCATAGGGGACAGGCAGGAAAAGGATGATACTCGTGTATTCTGAAGTGAAGTCAGGTTATGACCACAGTCTTAGAAGGAAAACATTCAACCATATTAGAAAATATTCAAACATATTGGAAAATAAGAGTGTGGAGAAGACAATTACCGAACAAAAAGGCTAGTGAGCCCTCTCTCTGCAAGGACTTCAAGAACCTGGCACACAATTCCCGTCACTTTCTCTTCATTTAACTAGATATTGGGCTAAGAAAGTTACATTACATTGGTGTGTTATTCTATTTGTTTTCAAAGATGAAAAAAGCTGCAATAATAGCTCTGGGTAGCAGTGGATGCAAAAATAGCTGTTTTTTTTAACCTGCCTCTCATGCTAGAGTCTGTCTGGGCACGGTCACTATCACATACTGTCAGATTTCAACAGACGCAAAGAGAATAATTTGTACTGTTCTGTGTGGCTCCAGTCAGCTTGGAAACATGATCCTGTCCATACACTAGACTTGATGAAAGCTTGTGTACTGCCTATGTCTAGCATTTGTAAAACTTTTAGGTGCAAGAGCATACTTTTCCTGGACATCCAAAACATACATCTTCCAAATGTAGTCAGCAGTATCACCTAAACAAAACCATTTATTTCTGGGTACAGCTTAGTTGTATAGTCAGTTACTCAGAAAAGCAATGCAAGCTGTCCAGAATTTAAAAGGAGGAACATTTTTCCTTTACACTATCACATAAAGAAGTCTAGAGACAAGGGGCCCATTTGGTATGTAATTAACTCCTTCAGTTTCTCCCTAGTTCTTTGCACAGGGGGATGAAACAGCAGGACCAGTGGGGGAATTCAGTGGGGAAATTTCACGTCCCCTCAGCAAATCAGCTGGTGCAGACAGCGCCGCTTCAGGAAACAGAAATGATGGGCTCCTCAGCTCTGCCTTGAGAAGACCTCACCAAACTAGCTACCAGGGAAAAGCTGTACAAACATGTTCATGCTGTAAATCCCACGTCTCAAGATATATTATACCCCTGCTTCAGCTGAGCGTGCTTTACCCCACCCCCTGCTTGCATTTATCGAGTTTTCATACTATCCTGTTTCAGCGTTTTCTATTGCAGTTCAGGTTAGTGGAAGCTAGAGAGTCGTGTTTAATTTTATAGTTTTATTTGCATTTAATCTATTTTCAATGGATTTCTTTCATCAGTCTCTAGAACAAAGCTTTAGTCCGTCTTCCCCAGGCATTGTGAGTAAATGTGGGGATGAAGAGTGGTTGATTACCTCTTTCAAGACACATTTTGATAGTTAACATACCTGATTCTTTTCTCATCTAATTCCTTCTCATGTTTTTGCAGTTGTTTCCTTGTCACCATTTGTGGCCATCCTTGATATTAACTATTGCCAGGGAACTTTTTTTCCATAACTTGGCTTTCAGAAGTTTGTTTCTGGAATTACTCTGCTTTTGTGATGAAATTTTCTGTCTTTATTTGTGAAAGACAGCTTTTTTGCTTGCTTTTCCATATCATGATTACTTGTGTAGCACCAAAAAGAATTCCACGTACTCGCTAAACTCATTGTTTCCTAAGGTTTAGTAAATTCCGATTATTTTCAGCAAAAGCTTTTCTTTGCTCTGTAATTAAAAATAAATAAAAGCCTTTCTTGTTAGTTGGCAGTTATTCTTAGAAAGAATTAGTGTTTGCTGTATTATTTCAACAGTCTCTCCAGTTTTTGTTGGTAAGCTTTGTTACTGTTTTCAGTATGTAAGTACCAAAACTGGGATCCCCCACAGGCACTAAGCCTAGAGAATGGAGTGGTAGGGAGGCGAGCAATGGATAAATAAGTAACTATAGAAATAGTTTCTCCCCATTCTCACCCATTATGCAGCCAGCGTTAGCCTGCATGAAGAACACATTTGTTCAACAGTGTATTCACTATCCAATGTTTCAGGCATTTTCTGTGCTTTTCTAGTGAAAATGTGGGATAGGTTGTCCAGAGGGTTTCACCAGGTTTCTGCAGCAGCTTGGTGGTGCCTCCAGTCACAGGAAGTTTCTCTCCCATGGAAAAATTCTCAAATGAGACATCCAATAAGGCATCTCCCCAGGTGGCTTTTTCCAGTCTCATTGCTTGCTGCCCCAGCACCTGAGAGAGGTTTATAAAATCTGTTCTCTTTCCTTTGGCAGTATCAATACCATGGGATGTGTGTGTGGAGGTGGGGAACAACATGATTAGCTTGGCTGGTTTGCTATGCTTAGGATGTCAAGGGGGCATTCCTTCCGGTTACCTTCAGTTTGTACTGATAATTAGAAATGCTTTAGTCCTAAAAAAGTCTAGAAGTATAATTAAAATCAAACACAATACTTCCTGGGGCAGAAATTGGCAGTGCTATTTTCTGTTCCCTGGGATATGTCTAAAGCAATGAAAGAGCCCTTGTTTATAGGCAGATGGGAAGCTTCTGTATAGGACAGAGGAATATATGTGGCTGTTTATACCTTCATCTTACCAAGAGGGACCAAAAGAGAAACATTGTTCAACTGAAGATATTCAATCAGCTTTTATCTTCTTTGCGGAAGATGCAGTTTATCTGTCTGAAGGATAATTGGACACTAGATGACAAAGGGAGCTAATTTTATAAAAAGACTGAGGAATAAAAGTTTTAGTCTGCAGCTATGCCTAATTCTGTTCTGTTTGCAGTAAAAGTACCAACATCTTTCCTTAGACATGGCCATTTTAGCATTTATTTTGCAAATGACTAACATAGCAACTTGACAGGAAAAGACATAAAGATTCTTCCTATATGCAGCTATTGTGATCAGGAGATAAAAATGGCCAAGTTGTGAAAGTAGTAATATCTGGGTCATTGAATCAATTTTGCACCAATTTATGGCTGTGCAGGGAAATGAAAATGGAAAACAGACAAACAGTTTTTAAGTCCTCTTAACAGATTATATCCATCACTCATGTTCGGCTTTTCTTCATTTTTAGGGATATGAATATCATAAGCACTGAACATGGCTCTCAGCTCATAAATCAGTTTTGAAACAAAAATATTTGAGGTCTACAGGGAGTGTTTACAGAAATACGGTATAAGCCAGCAATACAGATGTGCAAAAAGCAGATGAAGATTAAATGTTATGCCTATAACCTTAGACTTTGGAGAGTTTTAGGAAAGATGTTATCATTTTAATGGGCTGACAAAGACAGAGACACCATTCAATGTCTCCCTCATTCATTCTTAAGATTTCTAAAATTGTTAAGTGCTACTGAATTTCATCAAGGAACTGAAGTGCCAATGTACCAAATTTATTGAACCTGCTTATGAGAAGCAGTGATGAGTATTTTATTAGCAAATCTGTATGCATGGTGTAGCATTTTCAGTATCTTGAGTTGCAGAGAAATTCAGGCTGATAGAAGCTCGATAGATTCTACCTACCGTCTGTTTGCTTGTTAAAGAACATGTCAAATCATCCACTCATAGGGTAATGTGTTGCCAAGACCAAGATATTTTGAGTTAACATTTACTGATATACAGTATAGAAATGTCAGATGTAAAGCACATTGCCATGTTTCCATATTAATTTGGGGGTTTTTGTTTTCTTATTGAGATGTTGCTCCCACAGGCCCTGTGAATGTTGTTCTTGCTAGAAATGTAAAGCAAATGTTTGTTGCTGTGTTTCTTTCTACAGCAAGCTTCTCTAACAAGCTTCAGCTTGTTATTCTGCTGGGTGCCCTGCCTGCTGCTCTACTTGAGCAAGATCTTCTTGGACTGTGACTGTAATTGGACATGTACAGGGTATTTCATGAAATAATGTTCTCAATTTTAGTAGCTTCGCTCTGTAAACCATCATTGAACCAAGTGCTGACTAGTGCTAGGCCGCTCCGTGCCACTGGACAGTTTGTCTTTTCCAAGTGTCCTCAAAACATTCAAGCATAAAGAGTTTTGCTGAACTGTGGAGTTAATTTCTACCTATTTATAAAATTTCCTGGGGAACATGTAGTATTTTTTTCTCATTTCTGATCTCACTTGTTGAGTTAAATGCCTTTAGCTCAAGCTGTCTGCATTCCTACAAATAACTGTATTTTGGCTGTGGCAGAGGTGATTGCTGATTGTGACCAAGGGCAGATGCAGTAATTCTGACCCATACACAGATGTTCCATTGTCTGTCTTGAGTGGGATTTCACAGGGAAAAAAGTTTGTTTTCTCAGTTGTTTCTATATCAACAAATTAAATAGTCCTCAAAAATATTAGGCCTGTACAAAATAACGGTATCTGATTGTATTATGCAAGAGTAGCATACTAGTTAATGACTCCTAGCTTATTCCATATACTGAAAGGAACTCGGCTGGGAAGGCAGCGAGAGTGCAGGGAGTTGTATTTTCATGCTGTTGCACTTCCATAGTGCTCTGAACAGAACCCAGCTGCTTACTTCCAATCTATAACTAACTTGCATGTATAGACTTCTTGCAGTTTTGTCCATGGGAAAAGAGTGTGATCAGCTGAACTAAGCACACCTTGCTGCCAGAATGACAGTGTTTTGGTAAGGTTGCATCTAGCCCAAAACTTAGGGGAGGGGGATGGGTGGGTTCAGCAAAATGTAGTACTTTCTGCGGGACATTCTGAGGTTTGTTAAAGGTACATGTCTTTACACCTTCACTGCTCCTTGATTGCTTGGAGAGGACAAAGGTAATTTTTATTGCTGTTGCTGACAGACGTTTTTGAAGTTTGGAATAGATTTTAAGCACCCTAGTGGAGAAAGACCTTCCTTCTCTGCCACACACAGACATTATTTTGTCCCAGTAGAGCATTTGGAAGGGAGCTGAGGTATAACCCGAAAGGAGAACTGGAGCTAGGGAGCTGTGCCAGGGCGGTGAAGTGGAGCAGGTGGGGAGGCAGACATTCAGACTGGCTAGCTGCCTTGGGCTGGAGGCAGAGAAGAAGAAATTACCCAGGGAATTTTGATACAGTTCTGATAAAGATTTGTGACAGTGTAAAGGAGCCTTTTGAGAGCTTAAGCCCCCATTTGCTGGTGCAAAGGCTGAAGAGCACTCACAGGGAGGAAGGGGGAAGAAAGTGTGAGAGTTCTGCAGTCACTTCCTGAGCTGTTTTGTCTGGAAATTCTGTAATGTAACCTGGCTTGTGCAAAGTACAACACACTGCAAAAGAAGCTGCAAGGCCAGAGCACACTCATTCTGGCTGGTTTTATGTTATTCAGGGGTCAGCGAACCTGCAGTTGTAGGAGGTTAATCAACTGTGGTACCTGCAGGGCCTCAGGCTCAGTGACGGCAGTATCGTTCCTGGGACCTCCCACATGGCCAGCTGGTGGTGGCCAGTGACTTCCAGCATCTGGGACTCTCCTCTTCACAAAAGCGGGAGTAGCCAAGCTTAAGTACTTTTCATGGCTGGAGGTTTAGTCTCTCTTTGCAAGGAGCAAGACATTCCATAGCATGAGGTTGAAAACTTGAGTATTTTCTTTCATTTCTTTGTACTTTGAGGTTTTCAATTTATAGAAATTCTGCAACTGTGAAGCACTGCTCTTGTTTTGTAAAGGTAATGTCTAGCCTAAATTCAGAAGGAAAGAAGCTTGTAGTGTAATGCCCCGTTGTTTTGGTTTCCTGCCACATCTGAATTCTCATAATTTTGTGATCGTATCTCTTAAATTATCTGTAAATTACAAATATTTGGATAACTGATCAAAAGGGAGTGTATATTATACGTATTTACAGAATACATGTAATATATTATGAATATATGTAGAACAAGTGAACAAAGAGTCCTCTTTTCCCCATTTCTCTTTCAAGCTCTGATTGCGTCTTCCCACGTAGTCTGCACCTTCTGTCTCTATGTATTTGATCCCCATTTTGCACCTGTACCACCAAGTCTGATTTTCTGTGTGTTACCAATGAATGATTTAGGAAAGCAGGTTGTCTGTGTGTGAAAATATCAACCAGTTCACTATCTACAAGCCTGTAATTAGTATATCCTGAAGCAGTTTTGTTATTCTGCTTAAAGCTTAATCCAGCAAAAACAAATAACGTGTTATTTTAGTCCAAATGCAATACCTGAAGAATAGTGCTCTTATAGATAACTCTCAGGTATCTCTAAACACAGATCTGAATTACTGATGTATTTTGATACTCAAATCGTCACTTAGCATGCCTTGAGGGCAGACAGGTGGTTTTTACCATTCTCTGAGGGTTATAACAGAAATACTGTTTTCAGGAAGCAGTACCTAAAGGAATAATGTTAGCATGTCACGGAAAATACTGTGATACATTAAAGAATCATGTGCTAAAGTTACATGCATGCAAGCTATTGGCACTTCCCCCCTTCCACTTAGCAAGCTGTTATCTGTTGAAAGGTTGGAAGCTCTTAATTTTGTTTTCCACAGATTCCCTTATGGAACAAAAAGTATAAATAATATCTGTAATATGAAGCTTTGGGGTAAAAAGAGGTAATATTTGTGCTTAATTTCATTCCTCCTTCCTATCCATGTCATGTTCCAAATGTGCATATGAAATTCATCTCCCACCTTTTCCCATGAGCCTTGATAGTGTCCTGCTGTGCCCTCCCACACAACTTGGCCAAAAGTAGAAGGTCTTAAGTCTGTCTTTGAAAATGTATTTTAGGAATTAAATTTTAGACAGTATTTCTGTTTAAATGAGCTCGTTTTGGTTCCCAAATGTTAAAGAAATGTAAGATAGGGAATCTAGAAAAAGGACAGGCCCTGATGCTGCTGCAGTATGTCTTTTATGTGAGTAGACTGCCCTGGACTGAGCTGGTGAACCTGAAGCTTTAAGTCATGATGTATGTATTTATGTACGCATCTATATTTGCATTCAAGTCCAAGGAGCAGAGGAGGGGAAGGGAAAGAGCACACTGGGACTGACATGTGTTGCCTATACACACCAGTAAGAAGAGCTGTTGCTGAGATTTCTTAGCCCATACTCTCTTTGCTGTAGCCGGGACCTTGGTCGAGATTACCTGTGACTTGTTATTCTGCCAAGGAGTTAAAAGTCTGGTAGTGGAGTATCTTGCTCACTATTACGTGTAGCGATTTTACGCATACAGCCCCAATTGAAATTGGGGACCAATTTTACAAAGTGTTGTATGGATTCATAAACTCAGTGCTGTTTCTCTAAATAAAAGCAGGAAGCATCTCTAGAGGTGGTTTTTGTAACTGCCCCAAAAAACTCTGCTGAAAGCCACAAATAGATGTTGTCTCATCATTCTCAGACAAATGCTCTTACCACTAGACCAGGTTGCAATACAAGCACTCTACTACAGTGATGCCAATTCCTGTCATTAGAACTCTTTTTTTTTTTTTTTTTAATTTGTGATTGCTACAGTATTTGACATTTTTGTTCAAGTGTCAGTTTCTGTACTCAAGCAGCTGAATAACAAGTCTCAACTTCCTTTAGAAACAAAAGTTTCAAGCACTCATGGTTGCAGAAAATTGCCTGAAAATGGGACTCATCGATTGTTTTATCAGTCGGTTTTGAAGAGCACAATGTTTGCATTCTTTCTTTTTTGTTCTTTTTTATATTTTTCAACAGCTTTCACTAATAATCACTGAATTAAATACTATTCAACTTTCTCAAATAACTTATGACTGTGTGGTCATTTGTTAATGCTAAGCTGCAGGAAAAAAATCCTGTAAGATGAAACAGGTGTATATTTTTTGCACTGTAGTTTGATGTGCTTCTTTTAAGAGGTAAGACTGCTGAGACACAGTTAGTTTGCACCCCAGTTGCAGTAAGGCATTTCTGATTGTCCATCACAACCACCACACCATCTGCTTTTTCCAGGCTATTTGTTCCATCCTTGTCTAACCTCTTTGCTTTCTGCTTTAGCTGCCAGCATTTTTTTCTCAAACCAGTTACCTTTCACTAAAGTATTTTTTTAAAACCATTTAGAAAAAAATAACCTAGGTGCCATCTTGTCAAATATTCTGTTGCTGGAGCAGCTATGGCTTCTGAGGGAAGAAAATCTTGCTAGCAATTAGTGTTACTGTGGTGACTTTGTGGGCGATGGACTATCCAGACTGGAAGTGCCTCTTGCACTCTCATCAATCATTCCTCTTGATCTACATGGAAGTATCTGCAAGAATGAGGCTAATCTTTGACTACCTTCTTGAGTCAGCACTTGAAGAATGAAGTACTCCTTCTTCATTCTGTCTGTAATATTTTATAATTGTACTTAGGAGAGTTTTTATGATTGATTTTAGAAAGAAGTATGGATTATATAGCTGTGAAAACATACATCTTTTCAAACTTCATTGAGCCTTTCCCTTCAGTGACAGTGGTGATGGGTTCATTATGCAGTGCATTGTTTTACATTTTTTGCTTTTAAACATCCTCCTTGATCTTATAAGGCAGCCTATAAAAATGCACGTCTTATCTGCATAGTACTTTGTAGCCTGGTAGAACAGCTTCCCTAAGATGTGTCCTTTTTAATCAGAATGGTACTGATCTCTTCCTGCTGCTCATTAGTATTGTCACTTTTTGTTACGTTATTGTGAGCGTTGCACAAACAGAACGTAGAGACCAGCCCCATAATTTGTTAATCTTCCTTCATATGGAAATGTGTACATTCCTTTAATCATTTAAATCGATCAACTTGGAGCCTCCTGTCCTGTCCCCAGACTCCATGTGTGTCTGTTACCAGTGACAAGAAATGTTTTTGCAAAAAAATAATGAATTGCCGATTTACATAACAGAACTGCAGAACTATTTTCGTAGCATATGTCTTAACGTTCTTGGAGGGTTTTGAAAGGAAAGGCTTTAGAGTCTTAAGACATCTGTGTGCTACTGCCAACCCTACTCTGAGAAATTTGCTTTTAGAACTGCTGTGGCATAGAGACAGGAGGTTTTCATGAGGCTGTCCCTAATGGCATCTCTTGTCTTTCTTGGGTTGTTGACTTATTTAAATGCACAGACAATGCAAATAGTTTCAGTTATGATTACTGGTTATATATTACTTTGCTTATACTAACAACTAATTCCTTCTGCTGTCATGCTTCTCTTTGCCCAGCTTTCTTGAGGTCCTCTGTGGCCTCATAGACACGTTTGTTTTTTACATCATGTAATAGCACCACATTTGTGTCATGCCTGTTTTCCAGATGGCTGTTAAATATATTAAAGACTTGCAGTCTAGAGCCAATATAGAACTTTATGACTCCTTTTAATCACAGATGATTTACTACTTACTTCCATTGTATTTTTCTTCTTCTGGGCCAAAGCTATACATCTTGTCCATGCTGCTTGGGATTTTGTATGTCATAATGCTGACTTTGAGTCTCTAGTACAACTGTATAGCTTTGAGGATTCTTTTTCTTTCTACCTGATGTGGTGAAAGCTCCTGGAAATGCTAAATTTGTGTCTATTATTTCAGTGATAAAATAAGAGCAATAGGCCCCTATAGGAGATCCTTTGTTTCTGCAGCTTATTTCATTCTTCTTCCAAAAGAACCTGGTTCCACTTGTAGCTAAGGATACAGTGTATCATGTTTAGGAAAGGGCTTGGGATGCTAGGCTTTCCCTCAGAAACAGAAGTGAAGAAGCTATTTGAAAGAATTTTATGGACTGTCTTGATTTTTTTTTTCCCCCCCCCCAAGAATGTAATTGGAATATTCAGTGAGTGCTGCAAGTGCCACTTTGTTCATGAACAAGCTCAGTAGCTGGCACAGTTTGGAATTAAACCCTGGAACTCAGTCCTGTCTTCATTTGGAAGAACCAAAAACCAGGTTATCCTTGATTTGTGGTTCAGAGGTATCTCTGGTAGATATTTATGTTCTGCTAGTGCTATTCCTCTGGTTTCTTAGTTGCATGACTTTTGCTGAAGAATCTTTTCTCACTTAGGAGAGGAATGGACCCCTTGTGCTGTCTCTGTGCCATTGACAATGGAAGGGGCAGCCCCGCTGAGCAGTAGGACATACTGGGTAGGCCTCAGAGGAGCTGTGCAGCACTGCAGCCTTGCCAGGTCTAGACCCAACTGCTCGTTCAAAGTGGAGGTGTGTGGCCATCTGTCCCAAATGGAAAGCAAGCACACTGTGGGACCTGTGTTTGCTTCAGAAGTATCCCACAAATAAAACATAACCTTGCATAAATTGTGTGTGCCCGCCCTCTCCCCATCTTGCTCTCTAATAGTTTTCCCTGAGACTCTTGAATAACAAGAGCAGATGGAAAACTTATTTAAATTTAGAAACCGTGAATACCACATGCTGAGCTCAATGAAGCAATTCAAGTCGGTTTCTCTTAAACGACTTTTTCTTTATTGCTGGATTCCATTTAGAGTTTTTAAAGTACATATGATGTAAAGCATTTGAAGATACCTGTATTCCTCACCACATAATGCCTCACTTGTATTCAAGTGTGAAAATGTGTCCTAAACATATCGAATTTCATAGCTAGTCATCCTTAAGGACATTAACACTCCATTATTTATTAGAGACATTATAAAAGAAACTCCTGCACTCTCCCTGAAGAGAGAAAATCTGTCATGGTTCCCAGGAAGGAGAAGCAAGGATTATCCTTGAAAGCAGTCAAAGGAGAGAATAGTTTTACCAACTTGTCAGTGGAGTTGCCATGGGCACCAGCCAGAAGCCTGGGTTTAAATGTCAGATTTCCCTTATACTAATGTTTTTTTCCTTTTATTTTGCTTGATTTTTGTATTCTTTCCATTCTTTTCTTTGTTTTTTTTCCCCTTTTAATAAGAATTTCTTTACAGACATCCGTTTTTTCCTAATGCCCAGTTTTGCTTCTTTCTATGCCTATTCTCAGCCATCATGCCAATCCCAGGTAAAGAAATCTGTTTTTTTAAAAAGTAAGACAATGTGTTCTTGGATACTCATTTGAAATCCATTAGCATATTAATATTTGTCCAACAAAGAATAAAATAGCATTAAAAGACTGACACAGTTAAAGAATAAACAGCAATGTAGAGTCAGCAGCAGCTCTCTTTCAGAATTATTGTGCATGGTTGTTCAGAGACATGTGGTACATTTCATTATTTGCTAAAATATTAGACAGAGGGGGATGGGGGGAAGGAAAAGAGCAGAAGGAAAAAGCTCACATCTGTGGTAACGTCTCTGCAGGAGGAGAAAAAAAAGGCAAATCCTACCATTTGTGGAAGGTATTCATGTGTTGCCGGCTGGCTAAACTGCACATCAATTGAATTAATGTATCCGTTAAATCTAGATAAAAGCTCAGAAGAAACAGTTTAGAAAACACTTTTTTCTTTTCTCTTCCTCTTTTTTTTCCTCCCTTAATTCCTCTAAGCTGGCACAGGACATCTGGGTTGGTTTTGTTTTCTGTGCTGGGTTTTGTTCTGCCTTGTGTGTCTTCTCTGTCAAAACCCCAAAAAAGCCCAGCTGCCTTAAAAAATATCCATTTGTGTTTTGCTTACTTTTTAATAGTTTTAGCATGTAAATGAACACATCCAGGCTATAAAGTGAGCAAATCATGAATGAGTGGGAAGTTCACACCTCCTTTGGTGCTATTGTTTCAGGCTGTCTGGCTGCAAGCTCAGCAGGGCCCAGAGGGTGCAGCCTTTTGCAGAAATGAAGGTGATAGTTGCAAAAAGAAAGCAGATTTTTCTTTTTAAGAATCAAATAATACTGTCATTGACTGGGTGTCTGTAACCTCCATTTAGTCACTGAGTTTGTTCTGGAGAATGAAGATAAAACTGTAGTGCTAGCAAATTTTCAAATTTGAATCCTGGTTTTAGTCTGAGAGTTTATTTTCACGCTGTGTGTTTCACTGTGGCTGTGGCGAATGTGATAAATCAGTGTTTGTGGTTTCGAAACCCATTTCTGATCTGCATTCCTATAATCCTGCCTTGCCTTTAAGAACCTCTGAGCATGTTTCCACGTGAATTATTGACACATAATTAATGACGGGTATAGTGACTTGAAAACTGGGTTGTTAATATTACGTTGGTGCAAAAGAAATTGTGGTTTTGGACTGTGAATTTTAAATCACTATAACTAGGCTCAAACACATCTTTGTTCATCAAAATAGGAACCATTACAATCAACACAGTTTTGCCAATGAGAAATAAATTTGTCTATTCCTGTAGCATAACAATCTGTGCTTCGGAATTTGATGAAATGTGGGAAAGCATTTTCTGCAACCCACTGGTTGTGGAAGCATTTTCCCTGCAAAAAGTTGTCGAGATGCTTGAAGAAGTGGCAGTCAGTTGGCGAGAGGTCAGGTGAATATGGCATATGAGGTAAAACTTAGTCACCAAATTCATTCAACTTCTGCGGCATTGGTCGTGAGACATGCACTCAGGTGTTGTAGTGGAGAAGAATTGGGCCCTTTCTGTTGACCAGTGCCAGCTGCAGGTGTTGCAGTTTCCAGTGCATCTCATTGATTTCCTGAGCAGACTTCTCAGAAAGATTGGTTTTGCCAGGATTCAGAAAGCTGTAGTGAATCAGAGTGGCAGCAGGTCACCATACAGTGACTGTGACCTTCTTTTGGGGCAAGTTTGGCTCTGGGAAGTGCTTTGGAGGTTCTTCTCACTCCAGCCATTGAGCTGTTCATCACTGGTTGTCATATACACTCCACTCTTCATTGCACATCACAATCCAATTGAGAAGCTGTTTGTTGTGTAGAATAAGAGAAGATGACACTTCAAAACAACCGTTTTTTTTTATTTTTTGTCAGGTCACGAGACACTCACTTAATGAGCTTTTTCATCTTTCCAACTTGCTTCAAATGCCAAACGACTGTAGAATGGTCAATGCTGACTTCTTCAGCAGCTTCTCTTGTATTTGTAAGAGGATCAGCTTTGATGATTGCTCTCCATTGGTCATTGTCAACTTCCGATGGCCACCATTACGCTCTTCTTTTGCGAAACTTATGGAACCACCACTGCACTGTATGATCATTAGCTGTTCCTTGGTCAAATGCATTCTGATGTTGCAAGTAGTCTCCGCTGCTTTATGACCCATTTTGAACTTGAATAAGAAAATAGCTTGAATTTACTTTCTGTTTAACATCATTTCCATAGTCTAAAACAAATATAAAATAAATAGCAATTGATATGTCAGTATCAGAAAAAAAGCATGAAGCAAGAAAAGTACATGGCTCAGGTATAATTGGTAAAGAGAAATGATAAATGTAACTGTTCTGTCTTTGGGTAGAGGGAAGCACTGGAGCCCTTCTAGCCTGAATTTCTGTAAAGATGCACCATTCCACATAGGTGAATAGAAGTCTGGTTTAATTACAGCAGTGGCCTGTCTGCTTTTATTTAGAACCACAAATTATTCATGACCCTGATTCGTGAAACTTTCACTCTTAAGCAAGCCTAGGAGTCAGGTTAATAACAACGCAGAAACCTTCACTAATTTAGTGGGAAAACTTTATTTTAAGATTTTATAAAAGTATGAATCGCCATAGTAATTTAAAATCTTGCATGTAAAAATATAGCAGCCCTTTTCCTGGCATCTCTGAAACATCTTGGAGAGGGTAGAGATTCTGGGTTTGCCAGAGGTTTGGTACTGTGTCAAAACATGGCAGGGGATACATTACTTTCAGGAAAAAAAAAAAATCCTGCTCAGCAGGATAACTGAATGATTGATTCTGTTTATTTTATTACAAATACTTTATTTGCAGTCTAAACCTAAAGTAATCTTCATCCTCCAATGCCATACAAATAGTCTTGCTTTTTAATCACTGCCCATTCAGAAAAACTGTTTCCATGTCTCACTGCGTAATATCTTAACTTCATTTCCATTCAAGTACAGTTATTCTGAAATAAAATATATTAAACTACAAATCTGAAGAAAACAGAGCTTTTTTGCCTGAGACTTCTCATTTCTTTACACATAAATTAAAATCAATCTCTGTATGTTACTTGTGTTTCATGCCAGTGAAATCCACGTGAAATTCTGCTGGGGCACCAGCCTTGTAAGGGAGAGGTTTTAGCCCTTCTAATCGAGATATACAAAGAAAGAGAAGATTAAGTGATTTAGACCATAACTTCTAAGGTTTTGAAGTCAGAAACCTCTGTTTTTCTTGTCTGTAAATTAAAGTATATTTATTTGACTCTGCACGTATGATAAACAATGATGGTGGTTATATAAAACCAGATATGCTATTCTTCATTTACAGTAAAAAAGCGTTATTCTTCTCTTCGTGCGCCGCTACCGTCACCTTGGAAATGCTTTGCTGTGCAACAAATGGCAATGCAGGTGTAGCTATATGTTAATGTAGTGATCTTCGCCTTCAGCCATGTGGGAGTGTAGAAAGAGGAAATTCGATTACCAGATAGAAACATAAAGTTGACATAGGAACATAGGTTAATATTTCCAAGATTAAGTTTATGACCATGCTATTAGCAGCAGTCAAAAACAAGAATTAACATCCTGATCCAACACTTTAAAATAAATAACTTGATAGGTGAAACAATATGAAAACTAGAGACTTTCCCTGAAGTGTCAGTGAAGGTGTATGTCTGATACATGTGATCAATCTTAAACTTACTGTGCAATTACATTACATTTACATTAGTAGAAGTTGGGAAAATAACTCCTATAATTGACTTAAAGTAGAAAACTGTATCAACAAGTCACCTCTTCAGGGATGTCACAAAGCTGCTGTTTCCAATGGCTGTCATTCATACTGGAGCAGCACTGGAAGCCCTAGATGATACTTAGGCTCTGCAAAATGTGTTTCCTGTTCCACTTTAATTTATTCAGTTGCGATGTTAAGAATTTTAGCTGGGCCTGTCCTTATAGTCATAATAAGGGGTAGTAAAGCATGTGGGCTAGTTTACAGCACAAAGTTTCTCACCTGAGGGTGCCTGTCCTGGCAGACACAGCACATATGAAATAGTTTATTCTGTGAAGCACTATCTAATACCAAGAACAAACCAAAAATTGCATAAAATACAGGGTAGCTATTGTACTATGACTGTCCATGAACTTCCTTGCCTAGCTAAGAGATACCAGTATTCAGAGAGAAAGTAGAAATAAGTAGGAGAGGGAATAATTCTGGCTCTGGGCTCAGCTGGGGAAGAGAGAATGCGGATTGAGGAAAGGCTGTCAGACTGAACTGGTTAACAGTAAACAGCTTTGACAGTTCTAGCATTGCTCCTGCCTGAATTCAGCAACTACATGTGATCCAAGAGGATCACACCTCATCACATCTCAGACCATGTCAGACTGTCTAGAATATACTGCAGTGCCATTATGGCCTGCATGTCCTTCCTTTGCCAAATGGCAAACACCATGTGCCAGTGGCTTGCCCTGACCTAAAGCAAGGTGAGTGCTGTATAATGAGCTGCTCCTGCTCTCTAACAGCACCTAACTGGGTCTTAGAACTGTAAGTATTGCAATACAGTTTGATGCTATAAATCTCTTTATGACAGGACTGTGAACTTCCCGTGTAACCTGTACAGTTAAGCGTTTGACAGCACACAAGTAATTCCTTTTTAGTGATTGAAGATAAGCTTCCAGAAAGCCAGGTACCAGTAAAAAGTGAGCAGACTAAGTCACACCAGCCCACTACTTAGAAGAACATAGGAATTGTCCTATTACATCTTGGTGTATCCCCTTTCCACCAGTGGACACAGGCAGATGCTTGGGGAAGAATAAAGACAGGACAATTTCTTAAACTTGTTCCAGCCTTCACCTAATGGCCACTCCCACAACTTGCTAAGATGGATGCGGTTTCTGTGTGGTTAGTAACACTTAAAGGTTTCCATAGACTTCTCAAGTTTCCCCTAGAGTCCCATTTAAACTTCAGTATTCCCAATATCTGTACTGCTCATATGGGAAAGTTTCTGTTTAGATGCAGAACTATTCATGCAAAAGGACTTATGCTGTTAACTAATGGTAAATATACAAAGTAAAATACTAGTTTCTGTTCAGAAGAGTGAAGCTGTCTGCAACTCTCCGATAGGCATCGACATGTTAACGTCTATGATCCTTAGTATTTTTAATGTGCTTCATCATATTGGAATCACAATTCATCGTGCCTCTGCCTGTCAGAGAACGGTGTGATCATGCTATAGTTAAAAATCTGTGCATCTACTAAAGAAATTACCAGAAAATGTAATAGACTTTATGTGGCAACAGTTGACCTTCTTATGATGGCAGTGTTACAGGTATGAAAAGTACAGAAATCAGAGTGAATGAAAGAAATCTAAACTAATGGGGGAAGTAGGGAGAGTGGAACCATTTCAAGATTTGTCTTTCTGAAAACTGCCTGATTGCTTTTCAGATCTATACTTTTTTTCCCTGTTGACAAGCAAAGCTAGGGAATAATAAGTGCTGCATGAATTAAATCCATCACACTGGGTACCATGTACTGGATCTTGAAACCAATCTGGTTTCTATCAGTGTGCCACTATTGATTTCCGTGCTTTGACAGAAAATAGCTGAGAGACAAATGATGGGGGGGGGCGGGGGGGGTAGAAATCCTACGGGCATTTTTGTGTGTGTATGTTACTGTAGCTAGTAGCTATAGCTCATGTAACCCCACATTTCCCCTTTCTAAAATATTACCAGGTCTGTAAGCATGGTTTTGTTCATATCAGTCATTAAATTTAAAATACTCCTCTGTTGATAATGTACACTGTTCTTTTGTGTCTCTTTAAGAAAGTATTATTGACAACAAACCTGGAGGATAGTTTTTCCTGTCCACCTGCAGCATATCTGTTCCAAAGCATCATCCACTTCCCCCTTTGCAGGACAGCTGGCCTATGTCATAGATAACAGTTGTGAACTCAGATGAAAATGTAAATCCACCCCATTGAAATGGAGATCAGCAAAGATGTTGCGCAGGTCTTTCACCAATCTCTGTTTTTTCCACTCTTTGTTTTTAATTCACGGACAAGTATTAGCTTTGAAAAATTCCAAAAATCATTTCATTTCCTTTCTCTCTACCCTTTTTTTCTGCTTTTTGTCTGTTCCATTTTACTTTGTGTAAGAAAGATGAAATCCTGTGCCTGGCTGGACCTAGGAGGAGAACTGGGACCAAAAATGCCCAAGAGTTGGCTTGCATGAGGAGTAGTGTGGACTCTTGATGGAGTACTAGGAGGGTGCTTGTTTTTTCTGATGAAATGTTTAATACAGTCACAAATGTTGATTATTCTATAGAGTGCACTACAAATTGCTCCTGGGTGCAGCACTCTGGTAACACTGGGGAATGGGAGGTTTCAACTGAAGTTTTGTTGTTTGCCTTGTGCCACACTCAGATAAGACACAGTAATCTGCCTTGTCATTCATCTCTCCAGTTTATTAATCGTCTGGGGCAGGACTGTTTCTCCTGTGCATGTCTAGGACTTCACATAAAGTTTTCATGAGGTCTGTAGAAGCCACTGTAATTAATACCATCAGTGTTCAAAAGAGACTTGTGAATGGATGTGCCAGGCAGGTACACTAATGATGCACCCTCTGCATGTGGACAGGAGAACAAATGGGTTTCACACCATGCTACCTACAGTCTCTTCCCAGGTTTCTAGACTTCCTTTTGATTTTTTTCCTTTTGATTGCTTCATTTGGATTATGATTGAATCATAACACTGCTAAAGGGCTTTTCTGTTTACAAGTGAAATCCAGTTGGGTACATTCCTATTAACATCTGTAGCACATTTCACCTGAGTGGTTATGGTCATTTTGGATAAACTCTGCATTTCATCAAGGATAAATATATGTTGCTGAAGCAAACGTATGCTGCAGTCACGGGTGTGCAGAACACGCTGCTCTGTGATGTTTTCTACAGATGGCTCTGTTAGGGAGAAGGGTTAAGCCTTAGGATTTAATCTTTCTTAGAGCAAAAGACTTTGCTATGTATTTTTCCTCTTTCTACTGTCCAAAGTACTATATAGGCTAGAAAAGAGTAAATCATTCTTACATATCATAATATACTGTAATAATGAAATACAGATCTGATTACTAAAACATTTCAGTATCTGAAGTGGAAATCCCTTATTAACATAGGAGTCTGCTCTAAAACTCATTTGTATAGCACCAATTTCCATTCTAGGAGTAGAGCATTACAGATCTACCTAGCATGTACAGCTTAACTGGCATGAGGGGACAGTGAGTATCAGTGGCCGTTCAGGGATGCACAGTGGTAATGGAGGGAGTTAGAACTCCATTCCTTGCATGTCAGTTTGTGCCTTTCACTGGTGTAATAATAGAATTTTGAACAATTATTTTTGAAATTGGTCATGGGAACTGTTGAGAGAAACACAGTCATGCCTGTTGTTCGCAGTAGTATTTCATTTTTAAAAAATCCTAACAAACTGTGTAAAACATATCAGTGTCACACCCCAAATCCCTAATCCTTTCCATCATATTCGTATTTATTAAACAGAAAATGTTTCATTGCCATATGTAAGGCTCATTTCAAGGCTTTTATTTCAGCTTCTTTACAACATGCCTATGGCATAAAGGCTGATTTTAGTTCCCTGGAGGCAGCTGCTTTCCCTCTTATGAGTTGCTCACATCACAAGGCAGAAGTGGTCTTGCCAGGGTTTCTAAGGAACAGATTGACTTCCTAAATCCCATCAAAAACAGCAGCAGCATCCTTTGTACTTCAGTACTGTATTGTGGCCATTGGAGATGGTGAGATATGAGGTCATATCTGACAGGAATTCATACTCCTCTACAAGACCTGTCCCATGCAGCCTGGTCCAGAATCAGACTCTCAATCTGTCTAGAAGGCTCTCTGAAAGGTGGGATGTCTTTTTCAGCCCAGCACTACAAGATAGCTTAGACAGCTGGTGATTAAAAGCTTAATAAGAAAAAAAGGGCAGAAAAGCTTTGTTAAAAAAAGAAAGCTCCTTCTCTAAGAGCAGCAGAAACATTACCAGAGCAAAAGCCTTGGGACATACTACTGCTGTGTATGTTGCACTTCCTCAGTAACTCGCTATTTGTGATAAGAAATTATGAAAATCAATTTAAATGGCTATTGTTTAAAAGTACCTTTCCAAGTGGTTTCTACTTTAAAGTTGTCTGCTTATTCACTTTTAGAATTTTTGATTGTGCTTCACTGAAGAAAATATTTTTTCTCTTTAAAATATTCTTAGAATGAGACAACTCCACTGTTTCAGCCCAGGTAAAAGTTCCTTTTTCTTTGAAGAGTTATGGACACTTGTGTATCATAACAGTCCTTAGACAACTTGATGAACACTAACTTAACATTTTCAATATGAAACAGTCTTTAGTTTAATTTCATATTTAAAATAATGAGGATTTCTTCAGCCTCTACAAGTTAGTGTGGTGGCTGTCTTAGGTAGGAGTTTACCTCTGCTGAATTAAGAAAGTTTCTCCACCTTCAAGAGCAAAGTGACAAAAAGAAGCTCTCATTATCTCTGGTTCTAGTAAAGAAAATATGCAAATAGGAACAAAGGTGTTTCCACTTGCAGAGCAACTGTTCCGAAGACATCATTAAAAATGTTCAAATTTGCAATAATGTATATATAACATAGTCCTGTCATCTGCAGCATATTGATAGGAAACCTTAAACAGCAGATGCTCCGTGGGACTTTTAAACTGAAGTCCAATCTATACAGGAGACAGAACTTATAATGAGACATAATGTAGTTGTGAGACAAGACATCACAGGCAATTTCTTGAAAGAAAAAGTGAGATTTAATCACTCTGGGCTAATTCTGCGGCTACTGCTGAGGCACGTTCGTTGCTCTGTCGAAGAGGGAGATGCTCGTCAAGATTGTAAGCAAACTGAATTGCTGCCAAACATTCACTTGCAGACAACAAATGATTTGCATAGACCATTTATTTTATTTCTGTGCATTTCATCTTGTGCTTTGCTGTCTTTCTAAAATCCATGGTCTTTTATGTTACAACAACAAGACATTAGTAATTATTGCTGTTAAAGTGCTCCATACATAAGCAAAGCCCAATCTCTGCCACATTAGTCATCAGAGCTCAGTTCAGTTATTATCTCTGACAGTTCTAAAAGTTCTAATTCTAATAGCTTTAATTATTTTGGAGAAGCAATTTTACAATTTTTGATTGATAAAAGTAATTTTTTCAGTTACTCGGCATAGACATTATTCTGTTATATTAAGTGGGATTGACTCTCCCTGAAAGACCTCCAAGACGTTGGAACAAGACATTTAATAGCATAGAGGTGGGTGACCGCTGCTTCCTAAGCGCCAGGCACAAAGAGATGAGGCAGATGAAATACATGTTATCTCAAGATTCAGATTTTCTGCAGTTCACATAAAATATTAGCCTCCATTAGCATTCTTGTTGTCAGTCTCAACTAACATTCTGTTGCACCAGTGTGAAGGAAAAGCAATACACAGCAGATAATCAGCTAGGTAATTACTAGACAGTAACTCCTAGTCCAAAGGCAAGACATGGACTGTGTAACCAGCAGCTCTTGGACCGTTCTGCCAGCTCCATGCTGCGTAGTGGCTGCTACTCCACAACGACATTTATCCAGTCTTCCTCATCCTGTCCTCTCCTGTTGGGATTATTTGCAGCCTGCAGTCTCCATTTTGATTTCTGGGTTGATTGAGCAGATGGTAACTGAGGGCAAATTTGGCAGAAGGACTACAGGAGGTAAGGCAAGGAGAGACAGATGGGAGAAAATGACATTGACCCGGTTGCCTGGTCTGAACTAGATGGAGAATTATATCCTTGTCCCGTCAGTCTCCACATATCAAACGAATACGTTCAGTATTCCTATATTAGTTCTGAGGCATCATTTCCATGGCCCAGGGATGAGTGTTCCTAAAGTGCATGCTGCCCTGTAGGGCCATTTGAAGCCTCACGGTCACCACTTTTTCTCTCCTAATACCTTCAGCTGAGCATCTTCCCCAGCTCAGACCCATGTCACTGGCTACCACCACCAACTAAAAGGCCCAGCAAACCCCGTTAGTGTGAGTTCCACACTGTGCCTTGCATCATCTGGTGCTGATGTGCCTCACCAGAAAGTCATACCTCACTGGCTGGGAACCAGGGCTCTGCTGTAGTCTGGAATGCTGCAGCAAGAAGTCATGAGTAAAATTTTGTTTATTTTTATTGTCTGGTAAAGGAAGAACGAGAGTAATAAATGGGCATAATTCAGGACAACGACCTAACTGGAATCTCTTTTCAGGGTAGACATCACAGACAACAATATATTCCTGTCATGGAGGCACCCTGAGATTAGTTTAAGGGACAACAGGGTCCAAAACAACCTTTATTAAACCGGTGAGAAACAGGGTTTTAGTACTCCAAAAGTGACTTAAATATAGGTTCGGATATCAGTTGAGGAACATTATTAAGGGGCAGCAACTAATACAACAGGCGGTCCAGAGTGTGCATGCACGTGGCTTCACCTAAAACAATGCCGGAACCGTCTCTGAGTCCTGGAGGAGTACACGCTTGCTGAACACAGTGCAGGATTATTCTTAAAGAGATACAGGTACTCGTAGTGAGTATGGAAAGTGTACGCTCGCAATTCCATGAGGGTAAATTTATAATACACTCACAATCCTGCGAGGGTTAATTTACTTACACATGCAAATGTGCACGGAATACTACACGTGCTTATATGGAAGCACGGGAGGAAAATACACTCGCGATTGTGTGAGGAAATAATTTAAAGTACTCGTGCATATGTGCACGGAAAGTTACTCGTGCTTGTATTAAACACGGAAAGTTACACGTGCATATGTGCACGGAAAGGATAAATACACTCGCGATTATGAGAGGATTAATTTTACACGTGCTTATATTAAACACGGAAAGTTACACGTGCAAATGTGCACGGAAAGTATAAATATACTCGCAATCCTGCGAGAAGTTTTACTCACACACGTGGCGGCAAGGCAAGCGGAGTCTCCATCCTGGGGAGGGAGGTTCTCGGCGGCAACATCTTGCTCGTGCTCCAAGAAACCCGCGACAATGGGCGGAATCTCAACGAGAGTCCTGTTTTTCATAGGCTGATCAGACCTGACTGTAGGCATTCTAGAAGCTTCTCTGCACCCCCACACTGGCTGTGGGGTGCCCCTGAAGCCTCCAAACATCCCCCACACTGGCCGCAGGCACCCAGTGGCTCACTGGCGCCTGGGTACTCCCTTCTCCTAATGGCCCTGGCCAGGGTCAAACAAAACAAGCTGTTAGCCTCAAGTAGCAGAGAGAGAGGGAGATGTACCAACTCCTTCCATACTGAAGGAGGGTGGGGGGAGAGAGGGGGTTTGCATCCTGCCACAATTCCTAAAAGTGGGTAAAGGATCTCATTTGTTCTTTTGAAACATGGTAGCTATTATCAAGAGCAAGACTATTCCAAGGGATTAGCATCCTGCAGACCACTTAGTCTTATCTAGGACCATGTCATAAAGGAGGCTGGAAAAGTGAATAATTTCAGGTTTCCGTGGCAGTGAACGGGGAATGGCATCACCAGCTTCAGTGCAGAATATGTAGGAAGAGGAAAATATGGTCCAAAGGACTGTGACCTGGAGCAAGGAGGGAGAGTAGGAGGACTGGAGACCCCATTTGCCAGAAAACATGGGATACTACATTTTCCTTTTAAACTGATAGTTTTCATGAGAAACTCAGTTCAGCACTCAGAAATGTAGAGGTACAATTAGAGCGTGGGGGCAGGATTCAAATGCAGAAACGAAAGTTCTGAAAAGCAGAGGGAAATTAGTGTTGGTAGTAGAAGGACTGTCCATTATTTCATCTAGTTGCAATCAACCGCTCTGTTGATTTCTGTGAGATTTTATCAAGCTATTGGATTGTCTAGGTATCTGTAATTTACAGAGGTAGTGTTTTGTGACTGATTCTTTTTTCTGTCTTTTTTTTTTTCTTTTAACTAATAAAAACAAATACCATCACAATAATTCACACCCAGAAGAGCATTTTCTTTGTTGCATTTAATACAATTCCATTAAGTTGGTACAAGCCACATTAAAATGTGAACAAGATACCTGCTTAATATATCAAAAGCAAATTAACTCTGGATTTGAAAAGGTGTTAAAGCTTTTCCTTTCTTAAAATAGGATTAGTTCCAATTCGTCTCTGAAGTTTGAATTGAAATGAATTCGTTTCTGAAATATAAAACAATAGTTTAAATCCAAGCCTAATACAATTAACAAAGTGAGGAAACTTCATAAGGTTCAAACAAATATTGTTGTTATGGTTGGGAGCTGAGGAACAAAACTGCACAGCACTACTGAAATTATTGGAGCTATGATGCATAAGCCTTTTGAAGTATTTGACCATGGGAGAGGCTAGAACAGGGAAATAAAGAAATACACAAAGAGGCAGAAAATGTTCATATTTTTTAGCAAACTTACACAGATAAATTTAGATAGGTGTTTAAAGTGAGACATTACTAATATGAACACATTATCTGAAGTCCAATATTGGGTGTAAATACAAATTAGCCCTACAAAGATGTCTTATTTCAGGGTTACAAATTCTCTCTTCCCATGTCTGCATTCTTTTATTTCTGTTGTCCGAACTGTGTAGTGGATGAGTTTACTAAGCCTGAAGCGCACATAATTGACAAACGTAATATATTATCATTTGTCTAAATTGCCGAAAACCAATTTTGAATTTATAAATGTGACTATTTGTTTAAGAAGGTGATTCAGTTGTAATGGAAAAAGACCATGTAGACCATCAAAATTAAATGGCCGAATACAAACTGGAAGCATCAGATAATGAGACCTAAACAAGCAGCCTGATTTAGAAAATGGTGAAATTTGATAATTAGGTCACTCTGTTGGGCAGCTAATTCTGAATTTAATCCTAAATTTTATGCATCTGTTTTTGGAAAAGTTTGTGCTTTCAGCCTCAGTTTTTCTTTTTGTAAAGTTGGAGTAGTGATATTTCCTTTCCTTACAGAGATGCTTTGAGTATGGAAACTCCTATAAAAGCATTATCTGAAAATTTCGGGCAGTTCTAGTGTTATCCTATTACCCACTCATAGAGGCAAGTACTAGATAATTGGGTTCCTGCTTACCTTCATTAGATAAGAGATTTCTCATTTGAATTCATCAATAGAAAGATTAAGAGTCCTTGTTACTGCAAGAGAATAAAGTTGTATAGGACAGGAGAAGTGAATAATAGTGAGTATAAAGTCATGACTGTAGATCTACTGGAATAAAGAAGTTTCAGACTATGAAACACCCTTTCTAACCTTTATAGTCATACTTGTAATTCAATATATAGACACATACAACTCCGTATCATGTGAACCAGAATAAAGCGACATATGAATGGCATCAAAAGTTTAGCGGTTGACTTCATATTTTCACACATATCATGTGAAGACAGATTAATGAGACCCTGCTGTGAGAGCAGAGTCAGTACAAAGGCAGTTGGAGCCCATCTTGACTTCCATGACCTCTTGAGCTTAATACTTATGGTATATGTGCAATTTGTTTTGTTTTGTTTTTTGTTTTGTTATAGCACTGGTGTGTTTGCTGAACATACACAAGAGTTTTCAACTTTTTCTTTGCAACTGGTGCAGCCTTTGTTAGAAGTTGGGTCAGAGAAGAAGGGTGGAAATTACGTTTTCAGCCTGACACATGCATGTGCCAAGTTCATAACCATGTTCACAGAAGTGAGGGGCTGTTAACTCCTTTTGGTTGTCATAGACCACGACAGAACTGAACAGGTTTTCCCCTTTGAAAATTTCTGAGATTGCAAGTAGCAGGTACTAGACCTAACTAATAATGTTTTCTGAAGACCTAAAAATGGTTTATTCTCTACCCCGTCAGGCAGAATCTTGATGCAGAGGAGCATTTAGTTCTGCAAGTCTCGTTGTTTTATTTGTCCTCTTTTATTCAGGAAGCTCACTGGAAAGTACTTAGCCACCTTCCAAACGAAGTTGGCAATTTCTGACTGTGCGATTTCTATAGAAAACTACATCTGACAGAGCGTAAAAATGTTTTTTCTGCAGCTGCACCATATTTCTAAGCTATTCTCTGTATTTATCTGCAGTGACCTTACGAAAGTAATAAACGCTTTTTGGCTACAAAACTTGATTATTGTAATTCTGCTTTAATTTTGCTTCCACTGGGGTTTCTCTGCCTCATGCAGCTCTAGACTAGCATCTATTGGCACACTTATTCCTTTGGATAAACTGATGTGATGGGTTACTGTGGGGGGTTGTCTGTCTAACAAGTGTCAAGTAGACTTTAACTTATCCTATTAATTTTAAAAACCTGTAACAGTGAAACAATATTATCTTGCAAAGCCATCCTTCCAAGCCACCTTTGTAAAAGCTATCTTTTTTTAGGTACTATCCATATTTCTCAGGTTTCCACTGTTCTTTCTGTAGCAATCAATTTGCTGCTGCTGCTGGAACATCGAAAATGTATTCTTCTGGATATTTTGGTCCATTTTGAAAGTACCGGAGGGAAAAGTTTTTCCCACTATACTGATCAAGGAGCTTACTATTTGAGAAGTGCTGAGGTCAATATTGTATGAATCTAGGTTTATAAATAGCATTTTTGTTTATCTGTTTGTGTTTTCTGACAAATATGAAGCTACCATGTAGTCAGCACTCCAGGATTTCTAAAGCCAGTACTGGGCAACCAATATATGCCTCACATAGATGGTATTGATAATGTGTGTGTCAGAGATGTTGTAAACCGTGGTCGTGCAAGGTAGTCAAGAGCTCAGAATTACCTTCACCTTTTGGTGAAAGAGGACTGAGTGTAGCCGCTATCCTTACAGCTCATGTCAAACCGTAGACGTGGCATGCCAGTGTAAATGCTACAACATTTGATTTTACAGACAGCAGGTCAGATTCAGACCCTCAACCTTGTCCCACGTCCCCACGTTGTGCCCATTGCTCAGCAGGGCTGCAGAGGAACGCACACGGGCACAGAGCACATTCAGCAGCTGAGCTGCCCTCAGCCCCTGGAAGAGCATCTCCACACAGCCCCAGCTGTACCTTTCTAAAGACCTTATTTTTTCCTTCCTCTTTTCTGGGTGTCCACTTCACAGCCACTCCACTGCATTGTTTATACATTTAAAAATAATCCCTGCCAATTGCTGAAGTGGAACCAAACTATGATTTTTTTTGTGGCATACTAGCAAACCCTTAAGTAAGTAGGATGTTGTAGTAGTGATGAGAAAAGAAAGCATTTACATAAAGAACAGCATGCCAAACTTTAGAAATTTCTTCTGCAACCGGGAGAAAAATAAAGCCTCTGGATCTTCCTAGCACAAATTTTAATGATTGTTCTGCGCTACAATTTGATATTAATATTTTCAGCAAGACTGTAGGAAAAACATTGCTTGTCATTATCTCATAATGGAAAAACATTCATATGAGTCAGGCAATGTCAAGAAGACTGGGAATTTGTTGTTGGGCAGCAAAGGTCAGCAAGGTACAAAATACATAATAATGATGTGGCCTGTTTAATATCCATGGTTAAGGAAACATAGTCAGACTGGTCCTTTTTCTCTGATCTTACTGTAAATATGTTTTCTGCAATCTTTGTATGCCTGACTTAAACATAGGAATGGACTAGGAGGTAGCACTGTGCTTGCAGTACAAGGACCAAGGTAGCAGCCAAGAAAAAGCACATTAGACAGCCAAGGGAAAACACTGCAAAACCAGCTTCTGGATGGTAGCTTCTTAATGATTTTCAGAGACAAAAAAAAGCCCTTTCAGAAGTGTAGAAATGATCCCCTAGAGGAGGTTTCCTTCACTTTAGCTCCCCAACAGAGATTATAACACAGAAAGTGTGGTTCAATATAGTGAACTGTTTCAATGGCGTCTATCAACAAAAGACAGTGACAAAATTAAAGGAAGGAACATGAATAACATCGATTTCTGGTTTTACATGTAGAGAACAAGAGAATACATCTGCTTTAGGCTTCCCATTGCCATAAAGACATGGGTGCCTGATCCCTGCTGGGAGAGATCAGCACATTTTATGCACCAGGTACAAGTGTTGACTAGTCCATGTTTTCCAGTCTTCACTGTATTGAATTATACTGCTACTTTTCAGTTGTAAACTTCTCAAATTTATGAACCAGACGTGATTAAAGTACTCTGGGAAGGAGATAAATGAGATATTTTTCCAGTTAAACAAAATGACTTCTTTAAGTCATTTTCTTAAGAGATTTGTCATTCTGCTGTGGAGGATGCTTCATCATACAGAAATACTGAAAAATGCTGCATTTTGGAGAAAGGGGAGCATAACATTAATAAAATTTGTAGGTGATACTGAGGTGAACAGTGCTATAGACACTACAGGAATAAAGACACAACAGAACAAAGCAGTTCCTCGTGAGAAAAGTATGTGCACTGGAAAGACAAAATGAGAATCAACCTGAAAAAACTGCAGATAGCTGTCTCCTGGGGAAATTAATCCTGAGCACACACATTCAATGAGCAGGAGAAAATCAGGTAATAGCAGTAATTAAAGAGACCCTGAGGTAAATCTAGTCAACAAATTAGATAATGGTAACAGTATGATACGGATAAACAACTGTGTCATTTTAAGATACATCATGTCCCAAAGATTGTCATTTCCTGGTCGGAGAACTAGTACAAAGTTTAGGCATTAGAGATGTCTAACATCAGAAACAAGTTGACATTGGATTTCTGGTTTACTGCACAGATGAGTTTCACTCCTGCTGATTGAGGAAAATGGAGATTAATTTATCATTATGAGAAACACAGTGACTTTCCTAATCATTATTGTCAATCGAATAATTGTGATTTTCTTCTGTGAGAAGAGAAAAAATTAAGAAAACTAAGGGCCTGGACCACTACGTTGCTTTTTAAATTAGTTTATTTGGTACTTTAGTCCTGGAAAAGAGTAATAATTTCTCTTTGTATTCTGATGAAAACCTTCCTCCTTCCTCCCCACTTCACAAATATTTAGTAAAAAAATGTTAGCATGATAATCTAGAAATCAGTAGTAATGAATTGCAGTCACCAGTATCATCAGATAAGACCAAGGCAGACATGCCCTGATCCAGTATAAAGAGCTGAATGTACAAATGCCCTTTTTAACAATAAACTCCCTGATACCCAGTAGAAAAAAAAAAAAAAAAATCAGATTACAAATTGAGTTAAAGAAACACTCAAATGTCATCCCAGCACATTATTTTCAACCCTGCTTATAATTGGGAAATACATCTGAGCCAAAGCCTGTTGAAATGCATTAGTTCAAAGGAGTACTTGAGCACATGCTTAATGTGAAACATCGAGCACCAAAGCGTCTTGAACATAGGGGTGATAACCTGCTGTATTGAGAGCTCATTCATGTAGTGACCACCTGTAGCTTCACTGGGAAGGACCCAAGAAGCATCCAGGTAAAAGCAGACATCAACAACCTGCTCAAACAAAAATATACCACCTCCAAATGCCAAAAATGTGTTTCCTTTTCTCAAGCAAAAATATGCTTGGACATTGGCAGTCTCAGGTAAAGTAAAAATCAATTTAAATTCTGTCCATGATTAACATTTTCTTAAATTTATGAAGTGCAGAAAAAAATAGATTGTAAACATTAAATTTTTGCTTGGCTCTTTACCTGGGGCTGTCATAGCTGAAACTATACTAAGGAACCTATTCCACCAATCTTTGTAAAAATGTTAGTCAAAGTTCAAGATCAGTGCTCTGACTTTTGAGGGCTGGATTTGCTTCTCTCTTACTTGTGATCAGTTCTTACCCTGCAATGAAAAAAAACTTGCATGCATCTCTAGTTTACACTTTTTTTTCCTTTCACACTTGGGGGAAAAAAAAAAAAAAAAAAAAAAGAGGTGCCAAACCAAATTTTGGTCCCAAGTACGTTGATCTAAATCTCTGTCAAAATAAGTGGAGTCACTTTGGAAGACTACTTTTCCATTGCCTCTGTCCCATTTTGGATTCATGCTTCCCTGCCATTTGTGTCACTCATCCCATCACATTTCTTGTGATGCCTGTCACTCTCAGAAGCAGAACAGCAGCTTTCCATATAGTTTGACTGAACAACATGACATTTAGTATTTTTTTAATTAGATGAAACTATTCATGGAAGAAATGTGAGCCACAACTGATAAGTGAACGTAAAATACAGCTCTTGCTCTTTTGATCACGCTTGCTTATTTTCCATAAGAACAGTCTTTGTAAGTGCCACGCTGTAAGGTTGTTATACAAGAGGAATAAATTCAGCTTCTTGTTTTTATGTTACTTTTGTTGGAGATGTATCCCTTATAGGGATTTCCACTGTAAAGAAGCTTTAATGTAAAAGAGAGAAAAGGTGGGATCAGAGGCAAGCTTAATTGGCTTTTGCAGATATTTAAAAGATAAGGCCAGCACATTCATGTATGTCATATACAGGAGATGAGTTTCTGGTAAAGAACTACATGTAGGATCTTATAACGGCTTAGTGAATATGTGTGAGTTGCCAGGGATTGGTTTGGGGCTAGGATGTTACGTTGGGGTAAATAATCCACAGTAACGGACCAGTAGTACAAGGATGATGCATATGCAATAGCGATGGTGAGTTTTGTTCTAGCCTAACAAAGCTGGCAAAAATCTGCTTAGATACAGAGAAAAATTATTTGTTACCTGGGATTCAGGAAGATCTTCAGAAAGACTTATACTTGGTCTGCAGAACATCGAACCTAGATTTCTTTCTATCAGATGCAAAATCTACCAGGCATGTGAAGAATCTGTCCTCTGATCTCCTCTAGGGTGATAACACAAGGTCAAATCCTGCTCTTTCTTACACCGCTGTCAATCAGCCCCTTGCAGTGATGTTTCTGAGAGCCCCACATCATTCACATGGGCTTTGTCCTGGGAGGGGTGGAGGGTGTTCATCAGTGCCCCTTGTCTCTTGCCGACAGACATGGGAGAGGTAAATGACAGTAGAATGTGGTCCCTAATGAAATAATTTGCCTGGTACTCACTTGGTCTCCCCAACAGCTTCCTCTGCATTTCAGTGTCACTGCAGAATCTTGCTTAAACCACATTTCTTTTATTTTTTTTCTTGCTGTTTTTTATATCCTGCTCAGAGTTCTGGAGCTCCATTGCACTCTGATCATTCTATGTGTGCTGTTTTGCAGCTTACCTTGAGAAACATTTGTTTACAGTTGCAGTGTAGCCTCAGAATTTAAGCCACCAGAGCTCTAACAAATATTATTTTTACTTTCCAGTGCTTACTTTTCATTTTTTGTACTTTTCGGTATCAAGTTCCCTTAGTATAACAGAGTATGAGCAGTGGGAAGTTTGACATTTGCTCACTGACACAGTAATTCCAATCGACTACAATGGATTTTAGATTATGCCTTCTATAGGAAAGGATCAGAGATGCAACAAAGGCGGTTCCATTTGTAAGCAAATCAGTCATTCATTAAAAGCATGCTCTTGGATGGATCAAAACAACTTCTGTAAACTTGCACTGAACTCAGCAGATTGTCCAAAAAATGAAAAATGGAAACATTCTGAAGCTTCGAAAACATGAAAAACATTTTTCATTTCAGAACTGTATTGTGAAGTTAAATTTGTTATCCCTGTAAAAAAAAAAAAAAAAAAAAAAAAAGAAAGTATAATACTAGATTCAATTTGGCGAGGAAAGGAAAAAAAATAATCATTTTCCATAAATTCACAAGTTTGGTTATTTGTTTATTTGTTCAGCTGCTAAAGATATCCCAAACCCTTCTTTATTCTCAATTAAATTCTGAGTGCGTTTTGGGCACAAGGGCATAACACTTGAGAATATGACCATGTGCTATTTGAAGACTGTAGGTTTTGAAGCAGATACATGTTTTAATTCTTATTCTTCTTCTTCTTTTTTTTTTTTTTCCACTAGGAGTGTTCAATTAGATTCAGGAGTATCATTTTTTTTTTAGGTTACGTGCTGCATAAGTGGTTAACAGGCTACATTTGCAAGTTTGTTTGATTAAGGAGGAAAAAAAGTCATTTCTTAAACCAAGCTGCACTCTGGGTGCTTCCTGAGCAAGACCTGAAGTGCCAAGTTAAAGGCAGCAATACTGGAAAAGGTCAAAAACCCATTTCCAGCACCTTGGTCTGAAAACTGTTAGAAATTCCACTACAGCATGCTTTTATTGCACATTAGTTTTAATAGGATATTATTGGTTTGTGAATACCCTTTTCCCAGATGCTGCCTACAATGTAGTTTTTATTACATAGCAGTTTTAATGTGATTTTACTGCTTTATAAATACACTCCTCACCATTCTTTCCGTGATGCTGTGGCTGTACCAATATGCTTGCACATTACCATTACTTCTATCTTAAAATCAAGGTTAAAGCAATTACAGTAGGGTTTTGCAGAATGAATGATAATTGAAAATGCATCTGGCAGGATGCTCTTGATATTCTATAAACAAACAATGCAGAATCTTTATTCATTATTTATCACTTGTTCTTTGTGACATTTCTTTACAAGACTTATCTTTTTCCTTCACAGAGCTGAGCCAAAACATATGTCAGGCCACATTCATACATTTACCTCCCTCCTTTTCTCCCATGTTGAATCAGAATCTCTTGCTCTGCTTTGGTTTTGTCTGTACAGTGAACCAGCAGCCACGGATTAATTTTGTTTCATGAATGTGGTGCTGCTGTTGGTCCCCCTAGTCAGGCTGCTCTTCAATCTGTGCTAAGTGCTGTGCTTGTTGTTAAACAGCTGCTTTATTCTCGTTCTAGCTGATCTGGGTCTAGCTCAGCAGTATCTCTGCTACCATGACTGCTTGAGGATAGGGAGAGTTTTATGCAGATCTGACTCATGTCTACTTTTTCTACCGGCTGAATCCTTACCTAATAACGTTTTGTTTGCTTCTTTTTCTCCAGTAGGGATGAAGGTTAAAATTAAACTATTAATTTTCTTTGCAGTTCAAAACACAGGAGCTTAGTTCAGAGGAATATAAGTAAATGCGTTTTTGCCTGTCTCCACATTTTTAACCAAAGAGACCATTGGTCCTACAGTCAGTTTTGATTTAATTGGATTTGAAGGAAAAAAAAAAAAGTCATTAAGTTTTTATTAAATTAAAACTGAAACCAATCATGTCTCTCCATATCAGTTTTAATTACTTGCTTTTGATAACTATGGATTCTGATATCCTCTTTTGACTCCTCCTTTGCTCCCAATCCCCTCCTCCTTCTCTCACTCAGTTTTTGGTTTAGAACATTGCTACTTCCAACTTTTCTCTATCTAGCGACTTCCTCTTCAGTTGAACTCTGGGTCTGCTGTCCTTCTTCGCTTGCAATTCTGCATGGATTTGAGGGAGACAATTTAATGGCTCATCTGAAACACACTGTATGTCATAACCTTTTTTGGTTTGCAGCTACAGCTCAGCAGTCCTGTTCTCCAGAAGGCAATTTACCTGATTTGATTTTCACCAAGCTATGTTTTACTTATGAATTCACCACATTCGCAGAGTGTATCATACAGAGGTTTTTAAATATTGTCACAAGATTTTGGTACCTTAATGTTCTATCTATGCCCTGGTATTCCAAACTGTATTAAAAAAATCATATCAGTAAAAAATTGCTGAGACAAATTTTTGGGCTTATGGATACAAATAATCAAGGCTTCCTGACTGTAAAGCATTTATTCCTCATGGTTACGGTTTAGCGAACTCTTTGCTACCAATAGACTGGAAAGCACCTGTTTTCACATGATACAGGTGCACTAGGCTGTTTTTTCAAAGTTCAGAAAAATATTGATGTAGTACTTCAGCTTCCCTGCGTCTCTAGTAACAGCTGTAGATATTTGCCTCTGATCATCATGGATTTGAGTCTTCATGTCTTCAGCAACCTATATGAAATTTCTATACTTTTTACCTTGTAATTTGTACAGGTGTCTATTCCTCATTTATTCTATCCCTAGATTTAGAAGTAGGCTTTATTTTTACTCTTGCCTTATTTATGTACTGAACCAGAAGTTCCCTGGAATTCTCTTCCATCTTTACAGTATGGTTTTAATTTTAAATAATTTTTCTACATATCTTTCTGTATGAATTTTCTTCCCATTCTATTTCTCTCGTATTTTCTTCTGGTTTGGAAAATTAACCCCTTTAAACTACATATGTATCCATATTTTGATTGGAATACTTTCCTATTCTCCCAAGCTGGAGCAAGAAGGCTCAAGATGACTGCTCCTCACACGACGGTCTTTGTCTCATCCAGTCAATCCTCTGAGCCCCTGCATCATCACCAAGTCACAGTGGGCTTACTCCAGGTGGGCTGCAGTACCTTTTAGGTTAGAAAGAAAATAAAAGAAAAGAGAGAGAAACAACCCTTGAGAACAGAATTGTTTTCATATTCTTTTTTTCTCTCTTCTTGACTGGATTTGATTGGGGGTATAGCTTTGCAGTTCTGTGAGAAATAAGTCTCACTGTCCTTTGCTCTTTCTCACATAGTGAAGCATGCTGTTATAATTCAGTAGGATTCTGCTATGTGCATATCTTCTGATCTGTGAAGAAACTAATTTAATTCCAAATTAACTGCTCCCAAAGTACTCTTTTTTTTTCTTCTTCATTTTAACACAGTGCCAGGCTACAAGTAACTCTAGTCCAATTTTAATGAGAACAATTGAAGGAAACACCATAGATAAATGCCAGGACATGTCAGACTTATTTTTTAATGGATTAAAAAAATGCTTCTTACATTGAGTTGTATATTTTCACCTGGTGTAAATGATTGTTTATTCAAATATATTTCTGTTGTACAGCCTCCTGCAAATGACATTCTTAGAATAGTAACGTTCTGATTTGCAGAATATCTGGAAGTGATTCAAAGTACTATGCAGTACATTTAATACAAAGTGTAAATTAAAACATAACATATCCTGTTCATCCTGATGCTTCATAAAGGGCATTTCTTATTTCTGATGGTGAACATACTAGAAGTGACTCAAACCAGGCAACTGCAAGAGCAGATCTTGTAGGTGTAAATTCTTTTTTCCCTCTCCTTTGTACACTGCGTACCTATATAGTAGCTGGTAGAATCCTACACTGTTACAAGCCACTAGAAATATGAATGTAACACATCTTAATTTCTGTGGTTGTGATTGTGACTTGAGGCCATCTTTGGGTGTAGACAAGATAGGCAGTTGCCCCAGAGCAACAGGCTGATGGCAGCAGCAAAGAGCCGTTCTGCCCGTGCTGGAGGAGACACAAGCTGTACCCGTTTGAGCAGCAACTCTTTCCTAAGCAACCAGACTCTGCTTTTCCTCTGCACAGTTAGATGTCACCATCCTGCTTCCTTCAGGAGTTCCTCTCTCCACTTATCACAGTCACAAACAAAGCAATACAGAGGCAAGAACTGAGCTGTTGCTGGGAGGAGTGGATGGGGTGGGGAAGCTCTGTTACAGATCACTGCATGGAGGGGGAATGGGAATCAGGAGAGAATCCCAGGAACAGAGCTGCTTCAAAGTCCAACTGGTTTAGTGAGGAAAGAAAGTGAGATCCCATCCATATTCATGCATTCTCTTCAGCTTCTCATTGCTCTTTAAGACCCCACTGATTTTTACCGTAGCTTCCTTAACTCAGAGTTCTCCAACTTTTGGATCCTCCTGCTTCATCCCCTTCAGTTGTTTTGTCCTTAATTTTGCCTACACTCCTTGGAAGCATTAAAATTGCTTCAGACAGGTTTCTCTGTGTATCTGTGGTGCGTCTGTATTCATCTCTTCCCTGATGTTTGCATTCTTCCGCAGACACAGTAGCTTTTGTTCTGTGTTTGTCCTGCAGTTAACAAAGTGAAGGGGTTCAATGTCAGGGGCTTACAGGAAATAATTTTTTCAATAAATATTAGGATAAAGTGTTCAGATATTTCTACACCAAGATTTTTTTGTCACCTTTAACCTTGTTATGAGTTCAAACACAAATATTTCATCAACTTGTTACTTAAAGAAGGTTTGCTGTCATGTTCAATAGGGGTAAGGCAAAATGATCAAGTCATCCACACACATCTTCATTTGAATGGTCACGTTCTGCTCTTCTGCAATGTCCTCAGTCTGTACCTTGGTCTTGCAGCCCGTAGAAGGAAATTCCTAGCTTTGAGTAAAAAAACCCTCAACCCTGACCATTTGCATAAATCACCAAAATTTCATGTTTATTATCTTAATGAAGTTTGCAGATTTTATTCTTCTCTCTCCTTCCCTCTTTACACCTCCAGAGCCATATAGAAACTGTCCCCACTCATACGTAAAGGGAACCCATCCTAACATGCTAACAAGTTTGGAAAGGTAGAACTTTATACTGTGCAATAAAGGAAATAACATGGTGTATGTACTTATCAAATGAATAGAAGAACTGATTTAAATTCTGTGTGTGGCATGAAAGCACATGGATGTTGAACAAAAATAGAGTTGGTGTTTCATAAGCTGTCTGTATTGACCCTAACTCTGAATAGTATATCTAAGAATCAAAGTTATACCTGTCATCCGGTTCATATCTTAAATGGAGTGCACATTCCTGTGGCTGTATTAACAATAAAAACAAGTTAAATAGATTTTTGACCTTCAAAACAGTTAATTATCTTAAACTTGCTTAGAGAAAGCAAGTGTTATTTCACAGTTGCGTTCCCATGTGTATTCTTTCCACAGATGCTCCCCAGAAAGAATGACATGAGAGATAAATTATTTTTAAGGACATATATATGTCCATGAACAAGAACACAGACTCTCCCAAGTATTCACCATAATAAGACCGTGGAACTTTGTAATAATACAAGTTCATTCTTTGAAGTGGACTCTTCTTCAGGCTTCTCAAGTATAGATCAAGTATGAACCAGGAAGAAAAGAGTGAGAAAGAAGAGTGATCAACTTCAAGTTACGTAAATAATGAAGGTCAAGAGAAGAAAAAGAAGTCTCTTCATTTTTCAGGGAATTGAAATAAAAATAGTCAAGACAGGAACAAAACCAATTAGATTCACTGAACTCTTTTCTTAAATTCTTCAAAGGTGGGAGCAAATAGGATTTTTGATTGGTATTGGGTTTTGGTTGATTTTTTTATTATTTCTGAATGTAATTCAGCCTGATTGCTTCTGCATACAGTGAATTGAAGCTAAGGAAAAGCACTAGCATCACGACATATACTCGTACCTAAGTTCCATAATTCTTTCAGGCCTGACAAAAGAAAAAGACATGCTTTTTGGCCACAAGGATAGAAAACTAATTGAGTTTTCTTTGAAAATGACTACAAGCTTCTCTGAAATGAGATTTTTTTTTTCCTAGCTTTTGAGTTTTTTTCAGATCCACCACAGTCTGAAAGTTGCAGACCAAGAAAACTGAACCAAGCAGAGCAGAACATTCTTGTAAGAATCCTCAGTGCCTCAGAGGATTTGTTTGTATAACTGATGGTAACATATTTTGTACTTATTCAGGCCTCAGCACCACAAACTGCTTTTAAAGCAAAGGAACCTGTAAAACTCAGAAGCTGCCAAGGCTGGCTAGAGCTGTCAAACTGGCACAACAGAAGCCCGCCCTGTCATACCTGAGAGCAGAGTCTGTGTGGTTCCTCGCATAGTCTAAACTCAAGAATTAGTTAGAAACACTAGGTTTTGGGTTTTAATCATATCAACTATCACCAGGGTGAAAGGCTTTGCAGCAAAAGACTTGTAAGTTGTATATTGCTGCAGTTTCAAGCCTAAATAAACTGCAGGAAGCACCACGGGTAATTTGCCTCTAAAAATACAATTAGAAAAAAGAAGGGAAAAGTTTGATGATTCTCTAGTGCTCAACCCTGCAGTAATTATTACAGCAATATTCTCATTAAAATCAGTGAAGGTTTTGCCTCATTGAATAAGGTCTACAGGAGCAAGATAATAATATAAGAAAAGGTAAAGCATATATTAAGAGAACTACTTTGTTCTCAAGGAAGTCAAGCAAGTAAAATCATTTTCTCACCAGTGAATTTTGAGAACCTGGAAAAATTAAGTTTAAGACATTTGTGACAGAATGCCCCCACAGCAGCAGCAAATGTGGAGTAAAATCCTTTGGTTTCACAGTCCCAGCTCTCTCAGCCTTTCCCCTTAGGAGAGGTGCTCCAGAGAGATGCTAAGGTTTGCTTTGGGCATTCTGGTTTTCCTTTTTTTTTTCACTGCTTTGTATGTGAACTCTGATTTGACCTGTCAGTAACGAGTGGTGCAGAGCTGCAATATTTGCCAGGTCATGGTTTCTACCCATCTGGTAGAGGCGATGACTTACATGCAAAGATATGCATGTTTGGTCCTTTACTGTTTCCTTAAATTCCCTTCAATTATATTCATACACAAGTATGTCTCAGATGAGTTAATTTATGTGTTATAGAACAGTTAATTTATGTGTTATAGGCAGTAAAGCTTAAGTTCTCTTATTGGTGAGCCAAATGTGATAGACTACAAGAGAACTGTGGCAACATGCCCATTCAGCGTGTTTTTCTTCTAGCTCTTGAAACTCCCAAGGGCCATTATGGATTCCTCTGTTTAATAACTTTAAGATTACCCAGACTAGCCTACCATTGCAGTCCAGTTTCACTGAACAGATTCAGTATCACTGGAACTCTGTTGCTCAGAACTTGGCTTACTCTTGTCGCTTTGTTACTCTTTATATCTGTGTCCAAGCATCATTTCTTTTGGTCTTATTGTCTGCATTTAAAAGAGGAATAGAAAATGTAGTAATATATCCCACTAGTTGGAAATCCCACAAATGAAAACAGTATTTGCTCGTAGAGGTAGATGAAATTTGGCATCAACATGGATGTAGGCTCTGCTTGTTCTCAAAAAAAAAAAGGAAAGGAAATATATTCCTGGATTTCTCCTGTTAGAGGAGATATTGAAAATGAACCTTTAAGGCTGAACCTCAGTCTCATGGATCAACTGGAGTACATGAAAGTTTTCTTCACGCATGAATATTTGAATAAGGCTTGCTAGATATTTTTCAGCCACTTGAAACACCAGGTAGCCTTTTATTGTGCACTATGTTGTACAAAAGCTAAAAAAGAATGAGAACGGTTTGGGCAATTTTTGGCGAGGGAAGGAGTTCACTTTTCACCTGGAAGCGGTGGGTGACAGCAAAACTATAACTTTGTGAAAAAGATAATATGGAAGCACCTGATGTTTTCATTGGCTTTCATTAAGCCGCGTGCAAGTAGCTATTATAAATGTTGGAAAAATGCATATTATGAAGCACACAGAAGAGGCATTTTTTAATAGACACCTTGTGCTGTAATAGTATCAAAGAAAAGAGTGTATGTTTTTTGATGAAAAAGGGGTGAAGTCTATCTCATTCATGACACGTTAATTGATAAGTCATGGAGTGGATATAGTGGAGGAAGGATTTGAGGACATTTTCCAGGAAATGAGACCAGTCTCACAGAATAGAAAAGTCCAGCTACTCCACAGTCAACATGCTTAGGATACTCATCTTCTCCTGATAGCCCGAAGAGTGGGTGAGTAGGTCGGTTTTGCCGGGAATCGCTGACCAAACAGACAATAGTATGTGTTACCTGCTATAGAAGGGAAATGAGATAGTTTCAAAACAGTTAACTTGTCCAAAGGAAATGTTTTGCACTACAGGGAGAGTAGCATTTGGGGAGTTGGCCAAGACCAAGCGCGTTTTCATGCTGGTTATTTCAGAAGGATTCTGGCAGGTGTCATTAGAAAACCATACAGGTGTTCTTGCATAAACAGCACCTGCTCACATTGAAGCTTTCTACTCAGATTTCCACTTCATTTGTGTCTGATACTTTGGATGCTCTGGCTATTTCTCCAGAAAATACAGTGCACTTTTTATGGTAGAGAGCTCTACCATTTTATTAGATTACATTTTTTGTGAGGAAATAAAGGCAGATCAATATTGTGACAGACTTCAGTCATCTTTGGGATAAAAAAAGACTTTGAGTTAAAGTCAGGCAGTGAAATAAATTCTGAATAACATCGCATAACTGAAAGTTAGCAATAAAAGTATGCATGTAGATTACCATGAGGTTGGTTGTATGTGCAATTTGGTCGTAGTTCAGTGTTAGTTTTCAAATGCTCTTGCCAATAGTTTTTGTTTGAAAAAGAAGTGAGTTGTGCTAGATGATGTCCAGAGGTCCTTTCTTTTTCCAACCATTCTGTGATTCTGTGAAATAATATCAGATGCTATAATTTTAAAAACTCATCATTGCAAATGCAGAGGCTTTTCTGGTTTGTGTCTTTTTTCTTGTACTTTACATGTGCATCGTCTACACGTATGAGACTGTTGCTGTTACACACAGTCAGTTAGAAGAGGGCACAGAGTGCAGCTGAGTTACTGCATTGACACTGAGCATTGAATGATCACTGGACACCGACTGGAGAGCTCACACAAAGTTTCAGTAAACCCGGGACCTCAACTAACAGAGCTCTTCTCCTTCTTGTGCACAATAAAAGTAGAAGTGGCAGTTCAGAAAGCGTATCAATACAAATAGCAGAAGAGGAGAGATCACTTCTGAAAAGCTACCGCTTTTGGTCAACAGTTGAAGAAATGAGTTAAACTGAATAGGCAGTATAATTGAAATACCTACTTTGTCCACAAGCATTTGAGCATGAGGTGACAGTAGGGTTAATGTTTTTTAGCTTCTCCCACTTCTATATGAATACTGCATAAGCTGACACTTTAATGCAGAAGTAACTGTGTGTTCAATATGGAGACAATTTCCCAGCTTCTGAGTTAGTACTGGATTTGTCTGTCCTTGGTTTCATAAAACAGTTTTAGAGACAAACCTCTTGGTAACTACCTGATTTCAAAACATAAAACTAATGTGCTCTGTTTGTTAATGACTAGGAATATAAAAAATATATCATGTTCTATCTACCATACTAAAATTAGCGCTGCATTATACTAACTCTTGGTTTGTTATAAAAATTTGTATTGCCAGCTGTTAGACAAAGTTGGATTTCTATTCTGGTAGAAGGTGTACTGTAAATGGTGCATCTAATTCAAACAAAACAAAACAAAAAAAAAAAAAAAAGAAAGGAAAATGAAGAGCTTACACAGACAATACGAACAAGCAAATGCTTCAAAATTCAATTAAGGCTGAAAGAAAAAACAATGCACCAGGGAGTGTCTACTGCAAAATAGGGGAACACTTCCTGTGCAATAGTCATATAACTTCTTTGAAAAATACAAGAGTTGTCAACACACGCATTAAATTGTGTTGAGAGTGCAGTCTCTTGATTATATGAAAAAATATTATTATTTTGATTTAAAGGGATGGGGAAAAGGATTTGATTCAATATTTTTAACACAAAGACCTATATAGCCGAGTGTCTCAAGGGCATCATTACACTCACAGAACCTTTTCTTCTAGAACTGATATTTAAAGTTGGCTTGTGTCCACACCAGTTGGAACTCACTATCGTCTGAGATCTGGTGCTGCATTTCCTGGCACACAAAAAAATCCTCTTAAGTCAGTGATAGTTTTGTAGGCAGAAGGAATTAATAATAAAGCTCTCTTAATTGGTGTTCAGTGGCTTTTGTGAAGTGAGAGTTCTCAGTTCAGTTCCTAATGGATATCTTTGGCAGGGAAAATAACCTCTCCATTATCCCAGCAAGTTAGAAGTGATAAATAAGAAAAGATTCATTTGTTGAGAATCTTATCTTTCATAAGCATTGTGTAAGTTTTAAAAAAATAGATGACTGAGTAAAATAAGAACATAGGCTATAATTTTTTTATTTGGTATAGAGAAATTCTTCAGTAGCCTCAGCCAATCTATTTCAAAGGTAGGCAAACGTGTTAGTCTCAAAACCAGCCATAAAGAGCTGGTCACCACTGGACTGCTGAGCAGTACAAACACTGGCTTTTGAATGTCTTTCATAATGATTGATACTAACACAGTGCAATGCTAGGAGACTGTCCATATTCTTCACTGCTTGGCACAAACAGCTATTTTTTGAAAGAAACTTCAGAACTGCAGGCAGGTAGCCAGTTTTGCCTGCCTTGTCAGGCTGCAGTGTGTCCTTTTGCCCTTTCCTAATGCTCCTCTCTAATAGAGCTTTGTGTCACACTGTTGATCCACCATCTGCCTGTGGCACTATTTCTATTATACACATGGCTGCTGTGGATGTAGGTGGTTTTGACTTCTTGGATTTGACCAAGGTGGTTCCTTGCCTTTGATCTGAGCATGATGGTTACTCCATTTTGGGGAGTACAATACATGCAAAGGACTGCAAGCCAGGATGTCTTTCTGTAATGCAAGCAGTGCTTCTAGGTGTTCCTCCTCTGGCTTTCCATTCTCTTAGTTTTATTTCTGGACCAACCCTGAATCTATCACCTGCTTTTCTCATCAGTTCCTGACTCTTACTCTTAAATATAAGTCTTGTGGGTATATAGAGAATACCTGGGTAAGTATTTGCCATGTGGCTATGTATATTCACACAATAGTAATGTTACTATTACAGCTCTCATTAGAAAATATTAATAGAAATTTCAAAACTATTGAAAAGTATTTTAATATGCCGGTCTGAGAACTAAGAGGTGGGCGACATTCTTCATTACTCTGCCACTTCTAGAAATGCTTATGTAAATACTCATTTATTAAAACCTGTGATGCTGCTTTTCTCACAGGAATGCTGTCACTATGTTACCTTTGGAAGAAGGAACTTGAAAATCTGCTTTTTTCAGTGTTTACATGAGTAGAAAATAAGATACTGTGGGAGGAGACAAATTATATTTGAGTTTGTTCACTTCATATTGAAAGCTGAAGAAAATGAAAGGGCAAAATTACCTTGTCTATTGTTAACACACTGCTTTGTTGGTTAGAGCAACAGCTAATGTACCTGTCCAACAACTTCAGTGCAAACTGTATCAGTCCTTTTCTGATACCAAATGAAAATACATGAATAATATGTGCTTTTTCAAATATGACTTTGCTCTAGAAGAAAGCAGCAATTATATACCAGAGCTGTGCATATGACTTCTCACAAGATGCAAACCCTAGGCTTTATGTCCAATGTCAAGAAAGTTAAATTCTTACTCTATATGTGACTTGATGGACTTGTCTCTCAGAAGTGGCTATGAAGGCAGAGAGTATAGTGTATACAATGTGATGATGGAAGGAAAGAGGGAGAGGATTAATTCCTTTGTTTAAATAACATCATCAGCATCTGGCAGAAATTGGGAAATGACATCTGTCATAGAACACAAGAGCCAGAATCATTTGTGAGTAAGTGATATAACAGGAGCTGTGTGTTGCAGCTATGGCAATCTGCTAGCAAGGGAACCTGCTTCAGCACTCATTCAGAGCCACATACGCTGTGGATGGCACAGCAGATATCACCAAGGAGAACATAGCGATAGCATGCTGAAATAGCACTAGAGATCTGCAAAGATGGATTTTTCAGAAGAATGTGTCCCTGTCCAGCACAGTAATTCATCTTCATGTAATAAGATATAGAGCACAGTCAAGTGTGCATAAATCATTCCTTGTTTGTTCTATTTGTACTGTATGTGGATGGGACTGGAGTACTTTGGACACTGTTTATATCAAAGAGAAGAAATATTGCAGTGCTAAGATAAAGAAAGAAGGAGAACGCTCCGGTGCCACAGGCAAAACATGCACCTCCACCAGTCTGCACTCAGAAACAAGCTTCACTATGGTGAAATGTATCTTGGCACATTGTCACTGACAACCTCTGAATCCAAGGATTGGTAGTCAGATGGCTTAGATATTTTAGTAGAGACTAACATGCTAAATTTACATTTGTGTAAATTGGCATAGAAAAGTTGACAATGCTCTGCGTTTTTTAGAGCATCACTACTATAGGGTAATTTTTGTTTTTTCTTTATCTAATGATAGGCTTGCTGAGATCAATATTGTTGTAATTCTGTATAATGTGTGCGGTTTTGTTTTAAATATGCAGCCTTTATTTATGTCTGGTTTCTCTGGGTAAAGCAAGGGAAGAGTGAGCAGAAGAGGGAGGGGAAAAAATGGGAGAGAAAAAGTGAGAAGGAAGGCAGGAAATGGAAAGAGCTTTAAACCATGGGGAAAGTGTGCTGGTAGAAGAGGAATAAAGGGGAGAAGGGATGATTCCTCATAGAGGCTGAGAGATTCTGAGAGATGAGGATGTCCCCTTTGCTGATGTCCCCTTCACTGGTAAGAGAACATGGTGACTGCCTCACATGTGGTTCGTATCTGAGCTCTGCCATACTCAGATCAGTAGCAAATGGCTCTGCCAAGTGCACAGAGAAACCCACGTGCCCTTGTGATCACCCTGCAGCGGTGCAGGCCTGTCTGTGGCAATCTAGCGCTTCTGAAGTGCCTCTTGGAGAGAAGAGGCTCTCAGAATTCATCAGGGCTTTCGCTGTGCTGGGAGAATACTTTAGGAAATACAAGGTTTGTGAGTAGCTTGCTGGTTTATTTGATTTTTTTCTCTATTCCATCATGATTTGTTCGTTTTCTAGAAGGGGCAGAATATCTCCCATGTAGTCACAGCCCTCTCACCCCCCTGTGTTGATGGGTCATGTGGAGCGGCCCAGCCTCACAGCAGCACATCAGCAAAGCCCAGCTCACACAGTCACTGTGAACACACTTCAGCTTGCTAGAGCCATGGGGAGAGACACTCTCCTTCTGTCTCAACCCCTAATTAATTCCCTTAGTGCAGGCCTAGAATTCTTTGTATCCTCTTCACAGGCTTGCAAAGTGTGTCAGTTCCTTGCCCAGGAGCATAAGACTGAGATGATGCAAGAGAGGAGGGAAGGCGGGGGGATGCGATAACTGAGTCCAGCCCTCTGAATCTGAAGTCATACGGAGACTATCAGGCCTCACTGCTACAGAGACTACTCCTATGTGTATAGTCAAGTATGTACTTGACTGGTTTGCAAGATCAAAACTTGAAATATAATCCTGGTGATTACAAATCATATTGGAAGATACAGCATAGTATTACAGGATCACAGCAGTATTGTCATGCAACAGAGATGCCAGTTGTGCTCCCCCTGCTGAATTGAAGGATGATAGAAACATTACGTGCTGTTAAAAAGTCTGTGTAATCTCAAATGAGTATGACACTTCATGGGCAAATAATGGACAGAGAGCCTTATCTGAGTTTTGTGTAAGTCAGCCTAGTTCTCTAGCATCTTCCATGCCCTGTGCCATGGAGTTCATGACCTAGGACAAGGCATCATGCACAAGGGGGGTGGCACATATTGGGTAAATAAAGCAAAATCGTAAGTCTGGCATTTGGGGCTATTCTGAAGCATCATTTTCTAGACACAGCTTCTAGTAATTTTTGCAGGAAATTACATACAAAATTCATGGCATTATAAAGCATTATAATTCACTGCTATTACATGACCACCAGCTGCTAGCTTAAATGTACTACAATTTCTTCTCTAGAACAACATAAACTGAAAGGTAGAATTAAACTCCTTGTGACAGGCACCACCTTTTTCATATATTTGCACAATATCTAGTGCAGTGGAGCACTAATAACAATAGGAAATTCCAACTTTTAATTTTAATCCTCAATCTTACTGGGTTAGCATTTACCTTTAAGGTGACTTAACTTTTTGCATGTAATTACAGCTTCTGGTTCTTTGAAAAGAACTGTTTCTCTTGAGTTTTCTGAGTGGAATTAAATACTCTTATTAGCCTGTAACCTTTTTTAAATCCCTCTCCCATATGGTGTTCATGTGGCATCACGTATCACAATATAGGATAATACCCTGGATAATATGTGCTATCATGAATATCCTTGCTTAATGAAAAGGGTAATTAAGACCTCTGCACATGGTGCATGATTACATATGGGCAACCTATAGGTGTAATTCATTATGATTAAATCAAAATAATATATGACAAAAATAAGACTTCTACCAGCATATCTGATATCTTAATCCATTTCGTATTTGGGGAGAACTGAAGCAGAAAAATATTCAAATTAATTCTACCAGAGAAAAAAAAAAATCCCTTTTTTTTTCTTTACCTGTTGGTTTCTGGGACAGATGACAACCTCACATATTTCCCTGAAGGCTGACATCTTGTGTTGCAGAATACAGGCTTTCATTAAAAAATTATGACTTGGAAAGTGATGTTCATATTCATGTGAACAGAATGCAGGTGCTCTTCTTCACTAGTGCCTACAGACAGCCTGAAACAATCAATGTGACAAATGAAATGGCGCAGCTGCATCAGCTGACAGCAACTCTAAACATCAAAGATGAGGATTTATTGTCAGCGTCCTTGTTGTTGTTGATTCCAGCACAATAAAATATATGGGGTCACTGATCGATAAGATCTTCTTAAGTCATCAAGTCCAATCTGGCACTTTGATGAATAATGACCTGTAGTCACTCAAGCTCCATCTTGAAGTTAGCTACACTTTTTGCCCTCACTGTTCACAGAATGAGCCTGCTTCAGTCTAATTATTTAAAATCTTCTTCTAATTTCCAGCCTAACTATGTGCACAGTTTGTACTCACTCATTTTTATGCCAAAGATCTCTTTCATCTTAAATAGCTGTTGGCCACCATTGGATATTTATGTCTCCCCCTCATGTGCAGCAACTACATCACTTTTCAACCTTCACCTTGCCTGTCACAGGACAGGCTGCATATTCCCCTGGTCAGGGTAAAAGCTCTTCTTTCCACCTCTTCCACTTTGAATTACTTTCCCTGAACTTCAAACGATGTGCTGGGTGAGGACCTATTGCAGCCTTATGCAACAACATCAACACTTTCAGTATTTCCACCTCTTCTTTTCCTCTGCAAGCAATATTTGCGTTATTGTCTAGACACATCACTTTGACAGTTGACAGACATTCTCTGACTTTGACTGGTACCCACGTCCTTTCTCACCTCAGTGATTTCCAACTGATGAGCTCCCAGTTTATAGCAGACATTCATGTCATTGATCCTGCAGTGTGCTACCTTGCATTCTGAATAACTTCCCATTCTTTGCTGCCTCCAAGGGCGCAGGGAGGCTGGGCTGGGCTCTGGGTGCTGCACGTTCAAGGAGCAGAGAAGGCAGAAGGAATTTATTTGCATAGAAAAAAGGGAAGGGCTTGAGGAACTTGGAGGCAGTGCTGAAGGATACTTCTTTTCTTTAAAAAGAAATATTAGCTAAATTAGCCTTGTTCTCCAAGCTCACTTTGCTGAGGGAAAGGAAAGAATAAATTACGGTGATTTTTCCAGGTATCTGTAAATGACATTCTGCTTTGGGAAGTGTTTGGATTGAAGAGCTGGGTACTGCAATTTAAGCTTTTTTTCCCCGTTGCAAGTTAAAAGATTTTTAAAGACTTTTCTTTCAGTATTGATGGAAAAAAAAAAAAAAAAAGGTTATTTTCAGGGTTAAAATGCAAGTTCTTCTTAGTCCAGAGTGTGTCCTATTTTATTAAACATTCTAAAATCAATTTTTAATTGAAGTTTTAATTACATATTACTTTCTTTAAAAGGGTAAAGATGCTTTAGCGTGTTGATGGTGCTTATAGCAACTTAGTTTCGTTTTAATTCTCTTCCATCCCCATTAGCACTTTTCTGTAACCAATTTCAATATTACTAAGGAGCTTTCAATCAAATTGACATACATTCAAAACAGCTAACTAAAATTAATACATTCTGAATTTCTGCTGCTATTTTTTGGAATATTTATTAACTTGAAACCTATGAACCTAATATAATGGGAAGGAAGAGTCTTTCTTTTCATAAGCAAATTCCCTGGCAAATTGTGACAGAAAATACTCAGTCGTCTGCATTAATGAATCTGTCTTACACTTTATATGCCATGTGACTTGAGCAGTAAATGATGGTTTTGCAGCTTAGAACAAAAATACCTAATGATTTTTTAGCTTCTTGAATTCCAAAGCTAGCCATTTGATCCTTCTACAAAGATGACAATTGTCTCAATACCCTGATTAAAATGGAACAAAACATATTTATAACAATAGTGTATTCTAAGCCCAGACATAGAAATGCCTTTCTGCTGCCAAGTCGTCATCACCCACAGCATGTAATTAGCAACTTGCCTTCCACTGGTTTGAAAGATATTACTACAATGTATGCAAATAGTAGGATTTTTCAGGATAAGGTATTGAAAATGAAATAGAAACTACTGAAAAGAAACAATTAATGTATTTTCCATGTGAAAGCTAGCGACTTTTTAGAGAAAATGCATAAGCGTGGCTGGTTTCCCATATTGTTTTCTACAGAATAATCTTTGAACACTTCACAGATGGAGGATATGGTAATAGCAGAGGAAAAAATGTAGTACAATTATAAACTTGAACAATGTTGGGTTTTTTTCTTCTCTGAGATAGCCTCTTAGCTGATTATTTTGTTGACCAGTTGTGTTTCTTAAACCTTAAGCCCTATTTTTGTTTCCATTATGTGGATGAAACTCACAAAGAAAAGTTTTTCTATTTTATCTAAGGGGAAAAATTAGGGTTTTGGATTTTAACATGGAATATTATTCGCTGGCTTTGGACCATGTCTGCTCTAGTACGTTGCGATATGGTCTCATAGTCCGAACTTAGCCCTGAGTCATGAACCTCTGACTTTAATCGTAACCTGAGTCACTGCCTCATCTTCGGCAATTTCGTGGAGTAATACTCCATGTCAAGTATGTAGAGAGCAATACTAATATCAATACCCACAAAAAAAGTATCCTTTAAGGACTCATCAGTTAATATTTGCAGAGTATTTAAAAGATAACTATATTAAGCATTGTTAATATTGTGTATTTATTAGATTTGTTTTAAAATCTAGTTTCTGAGTAGTCCAGAGACCATGGTGAATCTAGAGTAACTTTCCTTTTGATTAGTAGTCCTCATAGTAGCTTAAAAAAATAACTAACAGGTAATTGCCTAGCTGCTCTTTGTTTTCAAATACCTAGGTCACTGTGATGGCTCCCTGCTACAGAATGTCAACAAAAATAATACAAATAAGAATTAGTGTTTGGTTAAAATATGTATCTAATATTTGAAATGGCGGGACTAGATAAAGTATTCCTTTATTAATTTAAAACTTTTGCTATGACATGTAACTCTCCAACCAATAATCTAATGGAAGCTTATGGAATGATGCCCAAGGTAATTAATCTGTTTTACCTAATAGATACAAATTTGTTTGTGGTGGTTTTAGTTAAACCACCATAACAAAAATACCTAAATTTTACACAGATTTCAGCTTGGAGGACCAGGGGTTTGTTTGCAGACTTAGAACCATGCAACAGTGAGAACCATTTCTCACAGTGATAACCTGAAAGAGAGAAGACCACAAGACAAGATAGGATTCAGTTCATTTGAGAAAGATAAAAAGATTGCTGATTATGCAAAAGGAGAAAGCACTGTGTGAAGACTTGAAGAAAAATGTGAATAAGAAAGAGATCATTCATGTGTAGAGGCCAGCAATATGAAAGGCAAAAAGCTGAGGCTGTCACCAGGGAAGGTAGGCTACCTCTTTTTTAAGCCTGTCTTAGTTGCAAATGTTTAAACACGCTCTAGGTAGGAGATGACTAAAAATTCGAGCTGAACTGAGATGGACCTGTTGCTGGAAGTTATTAAATACGTAGTTTTTCATCCTTTTTCACTGCAGTATTCCAAGAGAAAGCATAACAGGAATTACTAACTGATGTGTAAATATGCACACCGACCTATGCTTAGGTATAAGGGCATAAGTAGTCAGCAGTGCTGTCAGAACTCAATGTAATTTATATAGATTTGAATTCATTAAGGTATAATTTTCAAAGTAATTAGCTTGAAAATAACCAATTTATCAGAAACGGGACAGATACTCAAAGTAAGGATTTAAGGCCAGATACTGAATGGCATTTCAGTGCCTGAGTTGCATGTTTCAATAGGAGACTGAAGGCTTGTGTGTACAGAGTGTTTTATCTTTCCCTGAATTTGGATAATTGACACTGAATTCACCTGTGTCCGTATACATTGAAGGCATCTGTTAATAGGAAATCAGGGGATTCAAGTTTGAACGCATGTGGTATGTCTGTAGAGGGACCTCAACAGGCTGGAGAAGTGGGTCCGTAGGAACCTCATGCGGTTCAATAAGGGCAAGTGCAAAGTCCTGCACCTGAGGAGGAACAACGCCAGGCACCAGTATCTGCTGGGGAACACCTGTCTGGAAAGCAGCTTTACAGAAAAGTACCTGAATGTCCCAATGGACACACATCCAGTTAAGCACGAGTCAGCAATGTGCCCTTGCAGGGAGGGCTAACGGCTCCCTGGGCTGCACTAGGAGTGTTGCCAGCAGGTTGAGAGAGATGATCCTTCCCCTCTGTTCTGCACGAATGAGGCCACACCTGGAGTATTGGGTCCAGTTCTGGGCTGCCCAGTACAAGAGAGAGATAGAGCTATGGGATCCAGTGAAGGGCCGCTAAGATGAGTAAGGAACTGAAGTATCTCTTGTATGAGGAAAGGCTGAAAGAGCTGGGACTGTTCAGCCTAGGGAAGAGAAGGCTCAGGAGAGGTCTCATCAATGTGTACAATTACCAGCAGGGAGGGTACAGATGGAATGGAGCCTTTTCAGTGGTGCCCAGTGCCATGACCAGAGACAACAGGCACAAAATGAAACACAGGAAGTTCCCTCTCAACATCAGGAAACACCTTGTCACTGTGAGGATGACTGAGCACTGGTAGAGGTTGCCCAGAGAGGTCATGGAGTGTCCCTCCTTGGAGATGTTCAAAAGCCCCCTGTAGGCGGTCTGGTCCTGAGCAGCCTGCTGTGGTGACCCTGCTTGAGCAAGGGGTGTTGGACCAGATGACCCACAGAGGTACCTTCAAACCACAGCCATTCTGTGATCTGTTGTGTTGATCTTACATCCTACTGTCTTGAATCCTGCACCTGGAATATAGTTGGTTTCGTGCTATACTCTGAGAAGAGTCAAGTAGTTTCCTTGGCAAACACTCCCAGGCATAGGACATAGGACAGTTTGCTTCAGTGTCTATTCTTTACTGACTGTATGGACACTAGTCAGTACATACATCTTGGAACTAGAGTTCAGACCCTGCCTTGCATAGCAACAACTGCAGCATAAATGTTGCCTTAGTTCATGGTACAGACTAGAAGTTGTTTGAATGTGCCTCTGCTCAGTAGCACACCAGTTTCATCCATAACTAACTTCTTGCCTGGACTAACTACTCATTTACCTATTCAGCTCTGGAGTGGTATACATTAGATGTGACCTCAGATGTTGTAAACAGACACAATTTTATCACTTGTGTTAGTACTCTGTGATAATGCAATGCCCCATTACTACAGCTTGTTTTGTGAAGTACTGGAGGCCAGGCAGAATTTTTGGCCAGAAACATTCTCAGCAATGCCTTAAAGATGTGTTGCTGAAAGAGTGGCTAAGACATCATGCCCAGTTCAAGCTGCAATGACACCTCAAGAGCAAAAAAATGAAAATTAGAACCAAGAAAGATCAGAGCTGTTAATATTCTTGCCAAAACTGCTCAGTGCTACAGCTGCTGATTTGCAGCGTTGAAGCCCTCAGCTGTGAGGTGTCTAGCACATCTCTGTGAGCATCCAAATGCTTATGAGGACAAGCCATATGTAACACTCTTCTGTCCGTTTTGGCCAGTGATAACTTAAAAACAGTGGTAGCTACTCAGAAAGAATTGTAGGAGGAAAACATGCACATTTGTGAGTTTGAACTCATAGTCAGGAGTTCTAGTCACTTTTGGCTGGCTGCCACCCCATACCTCATAGCACATTGCAGAAAAAATTCTTCATAAAAAGCCCTGAAACAAGACCACATCAGGATGTCCACATGGTCAAGAAGCTTAATATGGGAGAAAATCCCTTTGTGTAGAATATTGAGAGAGCAACAGGGTTTCAAATGGACTCTCTACTCCATGGATTAATAATCTCATGCAGAGTAAGCCCTTGTGTCAGCAAGTCCTCTGTCCTACTGGAAGTCCAGCTCGTGGGGCCTGGGACCTTGCACTGCTTTTTAAAGCAAGAACAATAAAGGATTAGATCATCTTCTTCCCCCCTCACCCCCCACAATGTGTTTTCACTATAACGGAAATTTTAATTGAAACCCTGGCTTGGGCAACTTCAAAAGTTTGGAAGATATTAAAATTTGGGGTGTTCCTTCGGACCACATTATAGGAATAAAAGGGAGAAAGCAGTAAATCACAACATTCCTGAATCAAGAGCTATAAATTCTGCTGATGTTTGGAAAAGGAACATTCAGATGACTTTGGCGTTTTTCCTTTAAGTTTCTGTCTTCAGTGAGTCATAGAAGGAAAGGTTTGGACAGATAAATGCCAGTGATGGAGTTAATTTGGTGTATTGAATTATCAGCCATTAGGTGAGCCAGCAATCACTGTGCAATTGTGAGGCAAATTAGTTAGATCAAGAGGGCACTTGTAAAATTTATTAATTTTATTTCCCATTTGTGAAGGCTAGAAGTCAGCTAAAGCAGTTCAGGCAGAGAATCGTAACTTCCTAACCTGAAGTAATGGAATAGCTGCATCTCCAGAGTGAAGAATGCAGAGTATCAGTGAAAAATACAGATGGGGTTAGAAAATCCAATGAAGAAAAGCAGTGAGGCTGCAAACACATTACTCGGCATTCTTTCAAGATTTTAACCCCAAATTGTCTTGAGAAAATACAATTGACCTTATGGAATTTCCACCATCGTGTGCTACACTTGATACGATGCAGAAATCAGTTATATCCTAAACCTGCATGAACAGTGATGGGTTTGACAAGAGGATTTGAGTTAAACTTCCCCTTAGTCCCGCTGTAGAAGAGGCTCGGTAGAGAATGCAAGTGAAGTACTCGGCAAAGGCACACTTTAAAAATAGTTACAAAAAAAAAAAAAAAAGGAAAAAAAAGGAAATAAAAAGGAGGCGGGAGGGGATTTAAGGGATTTGTATTGCGCCCAAAGGCATGTCTCCAGAATGTCAAGCCATTTGTCTGCAGCATAGGTAGGTGACCGGTGAGGTACTCATAGGACATACACTGGGTTTTGGGTTGTCTTTTTCTGTATGCTTTACCGTCAGTGCTGAGTTATGCCTATGGGATGGAGAAGAAAAACAAAACAAACCAAAACAATAGAGGGAGTTTGCGATTTGCTGGACGTCGCAGGGAATTGCCTTGGGCAGGAGCCCCGGCCCTGGGTCCCCGTGAAGGAGGTGCCGTGTTTCTGCGGGTGCGGCACCGCGGCTCGTCTGGGGTAGCGGGAGCCAGGGGAAAGCTTCGGCTTCCCGCGCCGGAGGGCTCAGCCCAGCCCGGCCCGGCTCAGCTGAGCCTCCCGAGGAAGAGAAAGAAGGCGGCGGCGACCAGCGAGCGGTAGCGCCGCTGCCGGTCAATGGCGGGGAGGCGGCGCGGCGGAGCCCCCGCCCGCCCCTCGCCGGTGAGCGCGGGAGCGGCGGCGCGGTGCCCCTCCTCCGGGAGGGCGAGGCGAGGCGAGCGGCGCTCGCACCCCCGGGCGGGCAGCCCTGCCGCACCTCCCCGCGGGCGGCCGGGCCGCGGCTGGGGCGGTGCCGCGCCGCACTCTCCACGCCGGCTGGGTGCAGCCGCGTCTCTCCAGAGGATACTTCACAGCTCCCTGCGCCCGCCGCCGGCGGACGAGAGCGGGAGCTGCGGCGGGTGCTCGCCCTCAGGCGGGCCCCGGGGCGGCGGCATGTCGGCGGAGCGCGCCTGGAGGTAACGGTCGGGGCGGGCGGCTGCTCCGCGCGGTGCTCCCGGCGTGGCGAAGTCTCCCAACTCCGCGGGCGGTGCGCCCTTGCCCCCCTTCTTCCGCCCGGGTGTCCCCCGCTCCCCTCAAAGTTGTGTGCGGTCGGCACGGCGGTGCCCTAGTCGCTCCGGAGGCTCCTGCGCCGCCCGCGAACACCGCCCGGCCGGCCCTGCCCGGGAATCGCGGCCGGACGAGGGTGGGCGCAGCGCTGCCGAGGCACCAGCCCTTAGCACACGGGTGGGTCTGGGGCGTCCCGCCGCGCCGAGGGGCGTTTTCGGGTTTGTTTTGTAGCGTTTCTTTGGGTTTTGTTTTCTTTCTTTTCTTTGTTAGCTCACTTAGCATCTGCCCGCCTGGTGTGGTACCCACATCAACCCTTCAGCTGGTTGGCTTTCTTTTTTTTCCCCTCTGTTCTCCTCGTCTCCCTGACTTGTTCTGTGCGACACTGTTGCCCTCTAGTGTTTGCAGACATTGGTTGGTTGCTGAATTGGGGAGCGAAATTAGTCATCATAGTGCAGTAATTATTAATAACTTCAGGTGTTCACAGATATTTGGATTCCCAAAATCCCATGTAGAAATTGGTGCGTGTTACTGCTCATTTCAACTGTCACATGCAACCTTTGGGAAACGGCAGAAAACTTTCCTATTATTTGGTTTACTACTTGATGTGCTAGATAACTGCTTTAGATTTTAGTGTGGTGGGGTTTTTTTTTCTTTTTAATAAAATGGAAAGTGGAAAAAATGGGGTTTCTCTCACTGTCAGCATCACCACTTGTTTCTCTCAGAACAAACGGTGATGAACTCTGCCTTATTAACCATTTACACCTGGCTCATGGTTGGCAGCTGTGGAAGAAAAGAGAGAGGGAAGTAATGATATGAGCATGGGCAAGAGAATGTGACATACATTTATCTTAGAAACCTTGGGCAAATCATTTAGTCTTTAGATAGTGAAGCTTCTGCAAGTGCAGAAGATAGGATTTGTCTCAGAAAAATTGTATGAGATGTAATGTGTTTTAAGGTTTTTTCACAGGAAGTGTTATATGAAGATAAAGTAGTAATTTGAAGACCAAACCCAACTTCTGCACCTGATTAAATTCTTCCAAGCCTTATTTTGAAGTATTTTAAAATACTATATATTTCATTTTTATAAACATCTTTCAATGACAAATTTTGATGCGTGAATTCTTATCCTATAAGGTTCTCTAGTAACACATGAAACAGTACAGTATGGAGCTAAGGATAACATAGGCACAATAGAAACTGAAAACTACTTGTCACAAGGACTTGAAAAAGCATATTTATCTACCATAATTTTTGTTCTGCCTAAGCCGTTTCTCTTTTTTTTAGAGATATGTAAGAGGATGTAAGCTCTTCAATATTCACCCATCACAGGGTTTGTTATGTGATACTGAAGGGTCTCATTGATTTCCCTTGACAGTTCGTGTCTCATATCACCATCTTCTCAAGTTGAAAATGTTTTCTTAATATGCAGTTGTAAGATCTCATTCTCAGCCTGGCTTTGCTTGTCTGAGTTATCGCTGCTTGAATACTTCAGTCAGCAGAATAATGTAAGTAGGGCTACTTGTTATTTGGAGACCAGTTCCATATTTTCATAGTTGATTTGAATATCTGAGCACTACAACCCATTCTAGGGTTGGTTGTTCTCAGATGCACTACACTGCTTCCTACCACATCATTCATGTATCTGAAGATTTCCATGTAAGTAACAACACTAATAACTTCAGAATAATTCCTTTAAGGTCATATTTCATTGTGGCTGGTCAAAGCAGACTTTTATAATCAAAGCAATTAAATGACACTCTAATCAGTGTATATTTAAATACTCATATTAACATGCTGAACTATACATCTGGTTTATTCTTCATTGAAAACTCGTTCTTCATTTAACAAAACAGGGCTCTGTTGCTATTGCTGTGGTGACAGCCGGTTTGGTAAAGAACAGGGTGATGGGGTTTATTTGAAGAGGAGAAAGAGATTTTAAAATATGTCCAGGTATATGTAACCAGAC